>NW_017804043.1:2423491-2438172 GCF_001625305.1 Branchiostoma belcheri
CTCTCTCTCTCTCTCTCTCTCTCTCTCTCTCTCTCTCTCTCTCTCTCTCTCTCTCTCTCCCTCTCTCTCTCTCTTTCTCAATTAGTCTTAAAAGACTCTGACTTAAACAACTGCACAACAGGATGACACAGTTGACAAGTTCATCAACTATAGGTCACTGAACTGAAGACTACAAAGGGATTTCAAATTTTGTGTTATGAATTTATCATATACTGCATTTTATCTAATTCAAATATAATATACACCAGCATATATCATATGATTAAATTGGTTATACTTGTAGATATTATGGTTTTGTTATGGAGTCAGAAATACTGTACACTCATTTGACTGAATGTTAATATTCAGCCACAGTACTGAATGTTTTCCATCCACTCAGAACTGGTTGGGCCTGACATGAAGTAAAATTTGTGTAGTTATAAATGTCTTACAGCACAGATAACAGATCTAGACTGTTAACAGCTTCCTTCCCTGTGCTGTGCATATCCCCAGTGTACACGTTGTGGAGAGTACCTGACATGTTACCTTGTCTCACCACCTGGCCACCTGTACTCAAGAACCTCTGTGGAGGGGCAGGTCAGTTGCTCATTTTCTTACATTCTCCCTAAAAAAGACCTGGAAATCAACAGATGACCGTGTTAGCTTAGACAAAAGAGCATCTATAGGAGGCCAAAAGCCCCTGTCACACATAGTCAAATGTGTGACATTATTTCCCATAAACAAAACGTGAGGATATGTATATGGTTTGACAATTGTATAAAGACAGATAATGTACACAGTCTGACACTAGGCATGTACAGTGGTAAACTGTAAACCTGACACTATAAGTAAAGACTAAAACTGGCATTACAAGTGTCACTACTGCATTATTCCTGCCCTGACCTGTAACATGTCACATTCTCCTCCAGACCTGATGTTGCCGGGGGTGATAGAGGGAGAGGAGGGGCTTCCTGAGATTGACAGGAACAAACTGTGTGCCATCTCACTGCTCGGAAACAGGTAACATGATTTGTTTCTACAAATTCTATGACTACCAATGATTTAACCTGATGTAAACCCTAGCTTTAGTTAGAGATATTTTCTCAAATGGGATGTAAAGCATGAGTTTCCACCTGTGAATCATCAGAACAGTCATTGAAATGGTCATTGAACAGTCATCAAGTAGTCATTAAATTTTCATCAAACGGTCACCAAACAAAGGCTCCAGTAAACACGTGGTAGTGAATAAAGATCCTTGCTATTCAGAAGGCTCCATATTTGAGGAGAAACACACCTTGAGAACCCACCACACTCATTCACTGGTTCAAACCTTACAGTCTGTCTAGACTTTGGGTTGGCATCTTGAAAGGTGACGATGTCAATCCTTGTTTGTATGAATAAATGAAAGAATCCTGCCCTGCCCTGCCCTGCCCTGTCCTGTAGAGCTCCAGTTGCCGTAGGCAGGACCACCATGTCATCTGCCCAGATGGTGGAGTGTGGGATGAAGGGGAAGGGAGTCACCGTGCTGCACACATACCTGGACCAGCTCTGGTGAGCAACAATTCTTCATCAGCCTTCACCAGGTCTGCTGAAGGGGGGTTGGATTGTAGAATTTGTCAGAAAATGGGGTGGGTCTGCTGTTAGGGTTTCATTTCCCACACGAAAATGAACTCTATAGTGGCAAAATTCCCCTGGCCAATTAGTCTCCTTATTTTGCAAAATTTTGCTATTTTTCAACCTGCATTCTTATCCTGGTGGAGACTAGATCTATATTATATACTCAAACTCTATCCTTCTTTGTGTTGGAAAACACCTGTGAACTTTTTGGCTAGCCTGCTTGGACTAAGTTTAGTCTTAGAGATAGACCAGTTCACATTCAAGTTTTCTCCTCCTGCACAGGGAACATGGTGACCAGACCCCCCTCCCCACAATGGCTACCCAGCAGTCCTGTCCTGAAGGTCATGCACCTGACCTTGACTCCGGGGACACGACACCTGAGGAACAAAGTCAAGGTGAACTCGGGGCAGAAGCCTCGAGCACCACAGACGCTGTACCGATAGAAAACCTGGTCTTAGAGGACGACCTTGGTGATGAAGGTGACATTGATAAAGGAACTGACCTTGGTGAACAGAACAGTGAAGCTGCTGGAATGAGGGATGATGGGAATGGATGTGAAGAGGAAGAAGTAGAAACAAGACATGAGGAGGAGGAAGAGGAGGGTGTGTCCCCCGTTGGTAAGACTGGCCAATTCATCCTTATTATCATTATCAAAAATGAAATGAGTGGGATGCAAGTTTACTAGTATCTGTGTTGGTAAAATATATTATGAAAATTAAACTGTTCAAGAGAATTCCTGATGGGTCATTTTTCTTGAGTTGGAGAACAGTTTAATTTTCATCATGAAATGAGTGAATGAAACCTTACAGTCCTGTCTTACAGTGCTTGTACTTACTGTACTATAGGTGGTTTACCAGTTATGCAAGATACAATGTACTATCATGAAAGTTCATCTGTGTTGGTAGTTACATGTTTAAAGTTAAAACTTTTGGTCCAACACAAAAAATTCTCTCACCAGTGTTGACGCCACACTTCAAAGAAGCCACGTGACAAGTCTCACTGGGTCAGTCTAATGAGGAAGACCAGAGTGACTGGTCAAAAGCTCTAGGTGAGAGAATTTTTTTGTGTTGGACCAAAAGTTTTAACTTTAAACAAGATACAATGTGTTACATATATCGTGTTCTTTACTTTTTGACCCTTCCCAGACCAGATGGATGCACTACTGTACCAGTGCTTCCTTCATGCCCTGAAGACGAACGTTAAGAAGTCTGACCTCCCGCTCCTCACCAGTAAACTCCTTAGAGGTCACATGCAGCCATGTTGGTACGTTTTACTTCATAGTTTGTGTTAACTCTTTTTTTTTTGGTCGACCTCTGACCTCTCCTATTGATCTGAACTTACTTTATTATTTTGTAATCATCATTATGTACAAGTTTTGTTATTGATGTTTCATTTTATTGACCCCAGGAAGAATGGTGCTTTTAAGCACTAATGGGGATCAAAATGAACAAACTAACAAACAAACTCATTAGAAATGAGTCCCTGGGTGGGATGCCCTAGAAAGGGCTTTGCCCAGTATTATATAGAACTAGAAATATAGATATGTCTATAGGTGTCTGAAATAGCGATATATAGGTTGTATCAGTCTACAAAGTTCAACTCTTTCTTTGTTGTACAGTCTTACATCTGCGTCCATAATATCACCAGGGTCCATAATATCGCCACCTTGAGAAACAGTGTGCTTAAAGATATTTTTACTGCAACATACTTTTGGTATGCAGTCCTGCACACCTCAAATGTACATACCTAGGGTATGTTGCAGTGAAAGTATCTTTAAGCACACTTTTTCTCAAGGTGGCGATATTATGGACCCTGGTGATATTATGGACACAGATGTTAGGTTGTACCGGCTATAAAGTTCAACTCTTTCTTTGTTGTACAGTCTACATTCTACTGCAAAATTGTGTTCGTCTCCTATACTGTTTGTCATAGCCCTGCTGACAAGTCTCTGGACCTAAAGAAGTCAAGTTATAAGAAGGTAAGTTTGATTGTCGAGGGTTTAATGTCTTACATTCCCTTATGCTAAACTTGCCTTTGCATGATTTCACCATGTTTGAAATTCATTTCAGTTGTCCTCACATAAATAGTCTGTTAAACATGGTACTTTCCAGTTCACTCTTGTCATTTTACCAAGTACAAAAATGTAACAAAAATTGGCATATACATTATACAAGTTGGTACTAGTACATGTACTTACATATATCATGATGTAATTCGTAGTGGAGGTTATACTATTGCAGGTTACTGATATCCTTATTATTTGTCTACAGCTAACCAAGTTCCTTCAAGCAATGCAGACACAGAGGTTAATCCAGGTCAAGGAACTGTCCAAGGGGGTGGAGAGTGTGGTGGAGGTCAACTGGGGTCACGAGGAGTAAGATACTTGTAATGTTTGCATTCAAAACTCACAACTTCTTAAAAAGAGTTTTTTGGTGTACAATCTATTTTTTGTTGTTGTTGTCTGAATTTAGTACACTAGAATCTTGGACATTCTTGTATTTTATATCATGATATAGCACTTTCAAAATCCAAATATCTCACTAATTGTGACATACTTTATGACAAAAGTAAATGGTATCAAGGAGAGCATTCTCAAAAGACTGGTGAAACTTAGTTGGTGGTGCCCTCAAAACTTGCAAACTGTGATCAAACTCTTAGTATATATAGAAGACTTCTGTATACTCTCTCAAGGTTGCTTTGACCTTTGCCCTTCCAGGCTGAAGAGTTTTGAGGTCCCTGACATTGAGCTGCCAACAGACAGGGTCAACGACCCGGGAACGGGCGCCGCTCCGACCTACCAGCCTCCTGAGGTCGTGGAGATGTACAGTGTGACAGGCAACCTGGCAGCCCTGTTTAGAACGGCTGGTATTAGGTCAGTTCACTCGCTCACTCACTCACTCACTCACTCACTCACTCACTCACTCACTCACTCACTCACTCACTCACTCACTCACTCACTCACTCACTCACTCACAAACTCACTCACTCTCACCCACCCACCCACACTCACTCACTCACTCACTCATATAAGTACAAACTATTTAACACTATGATTTGTTAAAAGTTGTTTGATGTAGAGGCCCCTATTGTGATTGACAATAAAAAATAGATTGATAAGGGTAGAATAGAGTTTTAAAAGCCATTTATTCTCCAATTCTCCAGGGAAGCCACACCTGTTTTGGCCACCAGGTTGAGGAGTTTTTTTTCTCAATCATTTTGTTGTCTGTATTTCCAGGAAAGGCGAGGCCTTGTCTGGCCAGCAGGTCCGTGAGTTCCTGACTCAGTATGTGAAGGAAAATGAACTGGCAGATCCCAACAACAGAAGGTAAATATGAGTGTGCAACTACAAAATCCACCCTGGCCTTTTCCTTACTTCATTCCCAAGACTTGTCCATATCTATATATGTGTGTTTCCGAAACTTTTATGATACACATAACATACATGTGCAACTACAGAAAACACCTTGTCCTTACTTTATTCCCAAGACTTGTTCATCTACATGTTGTATATGTGTGTTTCTGAGACTTGCATGATACACATGTACATGTACAGGGTTTGAAATACCCACTCTTGAAGCAGAAGTCATGTTCTCTGTGTGAGACTTATTGGAGACACTAGAAAGCCTGGTGTGTAAGTTATCAGTTTTGCATACAAAGCAACCTTTTAGAGTTACTAATAAATGTTCTTTTGTTCTTTGTCCTAGGTTTGTAGTTGTTGACCCGTTGCTGTGCGACGCCTTAAGACAGAAGGGAGAGGACTTGACTCATCTTGCCTGGGAGGACCTCTTCACAAGGTAAGGCACTCACTGACAGGTGCTCGTATTATCTCCATCAAGCTGTGCCAGCCCGGAGTGTAAAGTTTGATCCACACACACTGGCATGGCTTGATATACTAGTTGAATGTGCAGGTTAAATTGTAGCCTCCATAGCATGCCAAAAACTGGGGGTTTTGGGGGTCTTCAGGGTCTTTTATGTGCTATTTTCTGATTGCATATAGACAACATAGCCGGCTTGGTTGAATTACCTTTTTTTTTTTAGAACTGGACTAGTCAGAAAACAGCCGAAGACCACGAAACCCCCAGTTCTTTAAGCCTGCTACAGAGGCTAGTGAATTGGAGCTGTGTAGATATTTCTGAGGTCTACCAGCACGTGTAGAGTTTTATTTGCTGCATTGACTGTTGCCAGTGGTGCAGGTAAAATTTGACCTGAAGTCTGCCATCTTTCATAGGCTATCAGTGTGGGTAAGGCCTAGGGGGTGAAGTCTACCCTCTCTGACATTTGGCGTGCTGTCGGTGGCGCAATGGTTAGAGCATTGTGTCGATACTCACCGTGGCCCAACATTGTGCCCTTGGGAAACGCACTTAACATGACTTCCCCAACTGTACAGTGGAGTGACGCCCACCGAGCCTCTTAGGCTAATTGTCTATCTGGGTGCCAAAAACACCCTACAGATTTGGTGCGCCAATTTGTCAACATCAGCGCATTTGCGATCAAGAGCCGTTAAAATTTTTTTTTTCTCTGAGTCTGACATTTCCTACTCTTCCCCCGGCCCCACAGGTGTTGCGATAAGATGTCGCCGTGTACCCAGCTCATCTTTCCCGGCCAGCCGCCAGTCCTGAAGAAAGGCAAACTGGAGCCGGTTGACGTTCAAGTTCAGCAGAGGTCCGGCAATAAGAAGGTAACGTAGGGGTTCACATCCCATCTTTCTCGAAACTGGTCACTTCATAAAATTCAGCAATGTTCCAAAATCTGAGAATTTGAAAGCATGGTGTTTTGGAAATGACAACTTGATTCCATAACATGTGATTTGTATTATAGGACTGTATAATGATGTTACCCGGTATACCTGGACGTCTTATATATTCACCAATGAATGTAAAGGCTATGTATGTTTTCATCATCGGCAGTAGCTCGTTTCCGAGCATAATTGTTCATGTCATATTCGTGGGCCCTCACTTGTTGGGATGTCTATGCCTTGTGTGGCTGCTTAAACCTAGCCTGGTATGAAAGAGTTTGTGGCATTTTCTGCATGGCAGGGTAGGAGGTGGGAGCGGGCAGAGAAGACGCTCCTTGAGGTGCTGTCTGTCGTTGTAGTATAAAACCCTCAAAACCTTCATCTAAAACACGTGACTTCACCTGTAACCTTCACCTGTCCATCTCACCTGTGCAGGTGACCCTGATCTACAACCTGGAAGGTTTTGGGATCCGTCCGGACGCCTTTGCGCACCTGTTACAGCTGCGGGTTCAGGCGAGCACGGCTGTGAACCCAGCGCCGAACAGGAAGGCAGGTGTGCAGGTCATGGTCCAGGGCAACCAGGTCCACACCGTCGCCAAGCTGCTCATAGGTATTCTTATCCTCTACATTGTTTGTGAGACATAAGGCCATGACGTTTTCCTTCCTTCTGGGTCTGGCCATCTTTTTTGCTGATCACTAAGATAAGATACTAGTACTAGTAGTCAAATGGCCACCAGTTCTTCTCCACGTGGGTCTGCCTCTGTTTCTGGTCTGCCCGTTTTCTCTTTGGGTCTCCGATTTATATCTTTTGGGGTGTTAAAACTGTTTCTTGTCCTCAGATCATATTTCCACTCTGCATGTTTCTATGTACAAAATACACTATTCCTGTGTGTGATGTCCTGCAAATTAACATTCGATACGATGATGTACCTTCTTAGTGGTGCACCTAAATTTTACTGGTGCGCTCAAATTTTTTGTGTGTTGTTTTCAGATGAGATGAAGCTACCAAAAAAATTTGTCCAAGGGGTTGAAAAGGCTGGCAAGAAGAAGAGATGACGACACTGCACCATTTGGTAGAGCTAGGGAAAGAAGTCTTCATCTTTTGTGTTGTGTTGCAATACCGGAAAGAGCTAACAAAAAGAGAACTACAATGCATGTGATGAACTGCATATCATAAATGTTTTCAAATGAAATAATAAACAAAAGTCCTAAGTTACAAGTGGTCTTCCTTGTGTGTTTTGTAAGTGAACTTAAAGTCTACTCAATCAACTAATAGTCTTCTCTATCTTAGTAGTTAAAGTACCATCATTAGGTCAACATCAATCAATAACGATCCAAAAATGATTTGGGTGTTGTTATCCAGTTTAATAAATAAACAGAGTATAATGATATTCGAAAATAAACATGGTCATCATTCCCAACCAGAGCACCATCTCAGGTCCTTTCCAACAAATGAACATCTTTTAAACCCATTTGAGTACAAACATGAGCATTTTACTGCAATGCACCATTGGGTAGCTCAAACTGGAGCCATCACTTGGATTAAATCTCTACCATATGTTCATTCTAACAGTGTAAAATATGGACACCACTTAAAGTCTTAAACTAGCTTACGTTGGAAAGGTCTAATAATTCAACTTATTGCTTGTGGCAAACCATGGGAATAGTCACAAAAATGTTATGTTACTCCAGTCTACAAACCATACGTCTACTGTGTTTTCAACATCTACAAATTCAGTACAATGTTTTGTGTTTACCTTAGGTATGTTTTCTTCCTACAGTTTCTAGCATTCCGACATCACAAGTTAGACAATAATACAAAGTTGTAGCCTGTTACAAGACACTATAAACACTGGAATGTGATATAAAGTCTACCATCACAAGCACTACTATACAAAAGCTAACATACCACAGTTACTGTGGATAAAGCTACCATAAAAACACATACATTGCAACCATACAAAAATAGCTTTGGGAATATTCAAATTCGTTCTACCTTCGTACACGAAGCAACTATCTGGATTAGAAGAGTTCATTTACTGTACAAAATTATCACGTGATAACGCAGAATACGTGGGGAAAAGACAGGCAGCAATGTAACTTCATTACACATTAACAAGCCTTGCTACTAGTTATTGAGAATTGTTAAATTATGCAATAATGCTGGTGATACAAATGCAAAAGTTTCATACAAAATGACGATTAACGGGTCTTAAGCATTACAACTGACATACTTGGTACAAAATCACGACAATGTGCTTTTTCTTCTGACCTCTGGACATGTGAATTTTGTCGACTTGTTTTTAAATTTCAGCAACATAACAAGACATGAGCTTGGACCACAAGACCACAACTGTCCACTACACTCTGACAAAGCCGACGTGTGTGAAGCTCTTTCTCTGTACAGACATCAGGACTGCAAACCTGTCGTTCCTTCTCTCCCTCGTATCACATGTTTAAATCTACATACATCAGCATTTATACACAAGTTGTGTGGAGGTGGTACGGCCGACACTAGTACACAACACAAGTTGTACTGCATTCTCAATCCCCCTTTTTAAACCACTCAGGGATACATACGTGTACACTTGACAGCAGTTATACCAGACTATACGTTTCCCAGTTGACGTTGTACAGATTCACATACACCATGAAAAGACCCCATAAAACCTAAGACAGCACCAATATTTACAAGTGGAAATGCCGACAACTCACACAAATGACAAGTTGCCCCCAACCACCCCGAACCGTGAGTCGGAACCATCCTCTACTCGTTCTTGTGACAATAGAGGTCTTTTAGCTGTTTCAGTTCCTCAATCAGAGCCTTGTTTTGCTGTTCAAGTACAGCCACGCGATTTTCCAGACACTTCACATACTCTTTCTTCTTCTTCCGGCACTCCCTGGCTGCCACTCTGCACGGTTAACAAGAATACGAAACATGTCAGGATATTTGCGTCTCCCCAAACGTGTGCACAACACACAAACCCTTTCTCTACGACAGTGGACATGTGGATGGATAGACTTCAAGATTTTTTCTGTTGTCTTTTTGCACCAAAAAATGCTAACTTTTCTTTCTTTCCCTTCTCGGAAGTACAAAATCCTACGGCTACTCTGTCTCTGTCTTGTGACAATAGAGCTCTTTGAGGGACTTGAGCTCTTCGATGAGGGTTTTGTTCTGCTGTTCCAGGACGGCCACGCGAGTTTCCAGGCATTTGACGTACTCTTTCTTCCTCCGTCGGCACTCTCTTGCTGCCTCTCTGTTGGTCGACCAGAAAGGTGAAGCAATATTGTAAGAGTCCGAATAAAAACGCTAAAGAGCTTGCAGCGAACAGGAATTTTTCAACAGTCTAGAAAGGCCATCATTGGTGTTGAAGCATTGCAAAGACGAAACGAGCTAATCAAGAAACAAACTTAAGAAAAATTAAAAAGACATTGTTATTACAGGAGATTGGCAAGCAACACGGTTAAAACCTCAGCTGAGAGGGAGCAAAAAACAGCTTGGGAAAATTCCTTCAAACTCGTCAAGACAACGTTTGAGGTTAAACAGAGGAGACTGCGTATTGTCGTGAGACACATGTACATGTGCTTCTATTTCTGGTTAACAAATAAACATTTTCCACAACCAGCAGCTGCATTAAAATTAAGACAATTATAGACAGACAAAAAAGGCACCAGAGCTTTCCAAGACCCTGCCAAAACTGATTGAAGGAGTCTTGAGAAATTTTCCAAGACCCTGTTCAGACTAAGACTGTTTCAACGGTTAAGATGGGTTTTCAGGAGAATTCTGGGTTTTTGAAGACGAACCCAGTTTGCTTCTAACTTGTTTTGGAGGTCTTAATCTAAACAGGGTCTGTCAAAGTTAGTCAAACATGTATTTTGTTTGCAAGTTCACACTTGTTAATTCTGTTCAGTTCATGAGGACAGGAGGCAGAGTGCTGGAAAGTACCGGGTCTTTACAACAATTTTACATTTACAATAACTGCTAACATGTTACCTGAGGGCCAGGTTGGGCACATATGTGGGAGTACTGAAAAAGTACAGACCATTTTTTTCTAAGTTAGACGTTTTTGACATATCTGAAACGTTTAGTAGATACTTTTTTTTCTGAACAAGAGACAAACAGCAGGGTGATTTGAAACCATTTGCAGCAACTTTTTTTTCAAACTGGTAAAACTGATACAGTTTTAACTTAAAAGTGCAATGAAATATCAACTGGATGTATGCTGAACGAACCAAGCTGCTGGGAAAAAATTCTTTTTTTTTTCAGTTCTCGTTAGTTATAATAGGACAGGTGTGCCCATACTGTAACACATCAGGTAACATGAAAGCAGGCAGATATAAACGAGAAGATGTAGGGAATCATGGACCTGTTTTTGTACCTGTTCTTCATAAGTCTCAGCTCACGCTTCCGCGCTGACTCCTCGGCCAGCTGCTGGGGGCTGGTGATGCCGGTGGGCGTTGCCATGACGACCCCGGCTGGAAGCGAGGACGGCGCTCGGATCTGGTAGGCCTGGACCTCGCCGGCTGGAGAGATGGAAACTGTCGTTTTGAGAGTGAGATGGCCGCGCTCGAAAGCAGCTCAGCAAGGATCGAAAAACAAAGTAACGCAAGACGACAGCAAGGGACAACACTGGTCACTTTAGGTTTAGAAAAACCAGAGGAATTCAGAAGTGTTTAAGACCCAACAATATGATCTGACAAATGGAAGCTTGTTTCAAGTTTGCAAAACAAAACAAATGCCATGAAAGTGACCAAACATTAATCACCTATTTTTTCTATTTGTCAGACCAATTTTCATGTGTTTTGGATGCCTAACTTCGAGGTCAGATAAAATATGTACGAAAGTACATATGCCATGATGGTCCCCAAAAGATGCCAAGTCTTTATAAGCTCAATATTGAGCAGGATGCTATTTTAGATGGTAATTTGTAAACTCTTTTGTACATCCAAAAAGAAATATAGGATGTTACAAAATGTAATGTAGGATTTGTTACCTTTGAGATTTTTCTAACTGTAAGTGACATGTGTTGTAATATAAAGCATTACAGGCAGGAGGTAAGGGTTGCCACACCAACTTGGTTAGTAATAATTTCAAACCACTCCAATTTTTTTCAAATTCTTTAAATGGTGAAGAGATGAAATAATATGTACACTCCACATCAAAACATTTCCTTCTTATAAACCGGTAGCTTTCAGCACAGCACAATACATTAACATACCACTTGCACAAACTCATCATTAGCAATATTTGTACATCAGATCATTTTCACTCGCTTGTGCATACTATCGCAAGCCAGTTCAACTTTCTCTTTCTTGGACTGAATTCCTTTTAAGATATGGTAAGGTCAAATATATGGTTTTGAATCTTATCTTAACCTTGAGGCTATTCTCATTTTGAAGGTCATCTGTTTCAGTCTTAAAAGGAATTCGAACTTACACACATGGGAAATTTTGAAGACAGGTCACTGTGTAGTATTTACAGGAAAAACTTCATGTTTTTAATAGAACTTTTTCTCAATTCTTAAAAAAAACAAATCCTGGCCACATGATCTACCCTTCTTACGTGTAGCTTGCACTTTTAGTGGTAATGCACATGTAACTGTAACGTGAAGGTCGCTGAGAGGACGTCTTTTGAAACAAAACCTCAGTTTCACTACAAAATGTTTCCTGGTGATATGGCCTATAGGGTCTACGTGCATTAGCGGTAGTCTGATGTGGCAAGGACAAGTATGTCCATTAAACACTGAGAGATTTGATGTTGATTCGCAAGCCGGAATGTGGGAGAGTAAGTGGGAAAGCACTTGGCCTTTAGTTCAGTGGTTTCCTTCCTCCGTTTAATGCCTCAGCTTCACGTGTTTCTGGCTACTACAAACGTTCTTTAATGTCAACAACCCTGAGGAATTTCACTACCTTTTCTACTCAGGAAATGAGCTTCAAGTTTCAAATTTTGTGACGTGCGAAATAAAAATCCATGGACCGTTTTCAGGAAATGATTTCTAACAAATGATATATACCCACAGTCTTCTCTTGTCAGGGCTCAAAATACTGGGTGCATGTGCACCTTAGTGCACCCAAATATTTTTGTAGGTATTTTTGTACATATTAAAAGTATACCAAAAGTAATGGTGTACAGGTTGTTCTTGGTATCAGCAGCATCTTGGCAAGTGTCAGTAAAATAATGAAATCTTAGTTGTAGTACTTGTTTAAGATTTTTAAGTTACCTTCCATTTCAGATTCAAGCTTAGAAGAGGAACAGTAAGATCTGTAATTAGGTTTTGTTTTATATGGTGCACCCAAAAATTTTTTTGTGCACCTAATTTTTTTAGGTTGGGTGCACCAGTGCACCTATTCCCAAAAATGAATTTCGAGCCCTGTTTGTGCTATACTTCAGCTTGAAAAAAAAGTTGAAAGCTCAGGTATAATCAATCAAGAGGGTTTCAAAACATGGTTTCAGCAGCAAACCCACCTGGAACAGTGACGAACTGTTGCGATCCGTCTCCCTGTGTGTACTGTACGATGGTGGTGCCGGCTGGCATGGCCGCTGCCGTCACCGCGCCCTGGCCCGCATTCGTCATCGTGATCGTCTGCAAGCCCTGCGTGGTCAGCTCATTCTGGTTGGCCGCCGCAATCTGAATGGTTTGCCCCGCTGTCGTTGCAAAAAAACAAAAAACAAGGAGGAAACATCAGTTACAAGTTAGACACTGCACTGTCTATTTAAGTTGAAAAGTTTTACACCAGGTAGGTATCATATGCGTTACTCTAACACCTCCACTTTCCAGTGGAAGAGACTTGATTGTTTGGGGAAAGGTACATTTTGTAGAATAAAAGTAAAACTAAGTCGAGTAAGTGTTTGGTCCACAAATCAGGCATTCCATCTACACAAATGGCTAAAAGGCTTGGAGAACTTGGTCACGGATCCCTGCCACAGCTTGCATTATATTGGAGTTGAAGAACAGATCATTGCTCTGGATCACTGCTCTACTGCCAAGGATGGAACAAGGGGGCTCTTTTCTGCTTAGTCTTTTCTCAGGCAGCCCTCTTTCCAGTCCTTCTTTCTGTCGGTTTGCCATTTCCACAAGCCACCCACGCCCGGACTTCTAAAAGATAGGTCACCCTCACCCGAGTACATTTCGACCTGAATGAAATTTTTGGACGAAAGCACGGCGCTTTGGGCCCTTTTCCTCCTAAAGACCGTCCTCTTTTGTGTGAATACGTCAAGATAATTGTTGTCATCACAGAGACATCGTAATGGTCTCTTGAAATAGGGTCTTGAAATAGGGTTTGATGGTGGAGTGTCTTCAAATAGGGTCTAATAAAGCTTTTTATTTCTCAAGTGGCTAGGGACGATCTGAATATGTCTGAATGAAAACCTTTCAATAGCACCTTTTGGTGAATGGTCTACACCAGAGCAGCGAGGCACGTGTATTTTCAACCTGACATGTAGTACTCATTCAGCCTCTGGCTTTACGTATTTCACTGTCGCTGATTTTCAGCTTTGACGCTATAAAGCACTCCATCCACTGCTGTAGGCTGGAGTGAACAGCACGCATTTGGAGTCAAGACTATTCCCAGTTTTTGTGAAGCAAACACTTGAGGCCCGGAGCACATGGTGAATTGATGAGGAATGTAACCCACGAATGCATGCTTGAAATGCTTTTTTTAACTCAACATGTTACCTTGACTGTCAGAAATTTTACCCGACTGAAAGGCAGGAAAACTTAGCAAGTACCCAGGCCAAATCCCTCTGAGTCGGACCCTGCCCTTCCAAAACCACTTTCGACAAATAAAGCCTTCTTGCAACCCGGGCTTTTGTGACTGCAAGTAGCTGTGGCTGCATGACTGTTCCTTGCTCTTTTCTGAGCTGGTACATGTTCAAGTAGTTGGCGCAACAACTATGCTATGCATTTAAGCATGGTTAAAAAGAAGAAAGAGAAGAGTTTGCCAGATGACGCAGTGTACAAAATACTTTTTTGAAGCAGGTTACCCAGTGGGCAATCTATGGCAAAATTAGGTTGCCCATCAGAATTTTAGGTTGCCCCACCTATAAGTTACTACTTTCCTAAAAAAAAAAATCTTAAAATCAAGGTAGCACACTGGGCCACCTTGGTTCAAAAATAGGTTGCCCCAAGTAAAATTTGGTTGCCCAGGGCAACCGGGCAACCAGGTATTTTGCACGCTGTGACGTGACTGACCACAGTAAGCTCCACGTAGGCAGTGACACAGCTGGGCTACAAATATCACTGGTGCCATTAACTTAAGGCCCACACCATGTCCATTTCAGGGAGGGTAAAACAAAGGTAAAGGTTCCATGGCCTTTTTGAGCCTGTGGGGGCAGTAGGTTGTTAATCCA
>NW_017804043.1:2444445-2489285 GCF_001625305.1 Branchiostoma belcheri
ATAATAATGGCACGTATAACTCTACAAATTGAATTTGTAGTTTTATTGCCTTCTGAACTTTTCAGGTCTTGTTCCATGAAGTAAATATGGTCATGGCACACGTGGGTAGAAAATCATCCACATGATCATAGTACATGTACATATTACCAGTCTAACCACTAAAAGGCCATAGTATTGTATGTATATAGCTAATGCACATAGACTTTACAGGCAGTTGAGAAAGGACTAGGAAGTGGGTGGTGCACCCACCTGTTTGCATAGCTATTGTCAATACTTCTCTAACAGCATGTACTTACTACCGGCATGCTGCCAGACAACATTGATCAAATTTTGCTCGGGCAAATGTTTCAAAGCTACTTCAATTTTCTGCCTAGAAGTTTCAGATTTGAAACTTCACCTGTGCCCTTCGGAAATGTTAAAACCAAAAAAACTTATCACATTTACACGGCCTTTCAAGAGCCTGGGGCAGAGCTACAGAGTCAAAAACACTTAGCCCTCCTACAGCTTGAGTGGGCGTTACCTCAAGAGAATCTGTGTAGTCACCTACAAAGTCAATATTTTCCTGGTAAAATGGACAAGTTAAATCCAAGCCTGCTGTAGCAGACTTCCTTTTTTCCTTAAAGATTCAGTTTTTGATGTTGCCTGGGTCAATGTGACCTGGAACAGCAGAGAAAATGAACTTGTATATCAGGAGGAAATATTAAAACATGCTATAAAATCTAGTTTTTGCATGTTTGCAATATTGGATTGTTAACAGCTAGGCAGACTAGCAAGAAATAGGACACTTTAGGATGTGAAACATACATATACAGCTGGATTATATCTAGAATGACTGAAGCCAACTTTGGAACAATTCAGGCCTACGTTCACTTAGCTTGCTCACTTCTCAACAAAAATCTGTGGTTTCTCTTTTCATGGCTTAAAATAAAAAAAAAGTTAAATACAGCTTTTCCAAAATGTTATACCAGATCTTTAATTCTGCTGCCTACATAATACATTACATATATATAACATAGCTTTACAATTAAATTTGCATGCTTGTTTGAATAAATCATCGGCTATGACACTGTCAGATATTGCAGACGGCATTTTAGGATCTGATCAGCATCCATGGCAAAACATTGCAACAAGGAAGAATGCGCTATTTCGTCGACAGATGAGAGCGGCGAAGATGATGAATCTTGATGATACTAATATCACCAAAAAAAATAAAAATAAACAGACTGGTTAAGTAAAAAAAGTCTGGTTTTCCAGAGAAAGTAGGAGTTCTATCGCTATATTCATTCCATCAACCGCAATTTCCTCCTACACATCCAAATCCTTGTGACATTTCCTTGTTGTCCTTCAAAAGCAAATACACTTGATCACCTCTTAGGAAGCGGAACAGGCTGACATACTGGATGATGTACAGCGCTCTTTTTTCCTGACGTCAATCTGTAACTGGAGATTCTCTATTCCCTGGGCGCTATCACTGTCCGCGTGCTGCCTCTCCTTACACGAAATGCTAACATTTATACAGCCCGTGTCACATTCAGCAACTGCAAGACAGGGTGTCTCCAGAAGTTATGAATTCATCTTTACCATTCAGCACATGCAAAAGACTTGGAGCATTTATTTGAATGATGTTGGAGGAAAGATGGCTGAAAGACTATATCATGCTGAGTAAAAGGAGCATAGATTATTGAAACAAAGCCAATACAAAACGATCATTGAGTGTTGTTTGAATAAGGAAGTATTTTTTTAAATGACTACATTTGCAAGGCTCACAGTACTTTCTAACAGGTGGGTATTTTGAGCCCTGTAGATGTAACTTCAACTGTAACCCAACATCATACAACTAAATCGGCACTTGCTGCCTTTGAATGGCACATTGGGATATACCGTATATATCCAACCATCTTCATGAATGACTATTCTATTTTTAATTCCTACTTACTAAGTCATACTTCTCTAAATATTACTTTGATTCTACTACCACCTAGTATCTAAGCATATTCTATAGTTCTGTGCAATGGTTTCATTTATGCCTGTTTTAAATATTCTGATATATGGTATATCTCATTATCTGGCAGTCTTTTTTTAGACTTACAACCATCTACCCTTCCATCAAGGACTTTACCTACTAAAAAACAGAATGGTATAACCCTTCACCCTACTGACTATCAACAAAATTTATATATAGAGACAGTCAATGTTAGGGCCGTGACCTGACTGTGACATTGTGTCCCTGTGACGTTAGCGTGAAAGCTAAACTTGGAAACAGTAAGGACAAATCTTAGTTCAAATAAGATAAAATGAACGAACATGTTTCATCTTTATCCAAGCTGCATGTATATATATTTGAGTTTCTTTCAAGTGCAACTAGTACTAGTATTCGCAAGACATACCACTAGTAGGAAATAATTTGTATGACGCAAAGTTTAATTCATGGGTAAGAAACTTCTGTTTACTATATATGCAAAATACATATCAACAACAAGTGTCTGGTATTTAAGTTAAATCACAATTTAATTATAATCTAGAATGATTCAAATTCATAACTGCATATAATACCTGAGGCGATCATAATAATTTTCAATTCTGTGTCATGCAGTGCAGCAAATCTTCTGTAGTTGTAATTCCAATATTTTTTTAATTGTACTAACAAAACCATAAAACTGAAAACCCTTGAAAAAAACGTCTTAAAAAAAACGCATATTTTACCTAAAGTCTGCAACTGAAAATTAGCCATATTGTACCATCAAAACATGTAAAATTCTAAGGTAAACTTTTGTCCATAAACAAGGATCAAAAGAAAATTTGCTGCCTTCACTTGTTGCAACTACATAACTTTTCATTTTCGAATTTTATTGTACATTTTTCGTACTAAAATAAAATTTGCCTTTACATTTCCTCTAGTCATTGTTCTGCAAAATGTTACGTAAGCCTTTGTTTCCACTTTCATAAATTTACCTCTTTGTGCTTTCAACGCCCCCCTTCCAACTTGTCTTACACTTTTCAGCAAATCCACAAGACAACATATGATCAAAAGTCTTAACTTTTCTCCTGCCTTACTTTACCAATATCAAAATGTAACAGAAGAAGTTGCGGGTGTAAAAGATTGTGAGTATATGGTAAATTATACTAATTTTTGACGTAACCACTATGGCTAAACTGCGATCAACTCGGAGCAAAAAATCCCCAAATTCCCCCAGAACTGAGCGCTGAACGCTTTCAGGGGAGGGACACGGGAGGAAGTATTTTTTTCCGTTCCTCTGCCGCTCTTTCCTCACAGAGATGACAATGTTTGATCCTCACGTGCCACACGTGCATCAGGTGATGCCAAACATCGTCAGAAGTTCCATGTCGGTGCCGCCTCGCACCAGCATGGCAGAAAAACTGCGCCCAGACTGTGGCGCGGGCCCGTCCAGACGACACTTCTGCTATACTGGGGCCAGGAAGCGGACACGACAGAAAGAGCGGGTTCTGGCCCCCAAAATGCCCCAAAGCTCCGAACCTAGGCATATTCTGCAGGGTGGAGGAGCTGCACGCTGTTGTGTTGTGGTTGTTCAGCTGAGTACTTACCGGTTACGTGGGTCTATCGTCACGGCGCGAGGCGCGATCGGACTGGATGTCGTGGGGAATACGTAGCGCCACGTCAAAATACACCCACCGCGTCACCACAAAACTACAACACAGCCGCACCACTTTCCATCACGGCTTCCATACCACTCCGCCTCAACCGCCCGAATCAAAATGCTTCGATCGTATTGGTCAAAGTTAAACACGTGACAATGAGGTAATAATGATGTCATGATTTGCGACACCAATCTAGAGATTGATTGGCCATGATTGCCCACGTGACGATGACATCATTTGACGTCATCGGCAAACAATGCCATTGGGCAGGAATGTAGCGTCGGTACGGTGTAGCGCTAAAACAACCCCCCCATACAATTAACTGGTGTACTATTCCATACACAGAATATAAGAACTTAGGTACATTCATCAGATTTGTTTTTATTGGTAAAGATATGAGAAAAGTTATCGTGGTTTTATGTAGTATACTCATGCTGAAATACTATGTCCAAATTTGAGGAAGGGCGTTCCATCCCAATAGCTTGATTGGGATGCTACACCGGGTCGTCATCTTGCGTTGAAGAGCTCTGACCAGAACCAGACATGACGTCGCTCAATTCATATTATATTCAATCCTTCAGTAAAGGTTTTTGTTATGCCCTTAAAAAGTGCATCACCCCGCCAAGTCCCAATTTCTGTAAGAATATTTTTCAAAATGTACCTTACTGTTTGGCTTCGTCCTAGGTTATTGAGAGAACTATTTCCTATCCGCGGATAGTCAAAGGAACTGGTTTGTTTGTGATGGGGTTTTATTTTCCCTCCCTTCTGGGTCGTACTATTATTATTGCCAGAAAGGGATGTCTGTTACGCTGGGATCTTTATCAAAGGTAAGAAAGGAGACTAAACCACTCGAAATATCACCGCAGATATCACAAAAATTGATATATAGTACAATTATAACAACGTTTCTCCCTATAATCTACACTAGCTTAGGTTTTGGACACGCCGTGGTTCCGTGAGTATGAGTGACGTAATGTCGACGTCAACGCCGTGACGCACAAGTCCTCATGAGTACATTCCGCGCCAAAAGGGTCTGATAACAGCGTCAAGCACGGAGTTGCCGCTATAGAACGACAGGAAACCGTTACTTTACAATGAGTAAATCCGGTAATACCTGGGCTTAAATTGCTATAAAGTGGCTAACACTACATAGACAAATATTTTTCCTCAAATGGATAAGGCGACCAGAAAATTGACTTCTGAAACTTTGTTCCAGGGGTAAGTTCGGCAGTGTTAGGGAGGCCAAATTGCTATGTGTAACTTATAAGAATATGAACATTTGAAATTTATCACAGAAAACACCATCACCTCTACATGCTTGCAAGTCTTTTATTTACATCAAAGGGAGAGAAAAAAAGATAGAGACAGAAGTTTCTATGTAAGGGACATGAATAAACATGTACAGTTAGCTGTTTAAAAATTCTAGGTTTCTTTCTACCAGTGTTGTATAAATGTACAATGTTTGGTTATCGATTATAATGTACAAAACTATTATTAGCAGTTACCGACAAAGAAATCATAACCATCCCATGAGAAAGTAGTTCATCTGTACTAAAAGATAGCGTTTCCTGTGCCACCTGCCTATGGCTATGCTGCTTTTTTTTAGGTACAACCAAGGACATTATACACATAATGTCCTTGGTACAACACTAAAACTCTATGAATATGGAGTGTTGCAAAGAATTTCACTTTACTGTCATAACAATATGAATAGGAACATACATTGTACTAGTATTCAGGTAGCCTTCTTTTTGATAAATCAAGGACACTATATAGGGTTGTCCTTGGATAAATACAAGTTGACGTAATTGAATTTTTCACTTAGCGATTTTAATGTTTTTCTTACTAGTACTTCGCTCTCTACAAAAGAACAAAAAGATTTCTTAATATCATACAATTATTAGACTAGTGCATATCGAGCGGACATATTTGAGTCAAGTAGATTCAACAAATACTCAACAACATGTTCCCAGGGCCATAAAAAAACAAGCCTACTTAGAAAGCAACAAAAAGGATCAAACGGCATATATAGACTTATTGTAGTTGCGACTAGTGCAACATTTCAACATTTGTCAATTATAATACCTGTGACAAAAAAGTGTTAACCACTACTATATATATTGTGCCAGAATAGACCCATTCGACTTTCACGGATCGCGTTAACTGCTTACGTCACAGGGGGGACATTTCGAATAGAAATTACGTCACAGGGGGGACATTTCGAAAGTTCCTTTCACGGATCGCATAAACTGCATACGTCACAGAACAAAATAACCTTAAATTGTTGTACGGAATGCCACCATACAAAGTTGGTGCCTGTTTTCCTGTCATGTCCGCATATATTACCAAGAAAATAGACACTTACCTACCTTTTAGTAAAAAAAATGATCTAACAGGGGGACACCGAGAGCGCAAGCTCCGTTCGACTTCAGCGTTCTAGAATGACGTTCTTTCGAAATGTCCCCCCTGTGACGTAAGCAGATTATGCGATCTGTGAAAGTCGAATGGGTCTATTAGATCACTAAGTAGTAATGCATAATCACTCATTGAATGTATTGGAAACAAAAAAATATATGGTCCAAGGAACATGTCATTAAGTCGTTGTCATAATTTCATATCATTTATCGTCGTTTTGTGGAGATCGTCACTTGGCAACCATCAGTTTCGATCACTTCAGCATGGGGGAGGCAAAGAAGTTACGCTTGCTTGTAGATTTCGCACTTTTTGAACCAAACCTGGAAGAAAGAAGAAACAAATTAATAAGTTTACTATTTACAAATTCAGAACATGAACAAAAGGCGAAATTTATCTTACACACAAATGCGCACACACATCTAGCACCAATCTTTTGTCTCAGTTCTGAACATTTCCCTCACCTTGGTGTAAGTGGTGTTCGCTGTAGGAAGCCCTTGGCTCTGTCCAGCGAGCTCGTAGACCCTGACTTCTTCACGTGAGTGTCTGTAGAGTTAGGCGTCCGTACCGGTCCCAACATGCTGCCCTTGGGAGCTGTGCACAACAGAAAAAATATATTTTCAATTAACAGTCCAACACCTATCAGCTCCATACTATAACACTGCTTTTATATTAGCAATCAGGAACTGTTGCTTTATTGACTTGAAGGGGTATTTTTGATAAAACATTTCCTCCTCAAATCATGCAATCATGCATTTAGGCAACATTAGAAGGCATTTGCGAAAATAAAAGTTCACAGTGCACCAGCCCCAGAGAAAATCACTCAGAGCCTAAATTTCTCAAGTTGTAAAATTTCAGTTTTATCATCTTTCACCTGTATACAATTTTTTGGGTAGATTGTAGGTGGGTAATTCAGTGCAAATTGTGTGCGTGGATGCAGCAATAGTAGTAAGACTTAGAATGCAACTGAAAAATCATCCACCAGGAAATAATAAGAATGCAACTGATAATAGTTCATCCACCAACAGATAAGCGATGTGTGCCTTCGCTGATGACACCACTTTGAGCAGGATAAAAACAAAACAAATAGCGACAGAAGACAGTCAGGACACCGCTGCATTTAAAGGCATGGAATCAGGGTTAGATCATAAAGGCGTGGATTTTTTGTGTGTCAAGCTTTGACCATGCAGTTCACCTGCATTCTCTGCATTCTCTTTGGTCTTACGATCGTTTGCACCGTCTTCTGCGGGGAACAAGACGTCAAATATGAGCTTTTTTTTTACTTTTACCAGTACACTTGTATTTAACCAGCTGCTGATATGATATAACTGCTCTTCAGTGTAACATACTCTAACAGCCCCGTACTAACAATATAGTAGACTGAACGTTTTGATGGTTGAAATGACATGCAAATTCTTTTCATATATTTCTGTGTGAAAAATAACATGTACATCAATTCAACAGCCTGAAATTATCAACAGCCTGATTTAAAAAAAAAATCATTTGTACATCCCTTAGTTTCCTTTTCCATTATTTCACCCCAATGGAATGCAGCATTGTTTTTTTTTTGCTCTTCTTGTATCATGTGTAAGTGCGTGCGTATTTGAAGTGTGTGTATATAAAATGCAGCATTGAAATACACCTTCAGTGCTGATATTTTTGTCGGTGGGAGTGGAAGGGTTGCAAAGCAGTGGGTGAAAGACTGCTATCTCTGTTCATATGCAGATTAAAAAAAACAAAAAACAAAAACAAGTGGTTACCTTGTCTGCCCTCGGGAGTGCGCATGGAGTAGGGGTTTGTGATGACGTTCCCGACGGCGGGGGACGCCAGGTTCTCGTTGTCCTCCTCCGCAAACCTCCGCCAGAAGTCTGAGGGCATCAGCAACAGCCCCTCCATTACCTGTGGGTTAAAGATCGGTTAGTATAAAAAGTCATGCACTGCAGTGCAGTAAGAGTGATGGAGAAGGTAATGTTTACAAAGGAAATGCATTATGTTCACCTTTACATGTTCTAGCTCAACAAATACTGTTCTGTTTATTCCTACTGATACACGTTCATACATGGTGACCAACCCCTGTAACTTGCTACATAATGTAATCCAACACCACAGAGTGTCTGCTACAGGCCCAGTTGCTATGCTGACAGCCGCCTGGTCCAGGTCATTGACCTCATGTGTTAGAAGAAGAAGAAATTGAGCAAACATGATTACCTAAGCAGCAGAAATCCCTTTTTGGTTGCTGTTAACATTAACTGTTTTTAGCAAACATTCAAATTTAAATGAGACCACAGCACGTTCTCTTACCCGGGGCTGCTTGCGTGTGTCGGCCAGCATGGTCATGTGATCAGGGTCGGGGCAGCCATGGCCGACGAGGGTGGGGCCGAACACCTTGGCCAGGTTAGACATCCCCATCTTGGTCCGCTTGCTCTCTGACACTCTGTGGGTAACATCACGAAAATAACAAGGTTTAGTACCACTGAACACTACTGATAGTATATATGATATCAGGTACTGTACAATAGATCCATTTCATGTGAAAAATTTGCTAGGGTTCCAAAATTTGTAGTGTCTTCCTATATTGTTAGCACACTGTGACCTGCTATACCCATCTTTGTTTTTATCCGTATAGCTGTTAACATTGCACCAAAAAAAAGCAGGAAAAGTGTCTTCTGACAGTTTCTGTCTCTATGCCACCCCTATGATGATCACTGACTCATCCCTGATAAGGGGACTGTCCACCGACCTCTGCAGATGGAGGATGATGAAGGCGAGGGTGTCGCGGTTCGGCTGCGGCATCTCGCTCACGGCCTGGTACAGCGACGTCGCAAAGTCCTGCTCGTCACTGATTTCTGAAACAAAAACAAAATCATCACATAAAAACTTTTCAGAGGCAAAACATCTGTTACTCATAGCTTCTACTTGACTGCTCTCATTTTTAGGAGTATATGTTACAAGAAATTCTTCAAAGAAGCAACCAGTGCATGCACTGTAATGTCTAGAATTGAGCCCTACTGTTAGCCTGGGTTCCATCCTGGTTAGTTTACGTCCGCTCCCACAGTCGCTACTGGTTGGTGGTAGCGACTGTGGGAGCGGATGTAAACTAACCAGGATGGAAGCCAGGCTACCCTACTGTATATATAGAAACACAATTACATGTATTTGTATTGTGCAGTCGCAAAGTGCTTTTTGTAGATTATTTTCCCTGATACATAGAATGTGTAAATATTGTTCTTTGTATCACCACGATTGATTAGAGTTTTTCAGCCAAGTAAAACTGGCTTGAAATTGCATGTGGATTTCTATTCCCAAAGTTCCCATTTTTATTACACACCAGGAGCCCCCAAAGGTACAAGACCCATTCTAATGCATTCCTGCTATACTTGTACCCTGATTTCTGTGGTTGACAAGAAAACACAATTTAGAAGTCCAAAGATCAGGACTTCCCAGTGGGCACAAAACCCACTTTCATGTTTATAAAAATAGAAAGTTCATTCCAAGTTGTTGCCCATGGGATTACTGCAGGTAACAAGAAAATAACCAGGAATGTAGATAGCGCAAAAAGTGCAGGAAAAACAGAAATGTATCCATTTATCAGTTCCAGGGCTCGAAATACTTTTAACTCTATACTGCACTGGTGCAGATAACATAAAATTAACTGCACCAAGGTACAGGTGCATTGAATTTTGTATTATACATACATGATTGTGAAGATGTATCGTTAAATTTTTCGGAACAACTGGACATTAATAATTGCCCTATTCTTGCAAGCTACATTCAATCATTACTGTACAGTATCATAATCATTACATTATTCCAAAATGTGCATTTGAGGACAACTTGTTTTGGTAATATTTTTTCCTGTATTCTACTTTGTTCCCATGTGTACACGTATTATCTCCAGAGAATTGGCAGAACCTGAGAAGCAGGAAATAATTATGAATATGAGGGCCATTATTTTTTTCTCATACTACTGTATAACTAATAATGTCACTATAGTCTAGAATTCAACATGCAAGCCCATTAGGAATTAGATTCAGAAAACCTCACAATTAGACAACAAATTTACTGAAAATGGATTTGTGCCATCATTTCTTGCTTTCCACATCATAACCTTTGCAGAGAATTAATTTTGTTTATGTAATACATTTAATAGCATGTGTAAGGATACATGTCTATGGATTATTTTTTTAATGAGGACAAAATTTTTTTGGATTTGTTAGGACTTCAATCATGTAACCTATATCTTGTTATATTTCGTCTTGATCTAGCCTCCTCTCTCATTTCCTATGACAATGAAACGCAGCCTACAGGCTGACTTGATTTTTAGCATTTCATCAGTAAACAAAACAGCACATTCAACGTATCTGTATAGCCGGTATAACCGCCTTTCGGCGTAACACACCAGCATCGCAGGCACGCGGCGTGGCGGCAGCTGGCTATATTACATTGATCAACTTGTTACACCTAACCCTTGAACTTTTTAAAGCTACCTAATGACAATGCCCCTACTGTACTTGGTGACAGTGAGTTCCACTCTGCGATAGTTCTAGGAACACCTCAATCCTTGGTTGATAACTCTGGTACTTAAAGACGTCCAGCGTGCAACGAGAAATGAACAGCGCCCAGTTCTTGAGACTTACCCGTGGCTCTCATGAAGTTGGGGTGAAGGTTAAAGGTCACCAGCGGCTCCCTCAGACCCCGCAGGAAGGACTTGAGACAGCCACAGACAACGTGGATGTCTTCCTTAGCCTGACAGGAGGACAAGATATTGTGATCGAGAAGCTTGGTCAGCAAACACTTTTCACCCATATCCATAGCCATTCTACTTTTCTATATCACAACAACCTGTGAATTTTACCAAATCTATCATTATAGTAGTATAGTATCACTGTTTTGTATTTTTTTTAATGCACATTGTCTATTTATTTGTGGGCATGGTGGCCTTGAAAAGGTGCACTTAGGTGCACCTGTTACACCATGCCCTCCATGTATATTATGTAATACTATGTGGTTAATTGTAATAAATAAATAAATAAAAATAAATTATAAACAGGTAGGTTGGGCTTTGTGAAAATAGATAGAAAAAGAGAAAGTATCTTTGTTGTTGACTGACAGACTGATCAAAGTACTCACCATATTTGGAGTCTTGCCTTGGAAGAATTTCTCCCTCAGGTCCTTTATTGCTGGTTCGGACCTAAAATGGACAAAAGTGATGACAAAAAACACAGCTTATACCCCGGTACTCCTGTATCAATGGCAGTTTATCAATGACAATTTGTTGTGAGATTTATCGGTAAGAGAATTATTAAGATGGGAGGAAAAAGGACTTTAAATATCTCTTTGGGCCATTTAAAGACTTTAAATGTTTCTTTGGGCCATTTTAAGACTTTAAATGTCTCTTTGAGTCATTTAAAGTCCTGGAGCTGATACATAAAAGTTGGGATGTTGAGAGAAAAGTAAAGAAAACCTCCTCACCCAGGAACTCGGTACAGCCCCTCCTCCAGCATTCCCCTGGACTCGATCTCATTAATGCAATGGACCTGGAGGGTGAGATATCAGAAGAAAATCAGTTTTCAGGTCTTGTCACTATGCTATTTCAGATATAAATACCAATACATAATTAGAAAAAATCTCATTGACAATATTCTAATTAAACAAAACCTGTCATTATTACATAGGAAAACTGTTGATTATCATACTATCAGATGCTAGAAGATAAATGATAAAGAGAAACATCAAAGTCTTTGAGCACACTGACTCACCACCAGAGCTGGTATCATAGGTCCATATGGTGGCAAGAAGTTCTCCAATTCAAGCTGGAACAACAGACAAGAAAAAAAATTTCAAGCAAACTTCAGCATGAAGTTAATTTT
Organism: Branchiostoma belcheri; assembly: GCF_001625305.1. Lineage (NCBI taxonomy): Eukaryota > Metazoa > Chordata > Leptocardii > Amphioxiformes > Branchiostomatidae > Branchiostoma > Branchiostoma belcheri. Next base: position 2,456,346 of record NW_017804043.1, read on the forward strand.
CTTTCGTTATGATACTGAACACTGACACTAAAATTAAAAACTCAGATGATAAGAGCATCTTTCCTCCCATTGTCTCTTTAAATAGAATGGAAGTCATAACACTTAGGACAGATCAAGTACAAGCAAAACACAAACAAACGCTGTAGGAACAACAACAGCGAATAATCTACTATGCTGATTCTGCATCAAAGAAAAAAATTGCCTATGAAATGAACACAGTCAGTCAAATGAACATAGAAACAACACAGCAATGAACAAATACTGAGTGAAATAGAAAACTAAGCAGTGATGAACAATGGAACATGGCCACACCACACACTCTGGTGATGACAAAGTTATTAGTAACCAACCTGTAGACTAGATGCATGGTTGTACATGTACTTGTTCTGTGCATGGGGGTGACAAAGTGGGGGATTATCATAGAACAGCATTTCTAAAAGCAGTTACTATGCAACAAGTAGCAATAGGAAGCTATACAAGTGACACTGAAGTGGTACAGAGGGTAAGTATGAAGAGCTACTGCAAAGTACTATTTTTCTTAGTGATTTGTAAACAAGGAAAGGTGTAATTGGTGGTAAAGATTTCATACAGATAGAGACTTGGTGAAGGTAATCAATAGAAAAAACACCCACACAAATCCGTTCAGATATGGAAAGACGGACACACACACACACACACACACCACAAGGTCAAGATGTCTTACCGTCTGCTTCTTGCCCGAGGTTGGAGTGTTGCTGGGAACACAGGGCATGGTGACTTTGAACTTACAATCAGGATGGCACACCACACGGCAGTCTGAAAGGGAAGAACTGACATTGATCAACAAATTTACACTCACAGACAAAAATTACGCCATGGGCAATCTGCTAGCAGATCATTGCATATTTGGTTACAATATGTTGTAAATTGTAATAACTTCCATAGCCAAGGAAATAGATAGTACACAGTACTATAATAGTTGAGCATCATTCTTTGTCTTACCTTTGCATTTCAGTGCCATTTTTCCAAACTTGATCTTCTTATTACACTGTAGGGAAAGAGTAAAACATTGTTAGGGTTGGTTTCAGCTTCGTTGTTACACTTATGACAAGATCCCTTCATTATATGTATATTACAACTGTGAACTGCATGTACATCTATCTTTGTCTCTACACAAACCATTTGTAATCAACTTAGAACAATTCCTGTTACTTACTGGCAGGCAGGTTTCAGGCTTGATGACTGTTTTGGAACAGAACATGTGCGGACGACCTCCACCCGTGCTGGAAAGGGGCAAACAGCGAAGCTGGGTGAGACTTTAGCCATTAACACAAAGTGATCAGATGCACTACAAACTGAGGAATGGGAGATGTGAGCTTGAGAACTCGCACCACAAATTTGTGGGATGTCAGGTATTATACTATTATAGTATGCATTCTACATCCTATGTACATCTTGAATACATTTTGTACCTTGTTTTTGATGGGATCAAAAGGAAAGAAAATGAATGGTACAGGTACATATTGAGATCATCTCAATCTGTGCTGGAAAGTTTTTTAAAAAATACCCCAATTTCACAAAGGATCATTTTTTCATCTTTATGCCATGTCCCACAAGTATGAGTGGTACCGAGTTCACATGGTCACACAAATGAAAGTTAGCAGCTTACGTTGGTTTGAGAACACCCTGAACCCTGGGTAAAATGAACAAACAAACAAACATGTTTCAAACGAATGAAATGGAACCAACAACAAACAAACAATTGTATGAATTAAAAAGTGTGAAAATCCACCACACAAAAACTGATGCGTCCCTTATTGTCCCTTATAGGACAAACAAAAGCAGTAAGCCCAGAGGTTAGGTAAGAGTAAGATGGTCTCCAGGTTGGGTTTACAGTATTTTTTCTGCCAATTTTTGTTTTGTATATTTTACACTTTCATTAATAGATGTAAAATCTTTAACAATTTCAACTCGTAAATTACAGCAAAATGAACAAAACTTCTGTAGACCCAATCCTGAAGAAGCCGGTACCTTTTATTTGTTCCCTGCATTGACCATGCAGGTCTGAAAAGAGTGATGATAGGGGGTTAGGTTAACACCAAACAGGTTAGACTGGTAAGGAGTAAAGAGGAATTTCAAAGACCATCTTAAGAACCAGGACAAACAAAAGCAGTAAGCCCAGAGGTTAGGTAAGAGTAAGATGGTTGCCTTGTCCACAGCTGTATTGAAGAAATAAACACCATTGGAAAAACGTGTAAAGTGAGTGAAGGGTCAAACCATACGGAGTCGAACCAAAAACAAGACGAAACAAACCTGTGCTTGGTAATAAAAGTTTACACTTACTGTACAGTAGTGCAGACTTTTATTACTAAGCATGCTTTCCACACCTTCAGTCATACTTTGTCTAGCCTGGACGCCAGACTATTCCAAGGGCAAATATTCAGGCTAGTCCCCAGTTAGATCCTGAGAAGCAGTCTGACCCAATGACAACAGCTGGAACCCAGGCTATACTCTGACTGACTGACAACTGAAGGTATGTAATAGGCAACCACATTCACCAACTGAAACAAACTGATAGATAGAGACTGGACACAGCCTTCTGTATACCTGCTGGGTGTGAGTTGTGGTGTGCTGATGCCGCCCTTCAGTGTGCTGGCCGGAGTACCCCAGAACGAGTCTGTGGAATCACTGTCGGGAGTATCTGTAGAGTGCCAAGCAGACCACAATGTCTTCATTATTTAGTGAATGATTTTTTCAGGTTGGTGAATGATAGAATAGGCACGTTCACAACCACTTGTTTAACAAGAGCCAACTATTTGATGACCATCTGTCATCTTCATCTGGGCAATTATGACAATTATGGTTCACTGTGCACTGAAGCTAGATGTTACTGGTGCACTGTGCACTGAAGCTAGTGACAGGTGTCACTGGTTCACTGTGCACTGAAGCAAGGTGTTACTGGTTCACTGAACACTCAAGTTAGCTACCTGTGTTACTGCTAACATAATACATGTAATAATATTTATCTATTTATGTTTTATTTATACAGGGTGTATACAACTCAGAGCTAAATACACTGCTTTTCAGGCATGTCCATATCTGTACAAGAAAGACAAAAACATGGTCAGGGAAACCAGCGTTACCTGGTCGCTTGTCCAGAGTTATTGGCAGTGGCTGGCTGAAGCTGCGGTTCAGACGAGCCTTGGGGTGCGTCTCAATCTTGGCGGTGGCTGTTCCTCGACCTTCACCATCCAAGGTCACAGTGGTGGTGGTGATAATGGAGGTCTCACCAACCTAAAGTAAAAATTAAATGGACACAAGACCGTGAGTTGTGCATTCTACTTTCGTTTCATGGAAAAATTTTTTAGATTTTGTTCCAGTGCTTTGAGATTTACTGAGGATTGACAAGGCACAAGGAAACATTTTATCTGTATTTTGAAGCTGGTTCTTACCCCAACATTGTCTATATCTGTCCTGATGGTCTTGGCAGCAGGACTGTCGTCTTCTTTGGGTGGTGCACTGGGACGCTGGGGAGGTCAGGGTAGAAATGTGTGTGAAACCATTGACTTACCACAGATCAAAGTTTCTTCAATATTTATGGGTTCACCACACCAGGAAGTGGTGTGGTGAAACCATATTGCTTTTTCTGATGTTTCTTCTTCTTCTTCTCCTCCTCCTCCTTCTCCTCCTGCCATTTTTTAAATGGATTCAGCTTCTTCATTTTAGGGCCCAAGGTCCTGAAATTTGGTATGGAGGTACAGTGGGCAAATACCCCTAGGCGTTTTTTAAATTATTGTGATACAGGCTTTTAGAATGGTTTTATTTGAGTTTTTTGGCTGTGTTATAGCAAATGTATTACTGTGTTAGGGTGCATTGTTTACCACGTTTGGACATGAGTCATCACAATGGAATGCAGGGCATCAACCAATAGGCATGCAGCTTTCCTCTATACTTCTTGCTGATTGGCTGTTGGGATTTAACTTGATTAACACCTGCACAGAAGCATTTCCATACTGACAGTATGTCTGTATTCAAGTGTTTTGGTAGGTATTTCAAGCTTTCCTGCTCCAGCAGTGGAATGCCGGGCATGGACGTTTTTTTTATTTTGAAAATCAACAGTTTGCATTATGCAATTAAAAATCCTAACCAATAAAGTAGGGAATAGCTATCCAACTGTTGTTTTAGTTGTATTTTACTTCATATTATAGTTATATCAATGTAAATCATTGTTTTCCCTTGTGTTTCCCATTCTTTCCCTGCCATGTCGTAAAATGTGGTGAACCCATCGCTGTATTTGCTCCAAAGCAAATATTGGCCTTTCTAGTTTCATTTCACTTTTCTATGATATTATAAACGCAATGATTGTTAGACATCCAGGTAATGAGATACTGTATCAAGCAACTGGATAGATATTGTAAACTGCTGATATTTCAAGTAACATCCATAACTTTTGGTCGGCCGCTGTTGTCACTCGTATGATTTCAGTAACTGTTTTCCTGTGAATACTATAAACTGTGAACTCTGTTCAGTATTTGTACAAGAGGACAGGTACATGTATATGGAAAGTACACCAACCTTTTTGCCTCCATGCGAATGTCTCTTCCATTCTGATCCATTCCTCAAGACAGAAATATCCTATAAAATTGTCACACATAAGATGAGATTTAGTTTTGAAACCAAACAGTTGTCTGAAACAATATACTAGTAAGCATGAAAAGAATGTGAGTTTGCGTCCAATTCTTACATATAGACGGGAATTCGCAAGTTGTTAATACCGGTACATTTAAAAAATATACAAGGCATTTTGGTCCACACATGTAGGTCATCTGAGCAAGGTTAGTCAGTACTTACCGCATCCAAGTCATCATCTGTACGATCGTAACTGATGTCAGATGCAGAGAGAATCGAACCATTGGATTCATCTATTGCCGAAAGCCTTTTAGCCGGAGACTTGAGGTTTGTGGCGCTGGCCAGGGCAGCCAGACTCTCCCTGCCCTTCTCATCCAGCATGCTGCGCTGTTTATCATCCAACAGTTCCCGCACCAGGGCTACCTGTCGTTCCTACAAGGACAAAGAACTTCTAGTAAACAACACACGGCTTTGACATAACTTTCAAGTTCAGGTTTATGTCTTGAAAGTTCATCTATGTTATTAGAAGCCATCTAGATCTACATCAGGGATTTGCAACTACAGATCTACACTTTCTGCAACCTATGATCCACTGTTCTCAGAGTCACTTGTATCATCTGCATAACATGGGGTCACATTAGTGGTGGATTACAGAGGTAGTAACCAGTAGTGAAAATAAGAAGTAAAAAAAAAGAAGAGTGACCTACCAAAGTGTCCTTCTCGCCCTCAGCCTTCATGCGACGTTTCATCTCTATATCAACCTGATTCCTGGTCAATGATTCAAAAGCAGATATTCAGTTTAAGGAACTGGAAAAACCAGTATAACACGACAAATACTCCTATATAGTCCTAAGTGTCACTGTTATGTAAATGAGGTTAAGATAGTACATGTAGTTCCTAAGACTATATGGTAAGACGTAAGACAATACCATACGAACTGCTACTGCCCCATGCAATTGGACGTTGTATAATTGCCATTGTACACAAGCAAAATAACTTACAGGTCCACTAGTCTACAGATAGTGACATACTGTAGCTTCTGATTTATGGCTCAAGATTATGAGCAATGAGCCACTATGAAGATGATATGCCCCAAAAATAAGATAAAAAGAAAATCTGGGGGAAAATCGTTGGTGAAGGTTAGACATCCAAGCAATAAGATCCATGTATGCCAAAAGACAGTTACTCAAGCAACTGGATATGATTTTGGAAATGGTCAGTTCTGTTTTTGGCATATCTGGGGGAAAAGACACAGTCAACACTCCAGTCCAATGTTAAACTGCTGACCTGGCGTGTTTGAGTTTAGTCTCCAGAGCGTCCTTCTCGGCCTGGAGTTTGACCAGCCTCTCTCTCATCCCGCCTGACTCCATCTCCGCGGCCAGCCATCGCTGACGACACTGCTCCTGGTTCCGCACAAACTGCAGGAACTCTGCGAAATTTTTGGAAAATCGATTTCTATATTGGTTTTCTTTCTTTATGCACTTTAGTATGAACATTTTTGCAGTAAGTTATACAAGTATATGCTCTGATGACTGAGTCAAGTCAGGCACTGATCTATCTCTGCAATGCAATCTGCATTGAGTTTATCTCTATTCATATTATGGAAGTGGTACTTTAAAATCTAACCTTACCACTGCTGCCTAACTATGTACTAATAATGACAGATAACTTCAAGTTCAGTGTGCTAAAGTCAACGTAAAAACAATATGGCAAGACACAAAGATACTTGTATAGCTCCAATTTTTTCACAGAATAACTTCAATAAGGCTACCCAAACAATATGACAGGTGTTGGTAGAGGTGCTATTTGTGATTCTTCTCCCATTGTCTGCTGTAAACAAAAGAGGTTCTGAGTGGCCTATGTCGATTGTCTTACCTGATTCACAGCCTTGTGTCAACACGGTGGTGCATCGCACCAGGTCATCAAATGCGGCAACAAGTGACATCTTGGACAACCTGTGACAAGGCAGGGACAAAACACAGTCTTGAGTTGACTTTTACGTCATATAAGGCCTCCGCCGGTCAGTGTAGACTCTACAACATTAGACACAAGATACATCTGTAAGCTGATTTATGCATGTGTGTAAGAGTCTGAGGATAAGATAAGAAAAAAATTATGAGTCTGAGTGGCGAAAATAGAGGAAACATGATGTCATACGGCTTTGTGGCAAGATAAACATCATGTGATTTCCCTTTTTTGGCAGGCACGGCTATAATTTTTTACTATTTGGTGGTCGCATTCAAAAATATGAGGAATTTCACACAAGTTTCTACCTTTTCAGTCAGTCTATATGGAAATATGAATATTATGATGTGATATGAAAACATGTTTCTATACTATGTCTTACGATATCATGAGCTAAATTATTTTTGGATCATGGAGTAGCTACTAGTACGTGATAATTTGAGAAGTTGCCGTGAGAAAATGAGGTTGCAACTGACATCCTGGTTTAGACAAAACGCCCCCCTCCCACTCCTAAAAAATGCGCAACAAACATCAACATTTTGGAAGAATAAGTCACATATTTCACATCTGAAATATACATTCATGTGAACAGAAGTAGTATTAACTATTTCGCTGCATAATATACAACTAAAGATCAACAAAAAGGCAGAAATACTGACTTTTTCAGGAAAACCAACTTGACTTGGCGCTTGGTCCGCGCTCCGCCGGTTAGCGCCGTGAATTCAAAAATGGCAGCCAATCAACGGGCAGCATTCCACCGGAAGAATTTCCGAAGGTTCCCGAAGAGCCGAGCACTCCCGAAGATGACGTACCAGGGTCAAAGTTGAGGAACGACCACCGGCCGCCATCTTGCTCCGTCCGGGTGACATTGGTGCGGAGGACAAGGCATAAAAGTAAGGATATTTTGGCTTATAAATGTATAACTGGTAATTTCAACCACACAAGTGTTACACAAGAAGTTAACTGTTAAGTTAGAATGCTGTTGAGTGCGTATTGAGTATAAAAAATCGTACTTTTTTCATGAAAAGTTGGCCAGACCAGTAGCGTCATGGGTGACCGTAACATAAAATTTTTAGCGATTGCCCTAGATAAGGACTGAGACAGTACAGGAGAGTAGAGTGAGCATAGAAAATATTTATGACCAGATAACCACAGGGTGAGAGAGAAAAGAATACTGATCTCAACTGTCTGCTGGTCTTGCGAAAAACTCCGCTAAACATATTATTTTAGACTATAAAACTCAAACTACTAAGTATGTGCAGCAGTAAATTCAGCCACGGCCCACGAGCATATGATGTACATGTTTTTGCTTGGTTGGTTCCTATGTGCACATTTCGTACCTTCCCACCAGCAGGCAACATGTTGGCGAACACACTGCGACAGTCTCTGTGCAGATGTCGACCTGCCGTCTACTCCCAGGTCCTCAGACCTCTCAGCTCAGGTAAAGGAACACTGGTAGATCAACATAAACCTGAAGATTTTACATCAGTATTTACTACTATTTAGTGTAGAATGTATTTGCAGCCAGATTTAGATCATGTTCTATAACAAATGCATCAAGGGAGAAGGTACTAAATCTTAGCATAGTGTCACACCACACATGTATGAAGTGTTTTTGGGTAGGTTGCACCATACAGTGAAACTCACATATATCTACAGTGAAACTCACATATATTTATGGCATACATTAAACTGTAAATGTGTAACATTAATAGACATTTGATTGGAATGATACATGCCATATGATAACCTTTCCATTCTTCATCCCCACACAGGAATCTAGATTCTAATCATGCTTTCTTGCCTTGCTGTGAAGAAGTAGCCATGAAGTGAATACAAGATGCTTGCTAGTCTTGCTTATCATAAGCTTGAGCCTGTGTTGCCATTCTTGTTACCATGCTTTTTTCCCTTTGCTTGGTCGTTTTGCAAAGCAGACCCAGAAACACGCTGATCAGACGCAAAGCAGTTCCAGGAATACACTGATCAAACGTCTCTTTGTGTAGTCAAAATAATCAGAAGCTACCATTGCCAGCCTTGCGAGATGTTCTGTCATTTGTCTGATACAAAGGACAGTTGCATGACAAACAAGCTTTGCATATCTGTGTCTGGTCCCAACACTATTACTATAGGTCAACTGTGGTTGTTCTAGTAAGAGAAGTAAAAACATAATTGCAAGATTGCCACAAGTATTCTATGAATGCCCAGTCTGAACCTGGAATAACAAACAAGTGGCCCTTTTTTGAAGTATAGTAAGATTAAGCTTGGACTCCAGCACAAGCATAAACATATGCCAAGTCCTTTAAGTCAACATCTAGTCACATCCACGGTATGGTTGACTGACATGCAATCTGTTGATCAGCCGCAAATGGGGGAGGGAGAGGCACAGTGGATCTTGGAAAGGATGGAAACATATCCCAGCCGTTGTCACATGCACCCAAGGATTCCATGAGTCCACCCGGATGGAAAACTGCTGCAGTCCAGTCACTCTTCACCGATGGAGTCATGAGTGACAAAGCTGCTATGGAGGCTACTTTGAAGGAGGGCAAACCAGCAGAAGTGGTCACTGGGGGTGCAGCAGAGGCAACAGTTCCAGTCACAGATGTGATGAGTTCAGAGGCAGTTGCTGAGAAAGGTGTTCCTCCAGAAGTTGTGGCTGGAGCTACGGGAGCAGCTACACCAGAGGCCATGGTTGAAGCCATTGCTGTGGAGGGGGTAACTGCTACAGGGGCAGTTTCAGAAGTTGTAGCAGAAGAAGTGGTGGCTTCAGTTGAAGCAGTCTCTACAGAAGGTGTGGCTGAACCAGCAGCAGTTGAGGAGGTGGTGGTTTCTGAGGCTGCAGCAGAGCCAGAAGCTACAGAGGAGGCAGTTATTGCAGAAACAACAGGTGTTTCTGAAGAAGCTGCAACAGAAGAGGTAGTGGTGGCTGTGGAGGAGACAGTTCTTGAAGAAGTGGTGGCAAAAGATGAGGCAGTCAGTTCTGAAGCTGTGTCAGAAGAAGTGGTTGTGGAAGGGATGGCTGTTGCAGAGGAGGTGATAGCTTCAGAAGAGAAAGTTGCTGCAGAAGCTGTGCCCCAGGAAAGCACTGAAGAGGTAGCTGCAGAGGAAGCCATTGTTTCTGAGTCTGCCACAGAGGTGACAAAGGCTGCAACTGAAGGTGTCATTGCAGAAGAAACAGTTGCTGCTGAAGAAGCAGCAACAGAAGAGGTAGTGGCAGGTGTGGAGGAGAAAGTCATTGAAGAAGTGGTGGCCAAAGAGGGGGCAGTCCCTACAGAAGCTGTGGCAGAAGGAGTGGTGGAAGAGATAGTTGCTACAGAACAGGTGACAGCGGTTGAGGAGGTAGCTGCTGCAGATGCTGTGCCCCAAGAAAGCGCTGTAGATGTGGCAGCTGCTGAGGAAGCCGTGGCTTCAGAAGAGACAGTTGCTGAAGACGTGAAGCTGGAAGAAGACACTGCTGCTGCAGAGGCTGTTGTGGAAGAGGTGGTGACTTCAGAAGTAGCTAAAGAAGAAGTGCTTGGTAGAGAGGAAACAGTTGGGGCAGAGGCAGTTGCTGAGGTAGTAACCAAGGAAGTTCCATCTGACACTCTTGCTGACGAGGTACCAGTTGTTGAAGTGGCACCTGAAGATGTAGCTCAGGCCAATGCTACAGCAGAAGAGATGGCTGAGGTCATAACAGAAGAAGCTGATACTCCCATGGAAGCCAAGAAAACATCTGATGAGGAGATTCCAGTGGTAGAAGTGGCACCTGAAGCTACAGCGGAGGCTTTAGATACTGCAGCTGAAGAGGTGGTAGCTGAGACTCCAGTGGAAGCTGAGAAAGCTTCTGAGGATATACCTGCAGTGGAAGTAACACCAGAAGTAGCAGCTGAGGCTTTAGATACCACAGCTGAAGAAGCGACTGTTGAAGAAGCTGAAGACACAGGGGAAGAGACTCCAGCTGTCCAAGTAGCCCAGATGGTGGGGACACCTCCCGTGCCGCCAGCTGCAGACGACATCACAGCTCCACCTGCAGCAGGTGCTGAAGATGACGCTGCAGGTGAGGGGCAGGGTATCTCACGTACAAAGTACAATCAACACATTTTGACAAGGACAGCTCTGTCATGGACACTCTGTCATTGCCCCCTGTAACATCCCCGATAGCAGCCCCTTGTCCTCGTGTGCCCTACCCTGCCCTTCTTCCCATTTTGACAGTCACAGAGCATCCAAAGACAGGTGATGGCACCTAATTTGTCTTACCATGCATGCCAAGTATAAGATCTACCTTGTTACATTGTAGGTCCTTATACATGTAGAAGTCTTTCCCAACCCCTCTCATTCTGTGCAGTCCTTAAACGGATACCTGAACAAGCGTCTCATACCCTTGACTACACTATGGACAGCGCAACTGTCTCACAGCTGCAAAACGCACAATTTACTTAGTACCAGTGTGGAACATATGTTTTCAGTTACAATTCTTACATGTGTAAGAAACAAGGAGACCTTTGGATGTGTATGGACATAATCTTTACTGTGTTGTAGGTACAAGGAAGACACATATGTCAAAACTTTGACATTGATGACATATAATTCGAACTTATGATATGTACATGTATCTTACATTAAGCTACAAGACAATGTAGGTTCAGACTTTGAGCATAATGAATGTTAGAGCAATTATTGCAACCACTATAAAGTGAAGTAGTTTGTAGACCCTAACAAGAGGACATTATAACTCACTCTCTGACAAAGTAGCATGACAAATGTAATAATACTATCATGGATAGACATTGAGTGCTTACCTCTTGTATCTTACTGTCTGGTTAAACAAAGGGAATGCTGTAATACAATAACACTATATGGAAGCCAGCTCAAACTATTACCAAAGCATGTTTGTGGAATAAAAGAAGAGTCTCTGTGTAACTGCATCTCATTTTCCTTTCCTTGTGTCTTCTCACTATCTTCATCTCAAATTGTCTTTCCATTGTCTTATACCATCTCATCAAGTTGCCTTACTTCCCCCACAGCCTTTATTGAGTCCCACCTCTCCAACTATGTGCAGTTTCATAACATTACAGTTACTGTTGTCTTCATCAGTCATCAGCCCCATGTGTTTTCACAAACAGGCAAAGCACAACAAGCAGACATGTCACATTAAACAGTGTAAACCCACATGGTTTCATGTAATTGCCAGAACACTGATTAGGAAAAAGTGCCAATAACAAACAAATGATGTGTAATCTGCTACTGTCAGTTTTGCTGTGCCACAAAATATGAAAAAGAGTACTTCTAGTATCAGCTGTCAAGCTTGCTTCTTTGCTTTGCTTGCACAAATACAAACTTGACTAACTGTTGTAGATTGCATTGCTTGTGTGGTACATAACATTAGCAGCTTGCATTAAGTTGCTTGCTATCGCTCTGCACTTTTGCTAAGCCAAGTACAACAAGCTTCATTGTATGTGGCGTGCATAACATACATGTACTTTATTAGTGCTATTGATAGTGATCTGCACTACGCAGCCTCCTCGGTTTGCAATGATGCTCTAGCTCTGCTAGTCTGCAGCTTCTTGTGTACATTTCTTTGCTTAGATAGTAAATTATAGACTGCTGGTGTCTCAATGACTTTTCTTGTGGTTAGTGAAAGTGTTTGCTATAGTCAATCACTCAAAACAATGTTGCACGAATTTACCTTACACTATATGTGTTCCTTTCAGTACCTTGTTTTTCAGATACTGCACCACTTTATCATCTCTTAATGGTAATAACCGTCAAACACACCTGTACATTAATCAATATTAGTAAGGCACAAGTTCCTGACATTCACCCAAGTAGTACACACAGCTTACAACACATCATGAATGTACTAGTAGCTATAGCTGTTTGATTTAGACATTAAATTGATTGTATAACCTAATTGATTTCAAACAAACATCAGTGAATGGCTGATGTTGTACAGTTACTGAGGTGATGTTGTAAGTTACTGAGGTGATGTTGTAAGTTACTGAGGTGCTGTTCTGTGTGCCCCCCTCCCCCAGGTGCTGCTCTCCAGGCTGCAGAGGCTACTGACCCCATCCAGAAGCTGTTCCTGGATAACATCAGGACTTACTCCAAGAAGAGCCAGTAAGCAAAAGGGGTCTATACTGTAAATGCAGAAACTTTCCGGTGGTTTCATTTTTGTAGTAACTTTCTACTGAAATCTCTTGGAATATGTATTTTATAGCTCTACTGTACTACAGAATTGTTTGAACAGCAAACAGCAAACTTCTCAAAAACCAGCCACAAAATTAAACCACCACAAAGACAACAGTATTCTACAGTATTCAAAACTTGTAATGTTTTGCCAAGGTAGCATAGTATCTCCCATAGTCTTACATGTACAGTTGTCAGCATAGGAATTACAATTTACAGTCTGTTTCATATGGTTTGGACAAGAGCTGTAGTAGTAAAAATTGGTTTAATTAATTAAAACACCAGATTTGTAGTATTGAATGGCTTTTGAGAATACAATACTACAAATCTAACTCCACTACATGTATTTAATGACGATAGGATACCTGATAACAAAAAGTTTCTTTGGACGTCACATTTCTGCACTTCCCCTCTAGGGCAGCAGGGGGCGCCCCTGTGGATGCTGGGAAGGAGTTTGATGCCAAGATGAAGGCAGAGATCGACAAACTGACCAAGCAGTACAGTACCACCACAAAGGGAGACCTCACCAAGTTCCCAACGTTCACGTTTGAGGGTAAGCAGAGAGTAGAGTTCTCATGTTTCTTTTAATATATGGTGGATCACTAGGCAGCAAATTTAGCTTATGTTTTGCTCCACACAGTATCAAAGAAGTACAATGAATACAGTACAATATGTTAAATCTATAGTAACATAATCTTATTGTGAACGTAAGAGCAAAATAACACAAGAAAGGAATTGAACAAGGGATGGATGGAACAAACGGAAGGAATGGATGGATGGTTTGGAAGGAATGCATTAATGCTTGAAGAAATTATGTATTAAGTGGTGGTATTGACTTAGATACTACACACAGTTACATCACACAAAAGCACTAAAATAAGGAATGAATGTAGGCTATTCTGTAACTGTACAGGATTGCTGTTCGGAAAATGATGCAATGTCATCATGTTATATTTTTCTTTGTTTCAGATCCAAAACTACAGGTGTAAGAGCCATCTTACAGATGAAGAGCAGATTACCATAATAGAAGTTTGAAATATGGAGTATACAGAGAATAAGCAACAAAGAATAACAGTAGTGTTGGAGTGTCACTTCAACGTTTGTCATTTTACCTCCAACTTGTGATTGAAAATACACTGAAAGGGAATAAAGTGGTACTGACTGGTTGTGTCTTTTGTATGACTATGTCTGTTTTCAGACTTAATACTTGAGTTATTTCAGAGTTAGAACTCTGATATGATAGTATTGATAAAGCAAATTCATTCTACACACAAGACAAAGGTGATGTCATGTGCGACACCTTTCTGATTTCACCAGAATTGCAAGATGAGTACAACCACTACAGTACAAGCTATTCCCCAGATATACAGAACTTAGCACCATACAGCCTGCATCCTATTTTAGTTTCCTAGTTTAGGGCCCTACCCACTATTTTATACAGAGCTAGAACAGGGATGGAAAGAAGTCCAGATACCGTAATGATGGCTGATGCCTACCTTTTCCAGTAGCATGTGAAAGTCAGGTGAGTGACAACTTCCTTGTGTTGGGAGTCCTTATACTATTACTCACGAAAAGCCTTCTGTGTCCTTTGTCAACCAATGGACCCCTTGCAGTACTTAACAGGAGCAAATACGTTTGCTGTTTGAAGTACTTCAGAAACTTTTCTTACTCAAATTTGAGTGGCAAAAGAACTGGGTCGGATAAACTTTGCTGGCGCCATTACTATAACCAAGGACGTTCTATCACAACACACATGCTGACAGGGCTGAGTCAGTCAGACCATATATAGCGTGCTCTTCCACCCATTAAACTAAACTAAGAAGGACGCTAGAAATCTGGGGTGACAAAACTGCTAGTAGGCTGAAGAATACCACAAATGTTCGCACCCCTAAATCCTAAACAATCAATTTTAATTTTAACTTAAAAGTTAGACTATTATAAACTCAGGAATATACTACACGCGTGTGTAACAATCCATTTCGAAATGGCCTTGTACGTCTTTCACCAACGAAATGTACACCGAGCTTCTGCCCCGACTACATAGACGTTTCTGGATGTAATATATACTGTGTATGTAGCCTCCTTCGCAGACTTCTGAGGGGGCGGCGTCAATTTTTTTCGGGAGTGACGTGAGTTATGCCGCGGAGCGACGATTTTGCCGCCGGGGGAGAGACGGTACTCTCCAGGTAGAGGTTGTGGGGGAATGATCGTTACATTTTTATATATGGCCGTTTCCTTTTGTCCTGACCCCCACCCGTCGGTGGCCGCGGACCGTTTCTTTCTAATGGATACTGCCTTGCCAATTTGATACTGTCTTTTTGCCACCGAGAGGGATCTGCTTGGAGATTAAGAGACGGTTCTTATGCGGCGAAAACGCCTCTCCCCGGCAAATCCCTAGGCGGCAAAACCGTCCCCGCGGTATAACTCGCGTCGCCCCCCCCGAAAAAAAATTAACACCGCCACTTCAGAAGTCTGCGAAGGAGGCAACTACATGATGTACCATGTTCTAAGGTTGAACCGAAGCCAACATCAGCCTTGATGAACGTTTCTTCTGTCCCGACTACATAGGCGTTTCTAGATGTAATATACAAATGTATACCGAGTTCTAAGGTTGAACCGAAGCCAACATCAGCTTGTACATCAGCCTTGGTGGACGTTTGTTCTGCCCGGATCCTGTACTCGGATATCGCACCACATGTCCGACCTTACAAGCAGGGCCGTGTGTCCGGGCATCCAAACATGTGTCGCCACACACGGCCCGAGATAAGTTCAAGTGGTCTGAAATAACCACTGGACAAACTATGTCTATAGAAACAAAGGCCCCGCTAATTAAGATGTATTTAGTTGTGTTAGATAAAGAATCAGATGCCTGATAACGCTCTTAAGTCTTATTTACCAACACAGATCTAGAGCAGATGAAAATTTTATCAATCGTTGCAAACCTTTTGAATTGTTGGAACGCTTAATTCATAGTCAGCGATGTTTATATATTTTATATATATAGCAAAATTGGACTGTGTAAGGATGATATTTCATGTTGTCACGTCGCTCTGTTGTCATAACACGTTCGCAAAAAAATGTTCGAACAGTACATGTATACAAAAAGAGAGCCTAGAGAAAAACGCTTAAAAACACGTCAAAAATAAGCCGCAGCCCTAACCGCTGCTGACGTGGCTCCTGTACTATGGCACCACTTCAGATAGTCAAACGTCCTTGGATAATACAACTGAACTTTAATACGGCGAGGTCACATTTGCCGCAAGTCGTCCTGCGATTTTGACCCCGACGTAGAACCAACCGACCACCGACAAGAATCTTAGACATAATCTCCAAGCAGATCTTTTGGTGGGGGTAAGACAGTATCGGCCAGTCTCAGTAACCATTCCCCCATCCACTTGGGTGGGGAATTCGAAATGGTTACATGCAGGCTGGCCATTTCCCCACCCACTTGGGTGGGGAATTCGAAATGGTTACACTACAGGCTGGCCAATTTGATACTGTCTTACCCCCACCAAAAGATCTGCTTGGAGATTACTTAGACAGCCTTATTCGCAACAATACAGAATATTGTAGGGCACATGCATGACATCTCAACAATGCCCTGAGTTTGAGATCGTACGGCGATCACACAGCGTATGTGACTGCTTTGTGCGGTCTCAGTCACTGACGAAAGCTAGTGGATACTAGCTGAAACGTCTGACCAAAATCCAAAATCATATCCAGTTGCTTGAGTAACTGTTTGTTGGCGTACCGTATTACCTGGATGTCTAACCTTCATCGACGTACTTTGTGCGATACCTATTTTTCACCCAAGTTACACATTTTCCCTTTTACACAGCACAAAGTTTGAATCACAAGGGTCAAGGCTCACCTTTTTAATAAACCTTTCTTAGACTTATCAAATTTCTATATGTATAAATTGCCGTGGCCAAAATTAGCATTGCGGGAATTACAAACATGATGTACGTCAGTGTAGTAGTGAGTCAAACGTTCAAGGTGTGGAGTACTAAGTACTTAGTAAGTAAGGTGGCGTGAGTGTAAGAAACACAAACAAAGGAGCGTCAGCATTCTTTCAACTCTTGGAAACGGTAGGCGCACTACAATAGCCTCCAAGTACGTGCTCGGTTTCTGCTCGTTTTTGTGCACCTGTTTGTCCGTTTAGTACTTCGTTTCTTCTTCCTCTAATCTTCCAGCCATATGGTCCACGGTACAAACCTTGATAAAGGCGGCGTACAAACTATACATCTGCTTGGAGATTCGTAATAGCAATCCAGATGTGAAGTTCGACAGGTTAAGTTCTGTATTCACACTAATCTTGACCTCGATCTCTGACGCACGTTAAACGATGTTTGTTCCTTCGCCAATGCACGTTCGTCAGCATTTAGTTTATAACCAGAAATAAAACTGTAGCTATATATACACAACACACATTGATATATTGCCGCGATATAAAAGTCACAAGTACCTTTTGAAGCACTTGTTTCCTTACCATTCCCGAGATGTTTTGTCTCTCAAATTTCAGAGCAAACAGGATCTAGGAGTGTACAATGTATTTCTTTGATATAATCTTAAACGGGTGAAACGTCGACGCCCAAATGCAGGTCAAAGTCATCAAACTACTTGAGTAGCCGGTTATGTGACGGTGCACGACTTGTTATGTCCCTACACCGGTCACATCTCTTGCCTCGTATGATAGCTTTACGTCATCTAGAGAACTGAGGTCATCCTTGGGACTGTCGCAGGTGTGTTGTAGTAATCTTCCAAGCAGATCTTTCAGTGGACGGTATCACATTGCTAGCCTGGTTACCAAACCTATTATAGCTCCCGAGTCCTACATTCTCTCCGCGGGATCTAGAGGATATATAAACTATAGTAGGTTTGGTAACCAGGCTTTCACATTGCCAAGACAGTATCAAACTGGCAGCTCAGTATCATCAAAACGGTGCCCGCCGCACAGACCAACACATGGTTTGAAAAGTATAGACGGGATGCCATCCTTAAATATACGCGAATATACGACCTTAAACGAAACATTTTGCCGGAGAGCTACGCACAATATAATACATAACGGATGTCGCGAAGGTGGAGAACGTTCTGCCGCTAAACATGGATACCGCGTGCCAGCGTTGCCCTGGTGATGAACACGTTTGAACTTTCCTCTGACCGGCCAGTCGCCATGTCAGGATCACACCACCTTTCGTCACGGGAGGAGGGGGCAGGTATGTAACAAAAAGGGAACACTCCTCAAGTGCAAATTTACGACACGTTTCCGTCTTACTCTGTTCATTCAACCATAGCGAAGGGAAGTTGTGTAAATCTTGTTTGTTTTGTTTGTGAGATCATTTTTCTTATATATTCTTCGCATGTTTGAGCGATCATCATTTGAGCGAGTCACTAAAAGGTCTCAAGTTGGCGATATTTCAGCGGATCTCTCCCAGATTTTCGATACCAGATCTACAGGTGACCAAAGAAGACCGGCGACAAACTATCTTCTGTCTGCTGACGACGGCAGAACAGAGAGGTGAGCTTTTTCGTTTCCTTTTTTTACTTCACGATTTCGTTTTTCATGTGAATATTACTAGTACATTAGACGTACGGTAAGTGTTGTATATAACAGGTGCGATATGTGCATAATCTCCAATCAGATCTTTTAGTGACTGTAAGGCAGAATCAAATTGGCAAGACAGTATCATTATAATGGCTACTCTCCAAGCAGAGGTTTGGGTTTCGGCTTATTTTTGGCGTGTTTTTTTTTATTTTTTATCGGGGTTTCTTTTTTGCACTGGAATTTTCCCCCAACCCTTGCGAGTGCCGGCATTCTAGTGCAAAAAAAGAAACCCCGATAAAAAGTCTCAAAACACGCCAAAAATGAGCCAAACCCAAACCTCTGCTTGGAGAGTTTATTATTTCGCACGGCAATATCTATCCAATACGCCACCCGACAAAAATACAATTCCAAAAAGAAAAGGACGATAAAACTTATAAGACACGTCAAAAATAAGCCAAAGTGAAGTTCAAACCTCTGCTTGGAGCCTGTGCAACCGTGCGGTCGCTGTGGTCATTATGTATAATTAGCAGGCGGAACCGAATCGTGGACTTAACATTGTATCGTTGCCATGTTCAAGAACAAAAGGGCCTCTAGAATTAGCCAGCTTGGCTGACGTTAAAGAGCTACTAGTATGTTACATCATAACTCACCGCAGACGGAGCGCCACTGAATTTGAATTGTTATTCTACCGGAAATGGATTCTTGTTAGGCCTGTAAATCTTCATTTGCTCTAAGAGGAGGATGTCGTTGACTCATATAAGATATTAGTTATGTGGGTGGTGATTGTGTGAGTTGGTTAGGTCGACTACCACTGCGGTACGGCTTCACGATCACGATTGAAGATTAACATCAGTGGCTTTTAAATGGTTTAATCATTACACTGGAATGAACAAAGTTTCAAACGTTTTATTGACCGCTAGGTTAGCAAAGTCACCTTCCAGATATCAAGGTCGCTGGATAGCGGTCGAAACGTCAGTATAGCAAGATCTAGCAACTCTGCTTTGTTCCAGTGTACTGATTAAACCAAGATCTATAAGAATTATATTCCTGGATGAGCAGCATTCATTAAACGTACTATCCAGACGAGCTACTTCATAAGCGTACTATCTTGAAACGAGTTTTGCCTTTTTGCGTGAGGAGATTCCTACTTTTCCTACCCTTCAGGGAAGGGGTCGCTTCTTCTTCTTTTTTTTTCTTTTTCATGTCCAATCGTTTGAATACGATTCGGCAAATTGGTACATCAGTCTTTCCAGTCACCCCTGAAGGATCCTGAAGCCTGGCAAAGCCCTGGTCAGAAACCAAGAGAGCCTTCAGAGGCATTGCAAAGCCCTGGTAGAGACTAGGTTCGGAGCTGAACACGACTGGATACGAGGCAAGTTCAGGCCCCCCACCAAGAATCTTAAGCGACTTTAAGCATATCAAAATAGTCCAGTCGCACTAAAAATGTCAAGGACTAGTGACGACTTTTCCCTCTTCTGAATATCTCGACATCTGCTCTTCCCGCGTCTCCAAGTCTGGCGCGCCGCTCAGAGGGGACCGTTATGTTTGGTCACGTGATCCTGCGTGACCGGGCAGCTGAACGTGAGGTCGTTCACCCCGAGCCCCCATCAGCTGACCCGCCTTATATGGAAGTCGATCGGTCCCGCCTCCCCGTTTTCTCACGTGTCCGGGGGCAATTTATGGACCCTTTGGTTGAGAAGAGCCAGGGCCGGACGTTTATAGCGGCTCGCGCGGGACTTGAGTCGACTGATTGCCCTATTTTTGCCACTCACAACAGCAACATTGGCAAGAATATTATTCTAAGAGTTGCAAATCACCCGGCCAGGCAAGGCTGAAAGGTAAGAGCACGCTGATGTTGTTCAGCCTCCGTTTTCGGCGCTTTTTAAGTTTACAGATTTCACGTTATCTGGTAGCGGAACACATATGTGCCTGTAGGTGCTGCATACTATTGATTTTATATGGAAGTAATCATTCGTTTCTACGTAATCTAACAACGAATAACCGGTGTCTCGGTAGTCGTGTAGTCCATGGGCCATAACCTTCTTGCTCCATGATCCTACATCTTAATTAAAAACATCAGGGGTTCAAACTTAGGCTTTGAAAACGTACGGTCGGGATGGGAAAGTATGTCGTTATCATGCGTGTGTATAAGATACCGGGTCGGCGTGGTGTGTGAGGAAGTACATTAATGAATTCCAACGCTATCCGAAATGGCGATGAAAACCCATAAAAATTACAGTATACGTAACTTTATTACTGCAGCTGTCATTTGCAAGGGAGGGGAGATGTGATTAGGTAGCCACTTAATACCGTTCTCTCGCTGCACTGATGTGAACAGAGTAGAAGAAAATGGAAACTTGTTGATGAAATATTTAAGTTAAAAACAATATTATAGGACACCAACAACTGCGTTGGTACAGGCCATTATAAAGCCAGCTTAAACTGTAATTTCCAACACAAGAAATTGGACTCACGTTACCCAACGTTTGGACAATGCAAACTTCTTTGTCAAGGAGTGAGCAATTCATTTGCATCACACAAGCGGTGGATTGTTCTTTTCTTGACAAAGACCCTAGTTGTACAGTCGAAAATTTGGTATAAGTCCAAATTCTTGTGTTGGAAATCACAGTTTGAATTTACTCCGCAAGGACCCCAACATGACCAGAAAGTGTCCCTTCCATTGCTTTAGAATCAGCATCTTGAATAGATTCTTTTGTCGGCTCTATCTGAACTTTCTCAGCCAAATGACCTTGGCCTCTATGTAACATTACCTACCACCCTCTTCATCTTTTCCCAAATGTGCTGGTTGTCAGCAGGACCACAGGACACCCAAGATATGGCAAATTTCCAAAACTGGGACAGTCCAAAACGATTTGGGGAGGGGGCAGCGTTGTAGCCAGAAGGGGAATAGGTTGCAAAAACCCCCATCCTCCAACCTGCAGGCATTCTTTTATTCATAGAAATATGCATCTTTTTATTACTCTTGCTAGGTTTTTTTTGTATGGTGGAAGTTTTTGTATCTACCTCCTCCTGGAACACTTTGGTACAGTCCTATTATGTTGCCATGACAACAGCCTACCTCAAGATAAGTTGGAGCATAATGGGGTTTTGTTGAAAGAAGAAATATTGACCCTCCTATCAGCAGATCAATGTTAACAGAGATAAAGTACGAGAGTTATATTTATCTTGGCCAAAACAGACATCTGGCAAATACATTCAATGTGGACTGGAAGGAATAAAACTGGTTGCTTGGTCGGTCGTTCAGTTGGTCGGTCAACCTATCCATGGAACCATCTGTTGACTGTAGGTTGCTTACTCAGCTCATCATCATCATCATAACAATTCTTTGAACCAAATTTACAGAGTACAGAGATAGAGGATTTATGAAGGTTACTCTCCTATACGTACAATTTGTCATTCATAATGTCTGTCCTGGATTAAATCATGAGGTTCGTTCCAGTTTGTCTAGGTTGGCATAAGGACATCCAACTGTGAATCCGACTAATGGATTTTGCAAGTCTTTTTGCTGATGTTATGATGTTTGAGCGATGGGTGACAAATACCATCGCTTGAAAAACATACAAAATAGACAACATCAATAATCAACTAGACTAAAAAAAGCTGAATCCATATACATGTATCTGCTTGGAGATCATTGTCAGTATAGAAGAGATAGCTTGGCAAATTCAAGATTCCAGATGGTATTTGATGAAGACAACTCTTTCCATGAAGAAAGTGCCCCTGCCTGAGTGTGGCTTGCTAAAGAGCCCCCTGTTGATGTACAAGGACCTGGCAAGCTTGTCCTCACAAGGAAAGAAATAGATGGACAACCCTGGGTAACCTTGAACTAGCTAGTGCAGTTTACAGGAAGTTTGTTCTGCCCCTGGTTGTTAAAATAAGGACAGATTCTATGCCACTACTGGGGAAATTTGACTGGCCATATTTTACAAGTGCTGCAATGAACACTGAACCAATGGCTTAATGTCTCATCCCAATGGTTGCAACTCTTCCAAGTACATATACCAGGCAAGTTGGGTGAGAAACAACAGCCGACAATTTGAACTCTCAACCTTAGTAAGGTCCAGATGCAGACTCTTCATGCTAACACTAACATGCATATGCTTGGTCAATGTTTTCTTCTTTTTTTTTTTTTTTTGCAATTCAGACAATGGAACAATCAATCTTCTAGCTGTCAATCTGCAAGGTCGATCCAGGCTTGTATTAATTGTTCACTAACATGAAGAGTAGGTTGGTTGGAGGTCATGTTGTTTCAACCTTGCACTTTGTCCTTTTTTTGTGAAAACAATCTACTGGTATTTTTTTCAATTTTTACTGAGTTTCTGGTCTGACATTAGAGGAAGTGCCCATGACAAGTAGCCAAATAAGTGCCAAGTTTCAGGCACACATATTGTTTTCCCCAATATTTGGTCTCCTGCCATCATATCTTGTTTTCTGGTGAGGATATTTGGCCGGGATAAACTGTTTCCCTGGTGACAGTCCTGGGAGAAAACAGGACCCTGGTCTGACAGCCTGACCGGTCAAATGAACTACTCGTGCCAGTAACACTCTCAACAGGGCTGGAAACTAACCTTCAGCCCCAGTGCCCAACAGAATGAATGAATTACATGTAAACCTCAACCAAGAAGCATGGGAGATAATGTTCCAGGTTTGAACTGTTGAAAGGTAAGACAGCTTAAGTCAGATATTGCTGTTTTTCTCTTGATAACATGCAGACTGTTGTGACACATGACTGCAGTTTCTCCTTATAAACATTTGCGCCAAGACTTTAGGTCAGAACTCAGGTCAAGGTCATTGACAACTTCTCAAAGTTTTCACAACAAATTTCAGTCTTTTATGAAAGAGACAGAGGGTAACAGAACACATGAAAAGGATATTTCATGAAAAAAGTGATCCTTAAACGCATTAAATATTTGTTTGGCAGGCTGGACAAGATTTGGCTATGTAGAGTGTGTGTTAGACTCCAAGTGTGTTTTCAAATTGTCACAACAAAGTTGCCGGTTCTCGAAACTTTAACAGTGATTATATTTACTGTAGAATGTCAAATTTACCCTGCTGACAACGAGAATTACTTACATGTTCATCAGTCCTACATGTATTTGTTCCACCAATATTGGATTAGATAGTTCTGAGACGTTTAAGAGAATAATCCCTTGTGTTGTGAGCTGACTCAATTAATATACAATTTTGTTCTTGATTGTAACACACTACAAGTGTCTCTATAGTCATCCATAGACAGTTATTAAAACCCTTTTAATCAATTTTGAGTGCTAGCACCAACTGAGCTGTTTACACAGTGAGTTGGTTTATGTGACTTAGAATAAACAGTTTTAGTCAGTTTTGTCATGCCTCATTACCCCCCACCACCATTCCATATGTTCAGTATCAAACACCAGAACTCAACTAGCTTTGTGCCAGTGTCAGCCACTTAAAAGGTTTATTTTGCCCCCACTAGACTTCTATGCCTGCCGAAAAAAGGGTCAACAAATAGAGTTCAAAGGCAGATGGAGAAAAATACTTTTTTTATCATTCCTCAGATACATTTTTATACAGGTATCATACCTGTATAAAAATGTATATAACATTAAATTATTGAATCAGATACGTTTAGTCTGTATGTTTGTAGCCATGGGTGAATGTACATGAAATAAGAAAATTACTTTATTCAGAGAAGTTTTGTATTAAAATTTTTGTAATGCTGTTTCCCCTTGTGACAGACTTTATATTTTCACCTACATTTGCTTGCAAAAGAGGAATCTTTGGAAGTAGGTCTTGTGATACTGAAGTTAATTTCCTTGCAACAGAAGGGACCTGACAAATATGTTTGGAAGAGCTGCTAGAGAAAACAGGATCTTTCACACCCTTTTCAACAATCAAAGTCAATATATAGTTCCCCTTTGACTGAACAGTGTGCCAAAAGTCTGTGCCAAAAATAGCCACTTCCATTTTTGGCTAGATGTACAGGTGGGAAGTAACCACATTCTTTCTGTGCCAAGTTACCAAGTTCAAAAGTTGATACACAAGCTGTTCTTTTAGGCACTTGTTCCCAATCAAGATTTCTAGACTTAGTGTATTAGTGGCAGGTGTAAAAAAACTTAATATCACATTTGCAACTCGTCTAAGCTCCTGACAGCCAAATACTAGACAACGATTAGACAGGACATTTTTAGGTGGTAGCTTTCATCACACAGATACTGTATGCATTTGGCTGGATTTTTGGCTGTCAAATATTAACTTGAGCATATTCATGACGCATCGGCCGTATTGACCCAGCCAACAGTTGAGATAAACGCCCTAATGTAACAATCCAGGGTGGTTAGGTAAACCGTCGGTAATTCTTGTCATACAACAAAACCGAACCGGTCACACAGCCCTGGTCGTGTAACGTACAGAAGACTTGTTTGGAGAGTTCACGCACTGAGACCGTGGCACAGTTCTTAAAGACAAGTTTGTCTGTGACTTAAGGACTCTTCATTACCGAGACAAGGTATTTGGCTAGGTGCATATCTTAAGATCCGTATCTCTTTTAGCTTATTGCCTTTTGACATTACACACAAATTTTGCAGGTAAGCAATGACAGGTGATTATGTTACAAACATTGAATAACCTGTCAGAGTTAAACATTTCTAACTTTAGGGTTGAGACTAGCTTTGAAGTCTTCTCCAGTACAGTTGTAGTTTTTGATGATAGTTGTTGGGCAGAACAAATTTCTGAGGCGTGAAACTATATCATTGGTGTACTTGATGTAATTATATAACCGTATCAACCATGCCAAACTTACTGTGGAATTTTTGTCATCAACTATTTGAGTGTGATGTAATGTTAGAATCTAGTATATGAGCTTTTTGAAACAATTGTTAGGTGCGGATAAACTCATATTACACTTAAAACAACAAAACAAAGCAGTAGAAGATCTTATATAATTATTGATTTCTCATATGTTAAACTTATGTCTAGGGCTCATTTGTTTGCATGGCAGTTAGGAGGATAACTTTCCATCCATTCATTGGCCAAAACTCACGTCATAGGTTCACGGGGCAATTGTACTGATAAAGACTTTGAATAATGCCATTACGTGTCTGGCTACAGATCGTAACATCTAGTCTTTCCTCTCAAGAGTTGTACATTGTTAAGTGGAACTTGTCATCATCAAATAGAGTATACTTAGTAAGAGCTGTTTTATTAGATTTCAGTTTTTGATTTTTGAAAGTTCTGATCATTCAGAAAAATTGCTGCATCATCTTGTATGCGCAGCTTAACGTATGTTGCGTTAAGTTTTAATTTTACTGTGCTATTCAACCAGTGTTCATTTTGAGCTTTTGTATTGATCTACCGGTACAATTGAGAGTTGCCAAAGATTTCTTGTTACTGAAAATCTAATTGGAGGGATGGGTTTTGTGTGGCATACTATAGGAGAGACATCCTATGCCTGTTGACAAATACGCTTTGTGAGGCCTAAGCACTGATTTGTCTCTAGTGAAGTTATGTAACTGATAGGTACTTAACAGCATCTCATATGAGGGGGCCCGCAAGCCCTTTTCCGTAGAGCGTAATCGGCCATTTTAATTCTACGTACGTAGAGCATAGACGGACCGCCCTAATATTTTTGCATAGAGCGTATTCGGCGTTTTAATTCTACGTAATGTGTTGTAGCCACTTGGAATTTATCGTAAAGCGTAATCAAGAGGTTTCCGAATTCAGCGTAGAGCGTTGTCGGGACCCCCCCTTGCAGGCTCTAATATGAGGAAAAACAAGAGAACCTCTCAAGGTCGTGCAACACTGGCAAGATGAGGGCAATATAAGAGTCGTGCATTGTTTTTAGAACAGGTTATATGGACCTGACCCTACAGGTTATCTAGACCCAGCCCCACAGTCCAAAGTCTCAGGGCTGTTATCTGTGTTTGTGTGGCAGACCACGTGTTGCCAGGAGCAGCTGGATGAAGGTGGACTTTACATCTCCTTTTCTTCAAGGCCTGATAAGGCCACACGTACTGGTTTTTGATTTGTTCGATGTAGCATCATGGCTCTGAAAAAAATGGAAATGGTACAGTAATAATTCTAACATCCGTGTCCATAATATCACCAGGGTCCATAACATCGCCGCCCTTGAGAAATAGTGTGCTTTAAGATATTTTTACTGCGACATACTTTTGGTATGCACTCCTTCACACATCAAATGTATATACCTAGGGTATGTTGCAGTAAAAATATCTTCAAGCACACTTTTTCTCAAGGTGGCGATATTATGGACTATGGTGATATTATGGACACAGATGTTACATGAAAACATGTGTATATGTATGCATACATCCAACATGTACAGCTCCAGTGAGAGACTGTAATAATTTATCATTATTGAAACAAAAGGAACTGAAAGAAACCTTACAGTTGCCTGCATTGCGGTTGACTGATGATGATGGCAGTGGCCCAGTGGTCCATTGTGTGTATTGGAAATCAACCTTATACAGGAATATTCTTCTTAAGTCTAGCTAAAAAAAACACACAGTCTCACACAGAAACACACTGTGACACACACACACACACATGTTAGAGAAACAGTAACCTCATGATGTATATAGTAGAGGGGATTCATTCCCCAAGCTAACCGACATCTTGCACACGCAGTCGTCCCTCAGTAAGACATCTGGAGCCGCATAGTTCCCATTTAGAACTTTTATTCAGCCTGCCACATGACCGGTTTCACCTGTGTTGCTTCTTCAAGTGTACAGAGGCTAATGACACAAGTGCATGAAGTTCTCACTTATATACCTTTCCAGTGCATAGTGACCTCATGATGTGTTTTATCCAATTCTTTACAGGTTAAAGGAGACATCTTTGGGCCATGGGTGATCAGGATTCCCTCAACCCGCGCAGATCCAGCAGCCCTCCCCCTTCTTACGAAGCCGCCATTCGCGACCCCGTTGTCATGGCAGCGACACGGAGACAGAGCCCCGAGTACGACAACTCCAGTTACGAACCGAACGAGGACGACCACAGTTCCAGGAGACAAGACTCCCTCGTCTCGAGCGGATCGGAAACTGAATCTCAACGCGTGAACGGAGAAACACAGACAAACGAAGATGAATTTGATGACGACTTTCCGGCGGAGGGCACCTCTGCAAATGGTTCAGTAGTAGCCAACGGAGATGCGGACATTAAGATTTTTTCACAGGTGGCACCCATCTGTCGGAGGAAATCTTATGAAGATGCGTTTGAAATTACGAGTAGCAGTAAAAAGTAAGTCTTTGCGTTAACAGGTGACTAAGGTGGTTAAGTTGCAGAAATGCACAGTTGTATCCAAAACTATGGAATGATGAAGTAATCCCTTTTTGTTTCTTAAAATGGTGCCTTTATAATGGGCTAGATGATACCCCTGTCTGGAATATGTTCAGATGTATTCTGGCCAAGGATAGTTTGGCCAAGGGTATATTCTAGCCAGGGGCATATTATTGCTAGTGGTATATTCTAGCCTGCAACACCTGTAATATCTAACTTCAGAAGTTAGTATTTATTTCTTTTTCCAGGGGAAAGCAAGATTGTCAAAAATAAGTGCTAATTTTTTTGGCTTGCCTTCAACAGGAAAAGAAAATGGAAGGCCAAGAAAGAAAAGGAAGAGAAGAAAGAAGAAGAAGAAAAGACAGAAATGATTGGCTTCTTTGAGTTGGTAAGTAGATACAATCCTATCTCTTTACTACTCACTTTAAAGCTTTTAAGACTAGTTCAATTACAAGGTAATTAAATGATTTAGGAAAAACAGAGCCTGAAGAGAAGTCTAGACGTAGTTTCAGCAAGACATTAGTGAATACATGGTATTATTAAAAGTTTTACTACTAGCCCTCTTTATTCATGTTGTCCTCTTGATTCTTGTTTGTTTGTTCTAGCCTTTCTTTGTTCATGAAATACTCATCAAATCAGCCTGCTGGCCGACAAGATACAAGCTACATAATTGAAGACATTAACAAATCCATAAACATGACTTTTGGTCTAAAGATTCTCTCTCTCTTGCAATTTCTTCAGATGCGCTACGCTGACAAAGTCGACGTCATCTACATGATCTTGGGCACCATATGTTCCGTCCTTGACGGTGTGATGCAGCCCATTCTCCTCTACGTGATGGGTACCATGGTGGACGTGTTCACCAACTACGGCAAGTTTGACGCCATCTGTAAGGAAGTCTTTGGATACTCCAGTATCTACAACTGCACCTTCGACAATGCCACTTTTGCCAACTTCAGTCTGACTGAAGACCATTGGAAGTAAGTCGTGTTTTCAGTGTCTTCTTGCAAAGGTTCCAATCCATTGATTCAAATTTGATGACTCTTGTTATACAATGATTTTGAGACCTCGAACACAATACAAGGGTAGAAAATTAATGTACTAGTAGCTAGTTCTGTCTTCTGTCTAGATCGGTACTTCATTTAATATACTCATTTCTTATTTCAAAATTATAGAAAGGCCCTTACAATGTACATGCATGTAGTACAGTATTACACAAAATCCCAAATGTCTTAATACTAGTACTTTAAAGTAAGAGTAGTCTTGCCATTACATAAACTTTTTCAATATCACTAAAGAGTAAACCAATGTTGCCATGAGACCTGACCATTCTGGAACCTCCAACTGAGTTGTTCTGACTGATTTTTCCCCAGTGATGCGTTAGGGATCACAATTGTCATGGCGGACCTGGCGTACTATTTCGTTGGCCTGGCCTTCGGTGTGGTGATATTCGGGTATCTCCAGGTTTGTTTGTTTCTTTCTTTTTCTTATGTAGCACATAATAGTGACCCCTCCTGATTTCATTATTATAATGGTACGGATGTAGATGTATGCTGCACAAAGAACTGACTTGTTTGAGCCATTGCAGAAATGGATGTACTCCTACTTTGAGCTCAAATTACTGGGTTGAAGAGATTTGTTCCACATGTAACTAGCCTGGTTACCAAACGTATTTCAGCTGCCAATCCTTTTTCGAAGTTGAGTCCTCTCCAAGTTGCAGATAGGAGACTAGGAGACAGCTAAAACACACTTGATAAACTGAGGCTAACATGTAACTTGACATCCCCACCTTTACAAGTAACATGTAAATCATGGTGAAGAATTTTAATTTCAATTTAGGCCACACCAATTTAATTTGTTGGTTCTCGGATTCGCCTCTTCGTTTTTTTCTGATTTGCAAAAAAAAAAAAATTGATTCTGGTCCCGAATCAACTGAAAAATGCTTATGTTTTGCCCCCCAACAGTTGAGGAAAGTCCTTTTCTTCCTAGTTGTTACAGTTTTCCCATCTGTCGTTGCAGTGGTTTGATTAAAAGTTCAAAATTCAATGTTTAAATTTTAACCCAGCCTTTTGTGTTGACTTCATGGCTCATTTTGTAGCATTTAAGCCTATAATAGGATGCCTAGACCTGTTTTTATTTTTATTTTTTTTCGCCCTGTCGCTTCATATTTTTTCTGAAAAAATCCGAGAACCAACAAATTAAATTGGTGTGGCCTTATTTATTTAACCATTCAATTTTCAATTTCAATTTATTTATTTAACCATTCAATTTCCAATTTCAATTTATTCAATTAACCATTGCCTGCTTTTCAGGTAATCCTGAATACACATAAAAATGGCTCGGTTGGGATCTCTAATAATCTCATCTCTAATAATCTATTTCACATAACAGATAGCCTTCTGGACGCTGGCGGGGGCTCGGCAGACCCGGCGGATTCGCCAGAACTTCTTCCGCGCCATCATGAGGCAGGAGGTCGGCTGGTTTGACACGAATCCAAGCGGGGAACTCAACTCTGTGCTCGCCGAGTAAGCTCATCAGACAACAATATTGCTATAATTATGTTTATAGACCTAATTCATACAAAAATTCCACCAATATTGCATAACGTCTGGTAGCACAAATAGCAGGGTTGGTAGGGAATGTTTTTGTGCTCTTATTCTTATTTTCTGGCACATTTGCAATTTTCTCAATTTTTTTACACAATCTTTTTTCCCAACTTTTCCTGGTCAGTTCTTCATTCAATTAATCTATACCTTGTATCCATCATTATTTGAAATGTCTGCTACTGCTTTAGCATCCCAGTAAAAGACGATACCATTTTCCTAGAGTAGCTACAGGTGTACTTCATAGACCTTCTTCACTGTGATTTAATTAAGTTTAACCCTGTGCTGTTTTTTCTCTGTTTTAGTGACATGAACAAAGTCCAAGAAGCCATGAGTGACAAGGTCAGTATGTTTATCCAGCGCATGACGACCACGTTCGGCGGGCTGATTCTGGGCTTCACGCAGAGCTGGAAACTCACTCTGGTCATCATGTTCGGCTGTGCTCCCCTGCTGTTCATCGGGGCATACATCATATCAAAGGTTAGTATCAAACTAGGAGTTAGTGCCTCCTAGAGGAGAAATTGAGTGCTGTAGCCTGTAGGTTAAGGAGATTGACTGCTGCAGAATGTCATAATTGTTCATTTTTCAATGCATATCTGGTCATATTTGAAGAAAAAAAATCCATTGTATTAAAAATTGACACCTTACAAAATTTGTAAATTTTGTTCAAATGTTCTTGGATCTGCATCTGTTGAACGTTAAAATTAATTTCATATGACGTAAATTATCTTAATTATAAAATTCCCCTTCCACCTTGAACAGTTACTTTTTTCATTATGACTTGTCTAGTATATTTTTCAAGCTGTAGTCTAATTTCCATTAGCTTGATCCTCGTAAAAGTAATGTTTCATCTTGATATTTGCTTTCAACCATGTTTGGAAGGCAATGAAAACAAAAGGATGAAAGATCTAATATCCATTTAACTTCCAGGCCACAGCGACCCTGTCAGAGAAGGTGTCAGCTGCCTACAGTAAGGCTGGAGCTGTGGCCGAAGAGATTCTGTCATCCATACGGACTGTGGCAGCTTTTGGAGGGGAGAAAAAGGCAGCGGACAAGTAAGAACATCTATCTTCTAAATTTTTACATCTTTGTAAAGTAAAGTCTCATAGTATGTTTGTTGCTAGCCATACTGTAGCCATACTTTGTATGTTTGTTATAACCAACCTAAAGTTAGCCCTCCTTTCGGCCTTCGATTCGCCAGCCTTCGATTGAGCCTTCGATTCGAATGGTAGGCACTATATCGTATACGTCTCAGGTGCGGAAGCATTCTACTGTCCCATATATGCAAATGAGCACGCATACAGTATGTAAATAGACATTGCACATACGTATGTCAAACCAAACCACAACCTTTCAGACTCTGTATTCATTTGATTAAATAATCTTCTAATCTTTAACTACCAAATGAGTTTTAATAATCTTTAAGTGGTCGATACTATCGAAATGAATCAACGCACATGGATTCATCTTCACGTCAAAGATTCAAGAATGCCGTCCAGGACCGCACCCGACATGTTTCAATTAGACGCCTTGTTGCAAAGTAACGAAATAATTTTCTGTATTCAAATGTTTTTAACAATCTTTTAGCGGTCTATACCATCAGATAAAACTGATAAAACTAACGTACATTACGAAGTTTAGATGTCATGACGTCATAGATTAAACAATACGGATTTTCGAGGATCGCAACACTAGTGGATGCATAGAGAATTAACGCCATGTTGCAAAGTAACGGAATAATTTCTAGAAACCAAATGTCTTTTAAAAATTCTCAAGAGGTCCATACCACAAAATTCGACTGATAAAACCAACGCACATTGCGTCATTTGGACGTCATGACGTCATATATTCAACCATACAGATTTCTAGGGCCAGAATCCCTGTTTATATAATTATATTCAACTACTCCTAGCTAATTAACGAAATAATTCTTTGTTTTTAAATCAATTTTAACAGTCTTTTAAAGGTCAATACCATCAAATAAAACTGATAAAACTAACGCACATTGCGTCGGTTTGACGTCATGACGTCATAGATTCAACCAAACATATTTCTAGGGCCAGAATCCCTGTTTATATAATGATATTTAACTACTCGTAGCTAATTAACGAAATAATTCTTAGTTTTCAAATCAACTTTAACAATCTTTTAAAGGTCCATACCATCAAATAAAACTGATACATCTAACGCACATTGCGTCGTTTGGACGTCATGACGTCATAAATTGAACTAAACAGATTTCTAGGGCCAGAATCCCTGTTTGTATGATATTCAACTACTCGTAGCTAATTAACGAAATAACTTTTAGTTCTCAAATCAATTTTAACAATCTTTTAGAGGTCCATACCACCAAATAAAACTGATACAACTAACGCACATTGCGTCGTTTGGACGTCATGTCGTCATAGATCCAACACTCGATATTCGATATTCAGTATTCAACTCAATATTCAACTTAACTACTCGTAGCTAATTAACGAAATAATTTTAAGTTTTCAAATCAATTTTAACAGTCTTTTAAAGGTCCATACCATCAAATAAAACTGATAAAACTAACGCACATTGCGACGTTTGGACGTCATGACGTCATAGATTCAACCATACAGATTTTTTGGGCCTGAATCCCTGTTTATATAATGATTTTCAACTACTCGTACCTAATTAACGAAATAATTTCTAGTTCTCAAATTCAATTTAGCAATCTTTAGAGGTCTATTTCATCAAATAAAACTGATAAATACTAACGCACATTGCGTCGCT
>NW_017804043.1:2490538-2509838 GCF_001625305.1 Branchiostoma belcheri
AGTGTAGATAACTTAAGACTTGTTAAAGGTTATTTGATTACTAAAAATTAATTTCGTTACTTTGCTACAAGGCGTTAAATACTAGTATTATTAAATACAATTCGAATGCGGTCCTGCAAATCTGTATTGTTGGATCTATGACGTCATGACGTCGAAACTTCGCAATGTGCGTTAGTTTTATTTGTTGAATCGGATAGTGTAGATAACTTAAGACTTGTTAAAAGTTATTTGATTACTAAACATCATATCGTTACTTTGCTACAAGGCGTTAAATACTAAAATCTGTGAAATTCAGAAACTGGCTCCCACCTCTCCGTGGCGAGGTTAGCGGCAGACATACGAGAACATCTCAACTCATAGACACAATCACAACTAGGACTGACAGATACAAAAAAAGCCCAATCCCTTACATGGTATCCCTCCTAAACAGCACAAATATGTAATAGCACCACAAGATCCACTGACCACTACTTTATTGTGACACAGGAATTGATTTACCATGATGATTTATTTAATTATTTATTACGACTAATATGTTAAAATTTAAGTGATTCACAGTTTGTGCGATTGTAAGATTGTAAATACCAGTACCAAAGTGATATATTAATATGTAGATTCCGATATGATTTCAATTTGTATTTCCCTACTATTAATAACTTATATTATAAACAACTTGATCAAAATTCAGCCCTGTATGTCAAGGCTGCGAGATATGTTGTAAATATGTTGATACAAGCAAATAAACCAATTATAATATACTAGTATTATTAAATACAATTCGAATGCGGTCCTGCAAATCTATATTGTTGGATCTATAACGTCATGACGTCAAAACGACACAATGTGCGTTAGTTTTATTAGTTTTCTTTGATGGTATGGACCTCTAAAAGATTGTTAAAAACCACTTGAATACTTAAAATTATTTCGTTACTTTGCTACAACGCGTCAAATATAATTAAATAGACCGCGGTTGCGGTTCTGCATGACATGACATGACATGACGGTATGACATGACGTCAAAACAACGCAATGTGCGTTAGTTGTATCAGTTTTATTTAGTGGTATGAACCTCTTAAATATTGTTAAAAGTGATTTGAGAACCAAAAATTATTTCGTTAATTCGGTACGAGTAGTTGAATATCATTATATATACAGGGATTAAGGCCCTACAAATCTGTATGGTTGAATCCATGACGTCATAGCGTCCAAACGACGCAATGTGCGTTAGTTTCATCAGTTCTATTTGATGGTATGGACCTCTAAAAGATTGTTAAAAGTGATTTGAAAACTAAAAATTATTTCGTTGATTCGGTACGAGTAGTTGACAATCATTATATAAACAGGGATTCAGGCCCTAGAAATCTGTATGGTTGAATCCATGACGTCATAGCGTCCAAACGACGCAATGTGCGTTAGTTTTATCAGTTTTATTTAGTGGTATGGACCTCTAAAAGATTGTTAAAAGTGATTTGAAAACTAAAAATTATTTCGTTAATTCGGTACGAGTAGTTGAAAATCATTATATAAACAGGGATTCAGGCCCTACAAATCTGTATGGTTGAATCCATGACGTCATAGCGTCAAAACGACGCAATGTGCGTTAGTTTTATCAGTTTTAGTTGGTGGTATGGACCTCTTAAAGATTGCTTAAAATGATTTGAAAACTTAAAATTATTTCGTTAATTAGGTACGAGTAGTTGAATACATGTATCATCATATAAACAGGGATTCTGGCCCTAGAAATCTGTATGGTTGAATCCATGACGTCATAGCGTCAAAACGACGCAATGTGCGTTAGTTGTATCAGTTTTATTTGATGGTATGGACCTTTAAAAGATTGTTAAAATTGATTTGAGAACTAAAAATTATTTCGTTAATTAGCTACGAGTAGTTGAATATCATTATAAATAGGGATTCAGGCCCTAGACATCCGTATGGTTGAATCAATGACATCATGACGTCAAAACGAGGCAATGTGCGTTAGTTTTATCAGTTTATTTGATGGTATGAACAACTAAAAGATCGTTAAATGATTTGAGAACTAAAAATTATTTCGTAAATTAGGTACGAGTAGTTGAATATCATACAAACAGGAAATTTTGTCCTACAAATCTGTATGGTTGAATCTAAGACGTCATGACGTCAAAACGACGCAATGTGCGTTTGTTTATTTGTCGAATCTTGTGGTGTGGACCTTTTGAGACTGTTTAAAAAGACATTTGGTTCTTATAAATTATTCCTTGACTTTGCAACATGGCGTTCAATGTCTATGCATCCACTAGTGTTGTTATTCTCGAAAAATCCGTATAGTTAATCTATGACGTCATGACGTCAAAAACGACGCAATGTGCGTTAGTTGTATTAGTTTTATTTAGTGGTATGAACCTCTAAAAGATTGTTAAAAGTGATTTGAAAACTAAAAATTATTTCGTTAATTCGGTACGAGTAGTTGAATATCATTATATAAACAGGGATTCAGGCCCTACAAATCTGTATGGTTGAATCCATGACGCCATAGCGTCAAAACGGCGCAATGTGCGTTAGTTTTATCAGTTTTAGTTGGTGGTATGGACCTCTAAAAGATTGCTTAAAATGATTTGAAAACTTAAAATTATTTCGTTAATTAGCTACGAGTAGTTGAATACATGTATCATCATATAAACAGGGATTCTGGCCCTACGAATCTGTATGGTTGAATCCATGACGTCATAGCGTCAAAACTACAAAATGTGTGTTAGTTTTATTAGTTGAATCTTATAGTTTGAACCTTTCAAAGATTTGTAAAAGATTTTCCGTTATTAAAAATTATTTCGATACTTTGCAAGAAGGCGTCGGATTGAAACATGTTGGGTGCGCTTCTCGACGGCATTCTTGAATCTTTGACGTGAAGATAAATCCATGTGCGTTGATTTAATTAATTTAATTCGATAGTATTAACCACTTAAAGGTTATAAAGACTCATTTGGCTGTTGAAAATTAGACGATTATTTAATCAAATGAATACAGAGTCTGAAAGGTTGTGGTTTGGTTTGACATACGTACGTGGAATGTCTATTTACATACTGTATGCGTGCTCATTTGCATATGTGGGACAGTAGAATGCTTCCGCGCCTGAGACGTATCCGAAATAGTGCCTACCATTCGAATCGAAGGCTCAATCGAAGGTTGCGAATCGAAGGCCGAAAGGAGGGCTAACTTTAATGTGGTTTGTTATATGTCATACTTTGTGGCTCGTACAGTTGTTGTGAAATCATCATCATTTCAGGGTGTTATCACTCGTATGGAGGAACCCCTCCCTTGACTGACTCCAGTCTTTTCTTAGTCTTACAGTTCTTGCCAGGTGTTGAACTACTGGTTGTCTCTCCATCTCATACAGTGAAATAACTTACTTACTTACTTTGGCCCTTTGCTCCTACCAGAACATAGGCTATAGGCCACCAACAATGGCTTTCCACTTCACCCGCCTCTGGGCTGTCTTTCTTAGTTCCTCCCAGCAGTTTGCTACTCTCCTGTTTTCCTTCTCGGTATCTCTTCTCTGACTGTTTCTGGGCCGTCCTCTCTTCTTCGCTGTGGATTTCATGTTTCTTACTTTAGCATTACACACACACAGTGAACCTAAGTTTGTATTATTTCCAGGTACTTTGCAAACTTGGGTGATGCGGAGAAGGCAGGGATCAGGAAAGGCATCATCACCGGTGTCGGGCTGGGGTACATCTGGCTCATCGTGTTTGCCTCCTACGCGCTGGCCTTCTACTACGGCTCCGTCCTGGTCGCTAACGAGGGCTTCACAGTCGGCGGCTTGATCACGGTAAGAAGAACAGAGGTTTGAATTGATTGGTCATTCATTATCCTGATGAAGGCGACAGTGGTGGTTGAAAATTTGATCTCTGTTTAATCTTTGTGTTTGAATAAAGTTCAACATTTCATTATGATTACTACCAACAACAGAAGTACCCATTAATACACCTGAGAGGAGTGAGGAAAGTCGTGTTATTATTTTAAGTATGTTTCAAAAGGATACTGTGTCTAGTACAGATTGCCAGGAATCAAGAGTTGAAATTTGTTGTGTACATTTTCTGTTAATATAACATTGGATTTACTTATACTGTATATGAGTTATAGTAATACAATCATAACAGCACTCACACAATGTCATTGAATATCAATGTCATAATTTCCAAAGTACATGTTATACTTTTTTCTATAACTGATAAATTTTAAGTGAAAACCAAGTAGAAACTTAATAAATGTGTATTTTTCTTCCCCAGGTGTTCATGGGAGTGTTGATCAGTGCCATCGTGTTTGGAGAAGCCATGCCAAACCTGGAGACAGTCAACACAGGAAGGGGCGTGGCCAAGGGCATCTTTGAGATGATTGACAGGGTAGGTTCATGATCATGAGTGACACATTTGATATGTTTTATTTACCATTCAGATATAAGCTGAGGAAAATGTTGTAAAGATTTTGTTTGACATCAAAATGATTGTGACAACTTCAAAACATATTATTAAGTAAATAAATTTAAAAATGTGTCTGTCTGATTTATTTATGGCAGATAACATTCTGCCATGCATCTATATATAGCCGCTGAGATTGTGTGACTTGTCAACAGAGGTGTCAACTGGATATTATACATTGTCAAACTTCCTCCCATAGCCATCAAAGATAAGCATGGTACACTACTCTTTCCACAGGTTCCTTTGATTGACAGCAGTTCCACAGAAGGCCTGAAGCTCGACCACACAGAAGGAAACTTTGAGTTCAAAAATGTCCATTTCCACTACCCAGCCAGGCCTGATGTCAAGGTAAGGGCACTTACATACTGAATTGTACTGATAGAGTGGCACTTTGAAACTTTCTAAAATAGTTGTGCAAGTAAAAAGCTCAGAAAAGAAAGTTTCCTGTTTCTTTTTACTTCAAAAGACTGTGTGCCAACATTGTGTTTGACAAGTTTGTCTTGTTTTCAAAGAGAAAAAACAACATTTTCAAAGAGAAAAACAATGACAATCATGTATTTTCTTTTCCAGGTTTTGAATGGGTTGAATCTTCAGGTGAGAAAGGGCCAGACTGTAGCTCTGTGTGGGTCCAGTGGTTGTGGGAAGAGCACCACTGTACAGCTGATACAGAGGTTCTACGACCCCAGCAAGGGAATGGTGAGTCTTTGTAGCTACATAGAGTGTTCTAGCCAGTCTGAAATCTCTTTTCATCCTCTCAATTTTGTTTGACAGAGCGTCATGTCCGGAACCAAAGGCATGCAACAATCCTAGTGGGGTCATGCATATTCCCCCAGGGACATTTGGAAATTTTTTCTCTTTTTTACTCTCTGAAATGCTATTTCCTGCATTTTGAGGGGCATTTTTTGCTGTTAGGAATTAGCTTGGTTTGAAGACAGGTCTTTCCATAACTTCACCTGCAGATTTTTTTCTGTAAAAGATGATGGATTGGGCAAAATTTTTATCCATCACAAGTAGGGACAATTCCACAGTGAAAAAGTTTTCAAGTTTACTTCAAGCAGCAAAGTAAAAGCAACTTAGACTGACCATTTCTTCTTTTCGTTTCACAGGTGACCCTAGACGGACATGACATCAGGTCCCTCAACATCCAGTGGCTGCGGCAGAACATCGGCGTAGTGAGTCAGGAGCCGGTTCTGTTCGCCACCACCATCGCCGAGAATATCTCCTACGGGCGGGCCGGGGTCACGCAGGAGGAGATCGAGAAAGCCGCCAGGGAAGCCAACGCCCACGACTTCATCAAGAGACTGCCAAAGGTAGGAATGATACAGTACTGAAATCTGGCACTGTCCCTGGTGCTGAAACAACAGTTAAAGTGAAGTGATGTAGAGAACAGTCCATGATGGAGAAATCTCCCGAGGAAGCCAATGCCCACGACTTCATCAAGAGACTGCCAAAGGTGAGGATTCCAAGCAGAAGGATACAGTACTGCAATCTGGCACTATCCCTGGTGCTGAAACCACAGTTAAAGTGAGGTGATGTAGAGAACAGTCAATAATCGAGCAAGATGCCAGGGAAGCCAACACCCACGACTTCATCAAGAGACTGCCAAAGGTAGGAATGATACAGTACTGCAAACTAGCACTGTCCCTGGTGCTGAAACAACAGTTAAAGTGAGGTAATGTAGAGAACAGTTCATGATCGAGAAAGCTGCCAAGGAAGGCAACACCCACAACTTCATCAAGAGACTGCCAAAGGTAGGAATGATACAGTACTGCCATCTGGCACTGTCCCTGGTGCTGAAACCACAGTTAAAGTGAGGTAATGTAGAGAACAGTCCATGTTCGAGAAGGCTGCCAAGGAAGCCAACGCCCACGACTTCATCAAGAGACTGACAAAGGTAGGAATGATACAGTACTGCCATCTGGCACTGTCCCTGGTGCTGAAACCACAGTTAAAGTGAGGTGATATAGAAGACAGTCCATGTCCAAGAAGGCTGCCAGGGAAGCCAACGCCCACGACTTCATCAAGAGACTGCCAAAGGTAGGAATGATACAGTACTGCCATCTGGCACTGTCCCTGGTGCTGAAACAACAGTTCAAGTGACGTAATGTAGAGAACAGTCCATGGTGGAGAAATCTGCCAAGGAAGCCAATGCCCACGACTTCATCAAGAGACTGCCAAAGGTGAGGATTCCAAGCAGAAGGATACAGTACTGCAATCTGGCACTGTCCCTGGTGCTGAAACCACAGTTAAAGTGAAGGCTGCATAGAACGGACTTGAAGTTTATATAAAAAGGATATGGCTCCTTTCCCTACTTTTTTCCGAAAAAATGTCACTCTGTTATGATGCAAAGAATACAATGCATTTTACAGAGGATCATATTTATTAGGAATACTTAAGTTACTGTATTCTGTCTTCTGCATGCAGTAAATGGTAGTCACATACTCAATGCAGTCAAGACTTTTGCAGAAATTAATTGGGTTCATTCTCTAGCTACCTTGTGTATGAAGATGAAACAACATTTACAGTCCTTGCTGTCATGTTGGAAGTTTTCAGTACCAAGAACAGGTCTACTTGCTTGTGACAGTGCAGGGGAAGGTGTTCAGCACCAAGGACAGGTTTACTTGCTTATCTTATGAAGGATCATTTTTAGGTTTTGGTAACTTTATAATTGATCCTTGATCTTACTTCCCCAGAAATACAACACCCTGGTGGGGGAGCGCGGCGCCCAGCTGTCAGGAGGACAGAAGCAGAGGATCGCCATCGCTCGAGCGCTTGTACGCAATCCCAAGATCCTCCTGTTGGACGAGGCCACCTCCGCTCTGGATACCGAGAGTGAGGCAACGGTGCAGGAAGCCCTGGACAAGGTAGGGGGAATAAGAACTACATTTGTACTTTTAAGAACTTAACACAAATTTCCTCACTTCGCTCAGGTGAAAATGAGTATTATGAGAGTGAGGCAACAGTGCAGGAAGCCCTGGATAAGGTAGAGGAAAAAGAACTACTTCTAAGAACAAATGTTCTCACTTCACTCAGGTCAAAATTCAAGTATTGTGTTGTTCTCTATGATGGTGGCGGCATAAAGATAGGTTGAAAAAACTTCAGTGTGCCATCACCACGTCTTGTGATTAAATGTTGGAATAAAGAAAAATTTGCCAGATGTCTGGCAGACTGAAATTGGTTTATGTTTTAGTTAACAATGATCCTATGAGAAATCTTAAAATATGGAAAAGTTAGTTACTTTGTACCGCAAGCTAGCGACAAGAAAAGACAAAATCAGTGAGGAATTGACAATCTGCAAGAAATAGTCACATGATGCAATTTGTGATAGTCCCCATAAGACGTAGATGAATTGTAGCTGTTGATGTTGCCTTCCAGGCTCGCCAGGGCAGGACCACCATTGTCATTGCTCATCGCCTCTCAACCATTAGGAACGCTGATGTCATCATGGGCTTCAGGAAGGGACAAGTGGTAGAAATGGGTAGGTACATGACAGACAGTTATGGGGCATTGCTGTTTTGCGTGGATGGAGGGAACAAGGATATGTAGAATGAGATGACAGAAGAGACAAGGCTTTTGGGTTTAATGTTTATTGTAGGTTTTGGAAGTATTAGGGGTGGATAAAATGTGTGTGTAAGATTTGTGTATTGCAGCCACTGTGGCTGTGTATGTCTGTCACGTATCAGCCTTGTCAGCCACCAGCGAGCGTGCAGCAGGAGAGGGAAGGGCCCCTGAAATCTTCAGAAAGGAAGCCAAGCCAAGAAGAAAGGATGGATTATTGGGAGAAAAACATTTATGCTTGAGTTTTATGAACACAAAAAGATTGTTCTGAAGTCATTGTTTCTTTGACTTTTTTATCTGACAAACAACTGTCTTTTTCTGACAAACCCAGGCACACACAATCAGCTGATGACAAAGAAGGGTGTGTACTATCACCTGGTGATGTCACAAACCATGAAGAAGGTTGACAATGACACTGATGAAGGTGAGAAGAATAACTTCATTAGATCCACCATCTACTATACTGTTAGGAATTGTAGATCACTGGACTACATACATGTAGTTTGGGTTTAAATCTCTGATCAGAGCTCTCACCAAACATGCCTTGAATACTATGATAAAGTTTGTATTATCATGCAAGATTTCAGGTCATCAAAGTATACTAGAATCTCACCTCCCTCTCTATTCTTTATGTATAGGGCCCTATCATGTACCAATAAAGGAAGAGATAGGTAGAGATGGGTACAAGTCTAAGAATGTCCTAATATGATGAATGTCCAATCTGTACCTTGTGTTGGAAGTTGTAACAAAATTTCAGCTCCTTATTACCATGTTGGAAGTGTAAAGTACATTTTATTAAGGATCATTTTTAGCTTGTGGATGTTTTGGTTACTGTATTATTGATGAGTGAGTGATACTACTTCTTACTGGTTTCCAGAAGAGGAGGAGCACCTCAGGCCGAGGACCCGGTCTCGTCGCAGCCTGCGCCGCTCTGCGTCAGGTCGAAGGTCGATGCGGGGGATGGCGACCGAGCGGGCGCGGTCCCTGTCCATGTTGTCAGCGGCAACGTCAGCTGCAGGCGACTCCAGCAGTGACTCAGAGAGTGATGTGAATAACCTTTGCCTTTTGACCTTATGTCACACTTTTTGTGATTGTGTGGTAGTGACCTCTGAACTTTGACCTATGCCTGGCGCATTACTGATGCAGATGTTAGTTTCATACTTAAAAAATCAACTTGTCCTTCCTTTTTCCTATAAACACTGGACCAAGTCTTGTTAAAAACTCTATCTATCTTTTTCTATTAAAACCGATTACAAAGACTGTAATTCTGTATGTATGTCTGTATTGTTTGGCTGGTTGAGCTGTACTTTGGTGCAACGCTCCTGCTAAATGTTACTTTGCTTGATGGTTGAAATGACAGGTGTGCAATACTGTTGTGAATGTAGACTTTCTTCTTGGCTTGTTAATACTGAAAACTGTCTTTGTTGCTATTCCTTGTTCTCTTCTAAGCTGGAATCAAATAGTGATACTGACAGTGTGGTAAGTTTTGGCAGGATTGTCGGTGTTGTAGAAATGTTTAACATTACACACAATGCTTGCATTCAGTACTATGGACCTAGCATGAACACCTAGCTTTGGTTTCAAAAT
Source organism: Branchiostoma belcheri (assembly GCF_001625305.1). Lineage (NCBI taxonomy): Eukaryota > Metazoa > Chordata > Leptocardii > Amphioxiformes > Branchiostomatidae > Branchiostoma > Branchiostoma belcheri. The sequence goes on from NW_017804043.1 coordinate 2,500,141, forward strand.
AAAGTTTCTTATGACGAAATTTTATTTCTAACAAGAAAATTTTCAATTTGGTGCTTTCCTTGGTGCTGAAAAAGTGGTTAAAGTATGTCGTGCAGTGAAAGACCCTTTTTTCCCTGGCAGTCTAAGAATTCTTGCAAGTCTGTTTTCTTACATATTCTAGAGTGTTTCATACCATCTTTTCTTTTTTACCTCTTTACAAACTGCCTTGTAATGCTCCTTTTTTTTCTACTATTGCAGGAGGAAGGTGAATTCATAAACGAAGCTTCCATTGGTCGGATTGCTAAGATGAATCGCTCAGAGTGGCCGTACATCCTGTTCGGTGTGATTGGAGCCTTCATCAACGGAGCCATCCAGCCTGTCTTTGCTGTTTTATTCTCAGAGATCCTAAATGTAAGTAGGTATTAGGTGAATGACTGGTTGATTGAATTCATTAAATGGATGAAAGTGTCCTATACATTGCTTGTAAGGCTCAAAATTTTTCATTTGCAAAATCTGTCTAACACAAGTAACAGTATGGATGACATTAAAAGGTTGTCATTTGTTACCCAAATATAAATGTAAAATATTTCTCTTTGTATCCTCTCAATACGTGTTGTCCTGAATGCACCTGTGTAAGAATACCTGCAAGATGACAAAAGTATCATCCCATATGTCATACAGAGAACATCAGTACCACAACTTCTTTATATAAATGTCTTGAGCATTTTCCTTTCAGTCTAAACAAAACTGTCCCTCCACTGACAGAAACTCAGAACCATTAGGTAATCACAGTTTTCCAGCTTTGTCTTTTAAAATTTATCAAATGGATCATGTATACAAACTCCTTGTCTACCATTCCCACAGGCCTTTGCAGCACCAGGTGGTAACAGTGATGTTCTGGACTCCATTCTGATCCTGGCTATGATGTTCCTGGGACTGGGATTCATCTCTCTTCTCTCCAACATCTTAGAGGTACAAGCTTTCTTTACTTATCTTGAAAGTTGTTCATCTATGTTGGTAGATGTCATCACCATCATCATCAGTGCATCAACTGTTACTATCTGGCCTCATGCAACTTGTACTTACTATACAAAACTGCAATTATTTATTGTTATGCCTAAAGACAGTTTACTGGTCATGCAAAACAAACAAACAAAGTGTATTTCTTTTCCATTCTTTCAGTTCTATATGTTTGCCAAGTCTGGGGAAATCCTGACCAAGAAGATGAGACAGCTGGCATTCACAACAATGCTGAGACAGGTCTGTACATGTTTCAGTACTTGTATCTGTTATACAGGCAAATCTGTCTATAGCAACTACTGCAGTGACTGTAATAATAATAAAGTAGTCAAGGTAGACAAGTGGCCATTATAGACAGGGTTTCATTAATAGATTTGTACAATCTTTGTGACTCTAAAGCTAGACTAAAGTGATCATAAATCTTTTTGAAGCTACGCTTACTAAAACTATAAGACATGAAAATCATGGGCTAAGATTAGATCTGGCTTTTTAGTGATGTGCCATGGTTTTATTCTGGCTATTTTCTGTTTGTAGGAGATTGGTTGGTTTGATGACCATAAGAACAGTACAGGAGCACTGACTACCAGGCTTGCAGCTGATGCCTCTATGGTACAAGGGGTGAGTTCTAACTCTACCTCAGACTAGTTAAAGTTTAATATTTTCCTCACTTTCCACACTTTCCACACTTCTCGCTTTATGGGGCAGAGTCTATCTCTGTTTCTATAGCCATTGGGCCACGCAGTGGTGCTAGCATTAGTTCTGTCTCACACACAGACTTTTCTGTTGGTTTTATTTTGCGGTAGGATAAGATTTTTACATGTTTTTAATTCACAATCAAAAGAATTCTGTAGTAGTCTAGTGTATAGTGTACTGTAGAATTGTTTCCATGGTGAATTAAAAAAAAAGCATATGCGTGGTGTCATGATTTGCAGTGAAGAGTTCACTGTAAACATACAAAATGTAAAATCGTCTATCCGTAAATACTTTCATCAGTATGGTAAGTCACTGAATAAAGAGATTCTTTTTACACAACCTAGGCAATAAACTATTCAGGAGATATTTCTGTCACCTTCCTCAGGGCAATTCTGACTGGTTCACATCGCTGGCTGGGTAAATAAAACACTTGGTTGTGTAAAAAGAGTCGCTTTATTCAGTAAATCTATCTAGTTTTAAGATTTACAGTACTTACTTGTATTTTTGTATATTTCAGGCGACAGGTATCCAGCTTGGTGCCATTGTTGAGTCGGTATCGTTGATGGGGATCTCCATCATCATCGCATTCCTTGCGGGGTGGAAGCTGACGTTTGTCGTTCTCGGGTTCCTGCCGTTCCTGGTCCTGTCAGGCGCCATGTCACAGCGAGCCCTGCAGGGTCATGCTGCCAGGGACAAGGAGGCTCTCGAGGAGTGTGGCAAGGTGATCTAGTTTTTGTGTTCAGCACCAAGGTCAAGGACAGGCCTACTTGCATATGGATGTGTAGTGGAAGGTGTTCAGCACCAAGGGCAGTGTAGTAGAAGGTGTTCAGCACCAAGGACAGGTCTACTTGCTTGTAACAGAGTAGTAGCATGTGTTCTATAACAAGGACAGGCCTACTTGCATATGGATGTGTAGTGGAAGGTGTTCAGCACCAAGGGCAGTGTAGTGGAAGGTGTTCAGCACCAAGGACAGGTCTACTTGCTTGTGACAGTGTAGTAGAAGGTGTTCAGTACCAAGGACAGGTCTACTTGCTTGTGACATGGTAGTGGAAGGTGTTCAGCACCAAGGACAGGTCTACGTGCTTGTGACAGTGTAGTGGAAAGTGTTCAGTACCAAGGACAGTTCTACTTGCTTACGAATATGTAAGTCTTAGGGAAGGTTTTCAGTACCAAGGACAGGTCATTACTTGTTTATGAATGTGTAGTGGAAGGTGTTCAGTACTAAGGGCAGGTCTACTTCTTATAAATGTGTAGTGGAATATGTTCAGCACCAAGGACTGTGTAGTGAAAAGTGTTCAGTACCAAAGACAGGACTACTTGTTTATGACAGTGCAGTGGAAGATGTTCAGTACCAAGGACAGTGTAGTGGAGGGTGTTCAGCACCAAGGACAATTCTACCTTCATTGAAGTCAATAAACAATTTGATGGTTTCAGACATTAATATCCTTTTTTCATCCCTGCTCAGCTTGCTACAGAAGCCATTGAGAATGTGCGGACTGTGGCAGCCCTGACCAAGGAACCTATGTTTGCTGAAAACTATAACAAGTCCCTGTATGGACCATACAAGTAAGTTTTCTTCTGAAATACTACACATTTTGACATGTAACCATCTATCCTTCACCACCCATGTTTCTGTGTAGGGAGTCTAAGAAAGAGGCTTATGCATTTTACCAACTCTATAGCTTGTGCAATATTGACTGTACATATGTGGGCTATTGTCAATGCATACACAGTTTTGAAGAGGTTTGAAAGCGACATTTGATTTCTTTGTTTCTGTGTAGGGAGTCGAAGAAAAAGGCTCACATCTTTGGCTTCTCCTACGGGTTCTCCCAGTCTATCCAGTTCTTTGCCTACGCAGCAGCCTTCAGCTTTGGAGCTTGGCTCATCACCATACAGGACATGAAGTTTTATGAAGTCTTCAGGTAAGCAGTACCTCAAATTACGTCGGTGAAGGGTAGACATCCAGGTAATAAGATACAGCAGCAGACAGTAACTGTCTTTTGGAGTACATTTGTACCTCAAATTGTTCTGTTCAAAACTGTTGAAAAAATTTGCAGTTTTCGTAGTGACCAACCTCTCACTTTGAACTCATGACGTCGTGAACATACATGTATTTTCTGTTTCGTATTTTCAGTAGTAATAAAATAAACCTAACCCATCATTAAACTTAAAGTTACTGCAATCGCTTGGGTCTGTAAAATTTTACGTCTGTAACACAAATCACTGCATTGTGCATCACTAGGCAAGGTTTTATGTATATTTATTTTCCCTACCATCTTTTCTACTAGCCTGGGTGCCATTCTCTGTAGTTTCTGCCGGCTCCCTACGCGGTAGCCAGTGACATTAGGGAGCAGGCAGAAACTACGGAGGATGGCACCCAGGCTACTTTTCTATATCATCACAACTTCCAGGTTTTATGACTCACTTTGACCTTGAAATATTCTATGACCCCAGGGTGTTCTCCGCCATCGTGTTCAGCGGAACTGCGCTGGGAAGAGCGAGCTCCTACGCTCCCGACTACGCCAAGGCCAAGATGGCCGCCGCCAGAATATTTGACCTTGTGGATCGCAGACCGCTGATAGACAGTGGACATGAAGGTGGTGATAAACCGGTGAGTTAAATACAGGCTTGGCATCAGAAAAGAATAGCAGATTTGGGAAGATTTGGGGACAGACTGGAGTATATCCTTTTTACAGCAAGTAGGTAAACAGCAAATTGAAGAAAGACAACTGGCTTGTTATAAGCACACCACAGAAAACAGGAATGGCTTTGATTAAAGCTTTATTTTCATGTAAGGAACATTAATTTTTGAAGTTGTTGTTGAGGCTGTCAAAATATTTCATGCAACACTCGATATTTGACCAGCACTAATAACATGACCCACAACAGCTAATGGAAGTGCAACCTACTGTATAAGAATCAATCAGCACCAAGGACATGAACAGCCAATCACGTACAATACAACCTACTGTATAACAGCCAATCAGCACCAAGGACATGAACAGCCAATCACGTACAATACAACCTACTGTATAACAGCCAATCAGCACCAAGGACATGAACAGCCAATCACGTACAATACAACCTACTGTATAACAGCCAATCAGCACCAAGGACATGAACAGCCAATCACGTACAATACAACGTACTGTATAACAGCCAATCAGCACCAAGGACATGAAGAGCCAATCACAATACAACCTACTGTATAAGATCCAATCAGCACCAAGGACATGAACTTCCGCAGCCAATGATCACTGTCTGTAATCAGCCATTTAGCATCATGTACATGCATGCCCAGTTGCAGTCATATCCATTCAAAATATTTCATAGATACCTTCTAATACTCAGCCGGTGAAAAATGAATAAACAGCAAAAGATGGAGAAGAACTTGACATCAGTTCTTTCTGTTCGTCCACAGAGTGACCTGGTTGGCAACATCACCTTCAAGGATGTTCGTTTCGTCTACCCGACGCGACCCGACATTCGGATCCTGAATGGCCTGAACACAGAGATTGAGGCGGGACAGACGTGTGCGTTAGTCGGCAGCAGCGGCTGTGGAAAGAGCACCAGTGTGGCACTACTGGAGAGGTTCTACGACCCCATAGATGGCAATGTGGTAGGTTGCTGTCCTTCGAAATGCTGTGTTTATTTTTCACTTGCATCCTATTTCTTATAAATGCTTCTCATTTATTTAAAAAGTAGAAAACTTAACTGGTACTGCATTACAACAAAATGGGACAGAGGAAACTTCATCATTAACCTAACTCCCTGCTACATATAACGCGTTACCTGCAACTAATACAAATTTGGTGCCAAAAGACTACTTCAGTAGGGATTTAGGTAAAAGAGGTTGGGAATTTTAGTATAACTCCCACTAGAACTTATGTTGTCAAGCTCTAGGTAGCAACTGTGGAAAAACTGTACAAAATAAAGTACCATGTTTGAACAGAATAAACTTAATAGTCTAGCTGTGTGTTAGGTTGGTGTTGCTAAAACTGGCCTGGTAATCACATCAAGAATTTATGATTGACACCTTTCACAGCTGATTGACAACCGGGATGTGCGGTCCCTGAACATCAAATGGCTGCGCTCCCAGCTGGGCATCGTGTCCCAGGTTTGTCACCTTTTCTGAACATATTGTACTAACGAAAACGGATATATTGTATGGTAAAATTGAAAAGGAGGAAAGAAAATAGACACTTGAATCAATGTTTATTATATGCAAAATATGCCATTTTTAAGAGTGCATCATCGTATAAGAAGCCTTATTTCTGTAATACATTATTTTCATATTGATAATAGTCGAGACGAACATGATTCTTTGTAACATGTCACACATTATGTATTATGATATTCGCATTAAGCAGTTTTTTTCTTTGTATGTACATGTATTTATATGTAATATTTCTTTAATAAACAAATAAAAATAAATAAATAAAAAAAAAATTGTGTCCCAGGAACCGATCCTCTTCGACATGTCCATCGGTGAAAACATTGCGTATGGCGACAACTCACGCGAGGTCAGCCAGGAGGAGATCGAGGCAGCAGCGAAGTCAGCAAACGCTCACGACTTCATCTCAGCTCTGCCTGATGTAAGTAGGAGTTCTCCCAAACAAGACATTATATAAGGTGTAGTCTTCAAGTAGATGTGATGTTTTCCCAGCACGGTAACATTATCTCAGATCTGCCTGATATAAGGATGAATTCTCCCAAATAATATATACTTTTTGTAATCTCAAATCAAACAATGTATGCAGTTTGACATTTCTGTTTGTTTGGGTGTAGACTCTTTGAAAGAGCATAACATGTATTTGACTTTAGATTGTAGTTGTTTACTAGATATCACAAAACATATCTCAACAAATGTTGAATATTTTTTTCCTTCCTTCTATTTCATATTTGTAATAATTGAAGATTAAGAATGATTGCAACTGGAGAAGATGATAAATGTTAATGTCTAGTTTCTCTGAGAAACTGCAGAATGTTTCATTATCTGTGGATACAGAAAGAGTAGATAATGAATCTTGCTGTCTGTCTGTCCTAGGGTTGTAACACAGGAGTAGGAAACAGGGGCACAAATGTTGAATTTTTTTTCTTCCTTCTATTTCATATTTGTATTAATTGAAGATTAAGAATAATTACAACTGGAGAAGATGATGAATGTTGCTGTCTGTTTCTCCCAGGGTTATAACAGATGGTCTTGAAAATGTCAGCTCTCGTTAAACTATGGGTTAAAGAAATTTGCTATTTACTGATTGTTACTGCAGAATGTTTCATTATCTGTAGACACAGAAAGAGTAGATGATGAATGTTGATATCTGTCTGTCCCAGGGTTATAAGACAGGAGTAGGAGACAGGGGTACACAGCTGTCAGGAGGCCAGAAGCAGAGGATCGCCATCGCCCGGGCGCTCGTCCGCAAACCCAAGATCCTGCTGCTGGACGAGGCTACGTCTGCGCTGGATACCGAGAGTGAGAAGGTAAAGCACAGATGTATCTGACATTTTTCAGAGGCTAAAAGAAAATAAGAGCTGCACAGGTGTAACTTTTAATTGGTAAAAAGAGTTTTTGACACTATTATTCAGTCCTCTATCCAGTTATCCTTCTATTGTGGCTCTTTTCCATGTCTCCTTGGGATATTCTTGTCTTCTCTTGCCATTTGGTCAATCTTGTACATAATGATTACATGTATCTCTACATAAGGACCTGACTTGGCCAGTGTGACCACTTTTTGGTGGTCCCTTAGATCATATTGATGCAAGCATTGAGCATCTTGTTTGCAGAGACCACCTGTCCATATAATTAGACCAGTGTCATCAGTTCCCTGAGTAGTTTTGTTGGGCAGTTATGACTGTACCTGAGTTAAACGATTCAGCTTCATATGTGTTAAGCTCTTTTCCATATATTTCCTTCAGGTGGTTCAAGAGGCTTTGGACAGGGCCAGCCAAGGGCGGACATGCATCGTCATCGCTCACCGACTGTCCACCATCCAAGACTCCGACAAAATCGTCGTCATCAACAAGGGGAGGAAAATCGAGGAGGGCAAGCACGAGCAACTCGTGAAAATTGGCGGTGGCCAGTACAGGAGGCTGTCCCTCATCACCCAGAGATAGGTGCCCGACAAACCTGGACGGATGATGTTCATTATTTGCCAAAGATTTGTGCCTGATAAACAGTAACTGCCTGCTCTTGGTACATCGCCCTGCTGCATCAGTCTCTACCAGCTAAACTAATGCTAGTTGATATTTTCCAGGGGTGTTTGGCCACCATTGAGTTCATTTGTTCACACAGAAATGTATATGATTAAAGTGAATTTGCCAAATTCTACTATCGGATCTGCTATCCATAACCCCATAGGAAGACCTGGTTGAGGCTACTGTTGCTTAGAAAAACAGTAGATGTCAAGCTTCTTGAGAAAGAAATTGGCCACAAAATATCCATTCCATGGTTCATACTCATTGACAAGAGTAATGTCTTAGGTATAACGTAGAAAAATGAAGACAAAATTCAGCTTGTTTTGTTTTGATTTCCTGACAGTAAAATATAGTTATAAAGTAGACTGACAACTTTTCTCAGTTGGCACCTTTTAAGAAATCTGAAAAAAAGTCACTGGTAGTTCTTTATCACAGAAAAACCTTTTGCTATTAAAGGAACTTCTTTTGATACTGGTGCTATATGACATGCATTACAGCAATTTAACACATGCAGCTGCTATATATTATTTATCAAATATTAAGATGTAAAAACATTATAATAATACTACCGATTGATGTATATAGTTGAACTGAAACTGCCAGTAGCTCTTAGGAATAGATGTCCTGACCATTTTGCTGTTATGTTGTAGAAAAAAGTTGCTCTGAAAAACAAATTTAATTATATGTTACCCGCTATATCTTATTGAAAAACTGCAAGTGGTTAAAATTTGTTTTAACTAATTTTACACCAACCAGAGGTACTGTAAATGAAATGTTCAAATAGCATGCTATGCATGTAGACCTTGTATTGTTAACCTGTTTTGTACATAACATTATTGACTGACCAATGCTCTAATATATGTCTAAATGTTGTTGCATACTAAGAAATTGATTGCTCTATGTCACCCTATTTACAGTGTGTGAATGATTTTGTGGAAACACTTTTGTGTACCTTAATTTTGTTTATAAAATGTGGAATATTGTATTTTCCTTTTAACCCAGCTATATCAAAATACCTTTTCTAGAAAAGAGGCTGGAATATAATTATGTTTTAAGCAAAATGATCCTGTAACTCAGAATGGTTTTAATGAAATGCATGTAGAGAATTTAGTTTGGTCAGAATTTAGATTTGGTATTACATAGAAGGAAACAGGACTGGCTGAGAATTGTATGCAATATAAGAGTAATTACGATGCAGACGTAAATATGAATTCAAAGTTGTGGAAAAGTTTGATTATCATGCATATTGTACATGTTATTGCATTGTAATGTTTAGTGCCAAAGTAATTAGAGGCTATATACAAATCAATTTCTTAACAAATATGGAAGTATATTTGATTCTAATAAATGGTCTATAATAGACTCTATATTTGCTGGACGTTAATCTTAAAATGTCTAATATGCAATGGAAACATTTTATTTATTACCTTCGCCAAGAAGGTTATGTTTTCAGTAGCGTTTGTCTGTGTGTGTGTGTAATTTAGCAAGATAACTCAAGAAGCAGTGGATGGATTGGAATGAAACTTGGTAGGTGGGTAGGTCTTCATGAGACCTAGAAATGATTAGATTTTGGGCCGCCAGGGTATGTTTTCAGTAGCGTTTGTCTGTGTGTGTGTGTGTGTGTAATTTAGCAAGATAACTCAAGAAGCAGTGGATGGATTGGAATGAAACTTGGTAGGTGGGTAGGTCTTCATGAGACCTAGAAATGATTAGATTTTGGGCCCCCTGGCGGCTTTCCTAGGTACTGCAGCTGAACTTCCGGTTTTGATATCTCATGTTCTGGACATGCTAGGGTCACGAATTTGGTTGGT
>NW_017804043.1:2509858-2595880 GCF_001625305.1 Branchiostoma belcheri
GAAGTGACATGAGATTGGGTCCCCTAGCGCCTTGTTCTGGAACTGCAGGAGCATTTGTTGAAAAAAATTTGAAGGACGATAACTCAAGATCCGGTTGACGTATTGTCATGATTTTTGGCATGTATGTAGTTGAAGTGATGCTTGACATAATCAGATGGCAATTATGCAAATCAGGAGCTAATTTGCATAATTAATGAGGAAATTCTATAAATCTGCTTTGTTCGATAATAGAACTATTAAACACTTGTGACATCTACTTGAGAACGAGAAAAACATCTGAGGATATAGATTATGTAAATGAGAACCTAATTTGCATAATTAATGGCAAATTCTTATAATTCCATAGTTGTCACTGCTGCACCCAATTTCATACTTGCCACATTTGGAAGTAAAGTGAAGTGAAGATCAATAAACATAATTTATTCAAATCATGACCTCATTTGCATAATTTATGAGGAAGTGCTATAATAGCCTTTTTGTTATGATAAGGCTGTCATTGGATGGAGAATATGATCAACTGATATAATCCATGCAAATGAGGCTCTTATTTACAAAATAAATGATTAAAATTGTATAATTTGTCACCCGCAAGAGTTAACACCATTTGGCGAAGGTATGAGATCGTGGAACTCTTGTTTGAGTTTTGTATTCATTGAGTATTTCAATTGATGTGAAAAAGTTATAATGGAGTTTTCTTTTCAATTAACAGTACTTTTTTTAGAGATTATTCATTTTCATTTACACTAAAATAGCAGAGAAATGAACAAAAAAGCTCCATATTCAGCCGCCCGTACAAGCCGTACTAGGAATGTTTGCCTCAAATTGAACATATGCAAGAGTAAAACGGTTCTTTCCCAATCATTCCGTATAATTAAGGTAGTCTGAGTGAGCCCCAAGGTCAAGAACAAGAGCAAGGGAGACCTGAAGTAAAACCCCCATAAGAGCCCATCGCGTTTCGCAAGTCGCGAAATGCCGAAATCTGGGAATGAGCGAGGCTTCTTTACCGAGATACGGCCCTTTTCTGAACGGGTGCTCCAAAACGGGGGTATGATAGGGGATGAATATCCGCTTTTCCAATTTTAGAAAAATGAAACTTTTTACGTGTTTCGGGGCCCTAGGTCTAAGAGTATACTTCCTATAGTGTCTATTATATTCCCTCTTAATTCCTTCATCTGAAGTTTCTTTATTCCGGAGTTATTCGTAAAAATGTGATTTTGCGATCAGCTGATCGCTTGCAGAAGTGGTCACAATCTTTGCAGAAGTGGAGTTTTTGCTGTTAAAGACATTACCATATGAATGAAAACCAAGCAGATGTCTTTGGGGAAGACTGGCCGAATGAAAGCGTTGTTCATGTTTTTAGCAGCCTGGAATGATAGACTAGGCGTACTTTTAAGGCTTGACGTGTTTTCTGCAGTTACAAACAGGCTAGAAAACGATACAGATGCTCCAAAAACAAGCGCGAAATGCTGAAATAGGATTCTTGTATCTGCTTGAAGATTACAAATACGGCCTTCAAGCAGATGTCGGGGTAACTGTTTTCTGAGTGACAGCCGGGCTTCTCTGGCGGTTTCTTGCCCGTTGTAACCCTACAAATAGTTGAGATAAAGTCCAAAGTTGTCAAAAACAAACAGACGATGTTCAGAAATATCTTAAATCTACACATTACGCACAAGGTATGAAAAATCCGAATGTAGGTGGCGCTTCGATGGGCGGACATGGTGTGACATGCGCTCTCTCCGCGCTGCCTGTAAATCGTTCGTTTTTAGGTCAACTGGTGTCTCAAATGTAATTCTAAATGTACGTAAAGGTGTCCTGTCCTACTTAAGAGTGCTTTCGCCGGCATTAAAACTTGTTTCTTGTATATTTCACCTTTTCCAAGTCGGTACTACATACCCTATTATAGCCTTAACTGCAGTACCGCTCCCGGTCGCAACTAGAAAATGCACAAAGGAGACCGCAAAATTGCCAAATCTCGGTCTTTTCGGGAATGGGGAAAGGGCGAAAGACTCGCAAAGGGGTTTTCAGTTTTGAAGCCTATTTGACCTTGAACTCGTAACTATGACCACCTAAAATGAAGGATCACAATATTCAAGACTGTTAGCAATGAGGTATTGGGCCATAAATTATGTTTCCCTTCCGTTTTAGTAATAAAGGTGGCCGAGTGCATATCTCTTACAAATTAACACGTTCTAAAGGGCTTCAACACCCCAATTCCAATCCTATTGTGTGAAACAACTTGACAGTGAACAGATGCAACGGTGTTAATATCTGTTTATCGGTCAATAGATCCAATTTTCCTTTGAAAATGTTATAAGGCGTGATTAGGACATAACTGTGCAATATAACCTTGGACGCTAGGAGGAGCCCATTGGATAGCCCAGTGGGATTTTGTTAACCGAACCACTATGTGTGTGTGCGTTTCTACATACTTGTGGTCAGCATAACTTAAGAAGGCCTTTATGGATTGTAATGATATTTAATATGCTGGTAGGTCTTGGGAAGACAAAGGTCAAGATCAAATGCGGGCTTCCTGGTAGCTGACCTTGGTACTGAAGCAGAACTTCCGTTTATTATCTTTTGTTCTGCACATGCTGTGGCCTTGATTTTTTGGTGGCTGATAGATTTTCATGTCAGTTACAAGTGGTGTGTGTTTGGTCCACCTAGCAGCTTGTTCTGGAACTATAGGGGAGTTACCAGTGAAATTTTTCAAGGCAGATAAATAAAGAAAGGAATGACGAATTTTCATGATTTTATGCATAATGTACTTCTTAGGGCACAACCTATCATCTAAAGAAATGAGCACATAATCAAACGAGCACACAGAGTGATATTCAAATCTGGATTTTATTACATGTATGACAAAAATTCAACAACTTGCATATCTGTTGTATTAAGTGTGCTGTAATACTGCATAGCATCATTTTGTAAAAATTGTGCGGTATTGTGTTATTGGCTTACCGTATGTTACAATGAGTGTAACCCTTGGTAAACAAAAATTACATCAAACTACTCTTCAGCTGTCTTCTAAAGCATTACATATACATACAAAATATATCATTCATCAGATTTCAACATTTTTTTACAAAGAATACAAATGACAGGAGAAAAATACAAACTGCATCTTGTTGTACATTATTTTCAGACAAAACATTTACATTGATTTACATTCCATGTGTGGAATAATTACTTTGTACATAGCTTACATGAGTTTGAACACTTTGTGTTCTTTTATCAAACAATATTCACTGAATCATACATCACACTTTCTGTAAGAAAACACAAATTTGACTTTGTTTACTGAATTCGCAGTGAACATTAATTTTTATACACACTATCTACTTTAAAATTTTCAAGATGTTTTGAAAATATACAGGACTTTCATGATACACTTACATACTGAGCTTAATGACACAAGCACTACTGATATGACATTTTATGTCAAAATACTTTATGCTTAATTTTATGTAAAGTAATACCTTTACATCCAACAGGTTACTTTTTCTTCAATCTAATCACTTACGTCCTTAAAATGTTGATGGTGATATTCTTCTGCATAGAAAGAATTATTGTAATTTGATACCATAACTCTTGGTGATGATAGTGAAGAAACACTGGGCACATATTTGGTCCAGCAGCTTTGCAGCGTACAAGTTCTCAAAAAACTAACAATAACCTGAGTATCAAATCTGATAATAGGACCAACCACAAAGGATTTTAATAGGCCTGAGAATTAAAGACCATAAGGCAGCAATAACACTGAAGTACAACTATTTTACAGTGAACGAAAAAATACACTCTTCTGATATGTTTAGGAACATCGAATCTTCTGTCACCAGCTAATCCAAATAAATCCCATGCATGGCAGCCGGTTTGGAACCTGGCAACACTGCTTGTAATAGTCTGTTCTTTTGAGAACCAGATATCATCCATCCATTAAGTCACGATATGATATGTCATTAGGATACTAGATAGAAATAGAACAGTGTTTGCAGCATTTATTCACATATCTGACAAATAATCTCATAACGACTATTGCATTGCAGTGGCTGGCTGTTACTTCACATTCCCTCACACATCAGTATTAGCAGATATGTCATATGACATACGTGTACATCATAACATGTACATGTATTTGTAGTCTTAAAGATATCGAAAAATAAAACACATCTTATTTTAAAGTTATTAAATGCCACAAGAAAAACTTTGTAGCTTTTTCTCTAACCTAGTATCTGATTTTGGTCTCGAGAGTAAAATGAGCCAACGTGAATGTGTTTTCTAGTTCAATCACATCCTTCTGTCCCACACAGGATGGAGAGATTACAATGTAAGTACTGAGTAAAAGCTATGCAGCTTTTGCCTGGCCGTCTGCACTACCCAGCCCTACTGCAGCGGTGTCACATCCAGCTTCCACACAGACAGGGGCTTGTTGGCGTAGTGAACACCTGCAGTTCTCCCACCCAACGCTACCACACTGGTCACACCCATACACGGCATGAACGCGCTGGCAACTTCTGAGTCATCGTAAGCCGAAGTTGGAGTAAAACCAGAGGTTGAAGGAAGTCGGGATGTAAGAGAGTCTTTTGATAAGGAGTCCCTATCACTTGCAGCAGAAGAGGTGACTGTCAAAGAGGAAGATGACGAACTCAGTGGCAGGGAAATGCTGTTGTTGAACCCCTGATTTTCACTTGAAGAAGAAACGTTTGTTGCTGTCAGTCTGTGTACCGGAACTTTCCTCCTCTCGTTGTGGCTTGTCGGTTCCTTAGAACTTTGCGTGAATCCATAAGAGTTTAGCTTGCCGAGTGAGCCAGTCCTAGAGTCATTCAAATCCTGTCTGTTGCTATGGAGATCTTGCCTGTTGCCATAGGAATCACGCCTGTTGCCATGGGAAGCTCTGCTGCCATGGTAACGACTGAACTCTGCATCCAAGGCCGCGGAGTCCTCCAAGTCCTCAAGCTGAAGGTCTTCCAAACTCTGCTGAATTTCGGCGCCGACGAAAGCTGCATTTTCTATCCCGACCTTTTCGTGTTTCAGCGTTTTTCTCTTCCTGTTCACGATCCCATCGGGAAAGCTCTGTGAGTTCTTCATGCTAGGCACTAGTAGGTTCCTTTCGCTGCTGCCGCTGTCTGGACACTCGTCTACAATAATCTCCGGAGTGGCGGAAAACTGCAGCCTGCTGCTAATCTGGATGGACTCCACAGAGCTTGTCCGGATGAACCCTGGTATGGAGGCCTTACCCTGTCCACCGGCATCACCCTTACCCTGTTCCTGCACGACATCTCCCAGCATACCCTTAGACGGGGTGCAAGCTTTCTCAGTCTCTTCCATCCTTAAATCCTTTCTAGAATCAACATCCTCGTGTCCTGAATTTTCCTTGGCCTGCCAGATGTTTTGAGTCTGAATATCGATGTTGGAATTGTCGCTACACCAGCCTACGGGGCTCATACGATGTAGATTTGCGTCCCCCTCATCAAGCCTTTGTGGAGAGATGTCGCGTTTTCTGCCATTTGGGAAAACCGGATGGATCCTGTTCCTGAACCGTTTTTCCTCCACAGAAGCCGGAGACGTCCGTGGTCGGTGGTCGTCGGGCGTCGGCCCCACGTGGTCGAGGAAGAACGGAACGGACCACGTGCGGGTGGCGGGGGTGGCAGCCTGGAGGTTGAAGGTCACCAGGGAGGTGAAGGTCAGCTGCGTACGGGGGGACGGCCACATCCTGTTGATGATGATCTTGTCCCAGGTCTGGTTAGCTGTAGAAACAATCAATCTATCAATCCATCAATCAGTCAATCAATCAATCAATCAAGCAATCAAGCAAGCAAGCAAGCAAGCAGGGTAGCATAGCTCTTGCCTAAGGAACCCAATCCTTGACCGACTCCAGTTGTTTCACATGGTGCCCAGTTCCTCCAACTTGCTACATAATCTAGTCCAACAACGCAGGGTGTCTGTTTCAGGACCATGGTGACAGCTGTTTGGTCTACCTGGTCATTGACCTTATGTGTTTGCAGAAGAAGAAACTGAGCAGCAAAGGTAATCCTAAATATCCCTCAGAAAGAAAAAAGAAACCCACCAAAGCTGAACCTCCACATGTCCTGCCTGAGTGTGCCTGTGCTGTCCTGACCTCCAAACACCAGCATACAGTGGGCAGCCTAGAGGGAGACAACAGGGGTAAGTGTACAAACCTGTCTATGAGGGTCATTTCTGTTCAAAAATATTATCAAACTCTCGTTTACTCCACAACCACCTACAAATGAACTTCCAAGGAACCCTTTGGACATGTCACCAGAGTTAGCACCAAATGGCTGCTGCTCTAGACCCTTGCAATTCAGCCCCACCAGATGTAAGCTCCTCACAATTCAACCCTTAGCTGTGAAAAGTGTAGTCGGCCCACCCAATAACAAAAAAAAATATCACCCACCTTCACTGCGCTGTGTCCGCTGAGCTCGGGTGGCCCCGACCTGAACCGTACACGACTCCACGCACGTTTCTCTGTCAAGAAAAGGGGAAGCCATCAGTCAATGTGAAACCTGAGGGCTTAGCTCAAAATGGGGATTTTTTATGGTCAAAGTTATGAACATTTGTCTTCAACCACCTGTTGATTCTAAACTATGAAACGACTAGGGGCGAGTAGAAACACAAAGTCCCTTGGCTGCTGGGAACTGAACCCGGGCCGCCAGCTCACAAACCCAATGCCCCAACCACCAGGCCAAAAGGTCTGGACCTGTTAGACAGGTCAGTTATTGGCACTTGAACCCCACTGTAACAATTATGTAGCGTAGCCTCACTGACTTGAAGATAAGAAATTTGGGACAAATTTTCATTGTACATGACTTTTTTTTTTAATTTACTTCATATTCACCACAAAACAAGGCTCTCAAATGTTTTGGGTCCTGAACTAGACAGTGAGGACAGATGCTTGTTGGCCTTAGACTTAATATTTTTTGTAAATTATGACGATAGATGCTTTTATTCATAGTACAGAATTTCTATTTAAAAACAGGTCTCTTACCAAAGTTCCACTTCCAGAGGTCACCTAGAGGGTGAAGGTTGTTCAACCCTCCGTACACCCACATGTTGCCATCATGCACCACTGCGGAGTGAGAGTGTCTGGGAAGGGGCGCCGGGTTCGTCTGGCCGTCCGAGCTGAGGTGCCAGTGCCCATTCTCTGTTCATGATTGAAAGATACAAGTTTAACACATTATTTGTGATTGAAAAATATAACGTTAACAAACACACACTACTTGTGAAGACTGTGTAACAGTGACAAAAACACTCAAGCTGCTCATCAAAGAATAGCTCAAGATTACGTAATATTACTAGTATCATCTTTGGGTATTTTCTTTGTCTTGAGCTTAATTTGGACACTGCATGTTAGATATATTAGATTGTTAGAATCATATATTGAAATGTCCAGGAATGGTCGTTAGAAAAATAGCTGCAGATGTACCAGTGACATCACATGAATATACTCTTAGACTAGAAAATGATGTTTGTTCAGTCTGTTGTTGTGTGTATCAGTTGTTGACATGTTTCCTTACCAAACACAAACGTCCACAGTTCGCCTGACGACCCCTTCAGGTCAATGTAGCCGCCATAGATGTGCATAGAATTGTGGGATATCACAGCCGTGTGGCAGCGACGACCAATGGGGATCTAGAATCACGGAAGGACAGAAAAACTTCAACTTGACAACCTTCTAAAGGTACGTACTTGTATTGAAGCTTCATTGAAATCACAATCAAAGGAAATTGTGTATGGATCAGTAGAAATTTTACAGCTTTGAATACCTGTACATATATCCAGAAAGCACTGCGCAGCTCATGAATGCAGTTTCTTGCATAATTTTTTTTCACCATTCAACAGTAATTTGGGACGGATTAGGCAAAATTTGCATAAGTACTGTAGCAAAGTTCCGCTATATGACGGTCATAATGCCTATAAGGGGCAATCTAAATAGAGAGATTTTGAATTGCCCCAAATGTGTCTGTTTGTCTCATTTGGGCACCTGTAGTGTTACCCACCTTGACTTCCGACTCAGGCTGGTGGTTTCTCCAGCTCCCGGCCTGGATGTTGTAGATCCACAGCGGCATCTCGCTGTCATCGCTGCAGCCCAGCGAGCCGCCGAACAGGTACAGCCGACCCTTGTACGCCACCATGGAATGTTCCTGCAGCAGTGACGGGGCCTCACCCTGTGATGGCAGGCTGGACCACTGGTTGGTTCCTGCAGATAAAAAAGAGAAAATTTCCGTCATGTATTGTGCATAGAGCTTTGGCAGAATGTCTGGCTTGAGGGCGTACTTGCATATTATAATGCTGGCATCCTGCCTATAGTGTTCAAATCTTGTGTCTGCAACAGGCAAAATTCTGATGCAATGTTGACGAAACATGCAACAAACAAAGAAAACAAACAAAAAACTGCAAAAACACTCAGGGTTTCGTATTGTGTTTGACCCTTAAAGCTAATGTGCAGATGTTTTCTGTCTTTGACCTTTACCACCTCTATCACAATAACCTCTGTATCTACACCTGTAAAGCGCATAACACTCTAAAAAAAGCATCCAGTCAACAGGTAAAACTGAATTTTCATGTATAAATAAATAAAAGCACACACAATTTGGAACGACAACCATTGAACATGGAAGCTAAAATAGACAACCAGTTATTATAGGACTTACGTAGGTCACACTGCCATAGATCCTTCCGTGTGGCCCTGACGTCCCGTCCTCCATACAGAAACAGGCTTCCATCATGCACACAGGTCGCATGCTTGCTCCTGTTGCAAGGAGCCTCCTCATTGGTTGGCACCTCTGACCAATGGTAGGACAGCTTGGTGCCACCTGTTGCCTTTGCAGAGGGATTGGCAGCGACATCTGTTTCTGGGTCCTGGGAATATGATCAAACAAGTTGTGAAAGTAGAATAATTACCAGGTGGATAAGGTACTTTTAGACATCATGAACTCACCTTTTAGACACACTTCTTAGTCTTAGACTTGAGATTTTTTTTAATATACCAATGTTTTGTAAATTGGTCTACAATTCAGTTGTTTTTAACTGCGAAGAACCAATAAATCCATCTTGAATCTTGAATCTTAGACATTCATATACATTCAAGAATATGAAAAGCAAGAGAGCAACCAGCTGTCAGCCATGTTTGTTCACGTTTTGATATTTTGTGGTGGTGCCTCGTGTAGATTGTTTAAGTGCCAACCATAAATGTAAAAAATGTGAGATTATTTCACAAATAAGTTCAAAACTGGAAGTAAATTACGTTCACGTGTCTGAATATTTTCCCAATGAAAATATTTCAATTCTAGGTGCAAAAATGTCACATAAATTGCCCCTTTTATAAATACATCAAGTTCAATCTACTTGATGTGGCCCAGTCCGAGCAGCACACCTGTCTCACCTGTGTGATGAGGATGTCCTCCTCTGCCTCCTCCTTGCCTGTGGTCCTGAGTCTGGCCAGGATGGAGCGCCGTCCTGAGTCTTCTCTCTCCAGCTTCATCTCACTGGGCTGCTAGCTGGGCCTGGAGGGGAGAAACATCGGGAAAACTGAACTATAAGACTAGTACACTGTATGATCACAACTAGAGTACAACGACCTCACACCGATGTTAACAGAATTCTCCTGTTTTTCAGGTACATACATGTAGGTACGAGTGCAACAAATAGTAGGCCATGGTGAACTCTTGAACACCTTGTTGTCTGTAACTAGGGTGTACATGTATATACTACATGTAAACATAAAGCAACCTGATACAGCAGTCTCTCTATATTGGTCCATTTCTTAGACTAAGACACCACACATTAAACATAGTTAAACCTCTTATTTGATAAGAGAGATCAAATCTGCTCCTCCTACCTAACCACAAACAGGTGTTACTTTGTTGTTTACATGGATTTGTCCCTACTAAACAGTCCAGTAACATGACACTGTATGAAAAGATCACATAACAAATTGATCATAAATCGACTAGGTATGGTCATCAAAGAAACTAAACATAGAAACCCTTGCATCGATTCCAGCTCGGTATTATCAGAGACACGATTTAAAGATGGATATAAGATATTATCTTTCTTTAATAAAGTTTTATGTATCAAGCTATCGGGTGTTCCTCTAGCCAAAAGTTTGCTACCATATAAAGTTACAGGGTGTGGTTTTGGGGGTGTGGCTACGAGAAAAGTTTGATATGTTTACCCAATTGATTTTAGATTGGATGGTAATATCAATACCAATATATGATTGCATGTGATATGATATAATTCTTTTTCATTTATAAAAACATTTATTCCAGCTGACAGCTAGGCTAAAAGCAAATTGTTCCTAGCCCTTAGAAACCTCTAACATGTAAGTCTAAGAACAGTAATATGAATTGTAAAGGCCCAGGAGCCATGCCAAAGCCAGGCTAAGGCCAGTGATATCCCTTTCAGCGTGTTCTGCTTGACTTCCCTCTTCACCATAGCCGTTAAACCATCCATCACATTTCACATCAGCCAACCGCGGAGTCTGTTTACGTTTGTTTGTTTGGAGTCGCCGTGGCGACGGTTCTTGTGAGGACACCTGAACCACTCCTGTCTTCCCGCGGTCGTTGCGCGCTATTTGTTCCGCTGCGCTGAGGCAGGTGTACAGCATATAAACCCGAGTAAGAGTACACAGTGCTGAAAGGTTTATAGTGGGTATGGAAGACAGCTGACTAGGATTTTGCCGGGAAACATTATAAATGTTAACCTAGCTCCTTGGTGAAGGTAATAACAAAGAATAAAAACAAAGTTATGTGGACAGAATTATTATACATAATTTCTGGACAAATAAATTGTAAAAAAAATGCATGTTTCTATGCAGCTTCATACCTGGTTTCAGGATCCATGATTTCATTGTCTAATTCTAATGCAATAATAACATTTTGGACCACCTGCAATTATTGCAGACTGTTTTAATTTTTCTAAAGCTTCAAATTGCCTTCAATGGCTTGATCACAAATTCTAGTTTTAATGGGCCCTTTAGCTGTGCTGTGCACACTGGTGTGTCTGAAATAAACTGGGCATACAGGCTACTCAAACTGACTCTAACTGCAAAACAATGAGTCAAACAAGTCTATTACTGACCCCCTACTGTGTAAAAGGTGAGGTAATTATGTGGGAGACTGTCAATAACCAGTCATTGTGAAGTATTCAAAATGTCACTTGAGAAGATGAATGGATAAGATCAGCATCTGCCACTTCTAATTAAGAGATACCTCAATGAACAGGCATGTCATTAAAACAAGTTTATCTTCTTCAGTGAACTTTGACCCAGTGCTGACATAACAGGTGTAGAAAAATCATATCTACAGCTATTGGGGCAGATATTAGCTGATGAAGACCGAGAGATTCAGTTGAAAATTCCAATGATCCAATTCCAATTTTAGTTGTAGAACAGTTTAGCTTTCATTATGGGTCTATGGTTACCTGTCGGCTGGGTGCTTAGGCTGTATTGCATCCAAGTTTCTGTATGATCCAGTTTTTATAGTCTTGAGAGAAATCTGAGAACCATTAACTTAAATTAGTGTGGCCTAATCTAATCAATAGCCTCCAAATTTCTATTTCAGTAACTTTTTTTCCAGACAAAATTATTTTGCAGTTGTCTATAATTTGCAAATTTGGTAAAGTCACTAATAAAGCAAGCTCATGACTGCTGACTCTGAGGCCAAGCAAAGAACTCTGCCCTTCACTGAATGGCACTCAACAAGTTGAAGTACTTACTGTAAATTTCTTTGTATAAACTATGACCCAATTCTTAAGGAGGTGCAAAAGAATCTATTATAATGCCAATGGCTGTTCATATATCATGATGAGGTCAATTTGAATGTGCTTTTCCAACATACAATGTATGTTAAGTACCTGAAGCATTTTTCAGGAGTGAGCAGTGCCATTGTGAATTTTTCACCCATGAAAGTCATTATGTGTTGAAGCCCCTAAAGAGGTGGAAATTATATAATTATATGTGTAAAGTATTTCTCTATGCTGTGGGACACAGGTTAACCCTTTGTGGCGTATTGCTCATTTCCAAGCAGCTGTTACAAAATGTGATAACGAATGAGAAGCCAATGTTGGCTAAACTCCTCAATGGACTGTAAATTAAACTGAACTGTTATGTACTGTTTTGATTTTAGAGCAGTCTCACCTTTAACGATTCTGCACAATAATGCTGTTTTTAGTGTCCTTGATGTTAAACCACCACGCTATATTTATAGTATGGAAAGCCATGTCGACAATTATTGAACGTTACTTGTACATATACTCTTGTATATGTACTATTATATTAGCCTACAGTGTTATTTTTACTGAGTATGTGGAATGTAAAATTCAGTGCAATTCAGTGTATACTGCTAGGCCGGTTTGTCCCGTGTTCTACCATTTACTACTAGTACATGTATTCTGAATGCCCTATTTTCTGAAGGTCCTTAAGTAGGGCCTTAAGCCTTCTTAAAAAAACTACAGTTCTTCCAAAGGATTATCCTCATCAAATATTTACACATCGGATTCCGTTGATCCTCTTTGATATTCTTACATGGATAATCTTCTGACAGAAAATCTGCCACCTTTAAGTCATCCACAGTTAAAGGTAGATTCAGTGGTATTAAGATTCAATGGTCTTTTGTTGAAAATGTGAAAAACTGCAAAATTCAACCAGAATATAGACCTAGGGACCAGCTTACGTCAATTATTGCATTACACGTTACAATACTTTCAAACATTAAGCAGGATTGGATATATTTTAAATGCCACTGTTATTGTGCAATAGCTCTGATAACCTGACACCTGGGCAATGTAAACACTTTTGACATAATAGTTACCTAACAAAAAACACCTAACACATAGTATGTACACCCTACTTAGAATTGGGGAAAACCCAAGAATTTTTTTGTAGCCACATATACCTATATATAGATATAACGTTTAATATGGTTGGACAAAAGATGTGATCATGTTGAGAAACGCAAATGGAACACATCAAAACATGTTTTAACATCTGTGTAGGTGAATTGCCAAAATTAAGATTTGCATAAATGAATTTCCAAATCTACTGCAGATAGTGTTCCAATCCTAAATATTGTTTCTCTAGAAAAAACCTTGGAATTGCTGCTTGAAGGCACAGTATGCAGTATTCAAGTAAAAACACCTTGAAAATCGAACACAGTCAGCAATCCAGAAACACGCCCCTTCAAGAGGTCTTCTTTGCCAGTTTATACCAAGAAAATGTAGCTTTTGGCCACTAAACTAGTAATAGACACTTACCATGGACAAGGAGAGGTTGAAATGATCATTCTGGTGTCCAACAGACAGCAGCTAGTGGAGAAAATTATCTCGATTTGGTAATTTTCCGTTGTTTTGTCCATGGCGAAGCCATGTTGTTTATAGAACGATGACGCAAAATCTCGGGGTAGGAAGAGTCTACACCGACTATTTAACGTGGGGAGGTTCCGTACCACTCTTTGTATTAAGTACGAAAGAAGCAAACGTTTACGATCAACTTTATCAAGTTACAAAGTAAACTATTATAATTTAATATATCAAATGACATAATCTATCACTATGTGTGAATATGTGTATAAATTGTGAAATAATTTTAAACGCTGCGACCCCGCCAAAAAGTGGTACGTACCACGCGAGGTCACCACGTGTCATCGGAGGATGCCTGTTACCTGGTTGCCATGGAGACGTTGAATGGGGGCGGGGATTGGGTGACGTGTATGCTGACCTCTCGGGCGAAATAGATACTCGATCGGTCGGTCATATAAGGCCATATAAGAATGTAATCAATTAAGGGATCCAAACTTCAGTCAAATGCTCCTTGGCGACTGCGAAAAGATGAGAGCGAATTTTGAAGACTTACTTTAAGAAGAAGAGAGAAAAACCCGTGGCTCTTGGCAGAATGGGGAGAAGAAATCTACGCTTGATAAAGGTGAGAATTATTCAATGAAAACGATACGTTTAGGATCGAAGAAAATATAATGATGTAACAGTTGACCGAACGCCAAGTGGCTAACCGATGTCAGAGAACAATTGTATAGATCTGGACTTGTTGAGTTTAATGGTATTTTCAATTTCTTCTTCGAAAGCAGCATAGTCGAAAACGAATTTGAAATGATCCATCTTTAGTAGATCTGGTGGGTTTTTGACTTCGTTCTCATTAACCTTCATCGAAAGAACATCGCAAACTCTCTAATGTGCGATGGCGATATGCTAAAAACAGGGTGTTTAAGGAGTAAAGATATAGGACGAAAAATATTTCGGTACATTCTGTATGTCGACAAACAAAAATCTATTGTAAGGATAACCATTGCACGAATCTCTATGTGTTCCAGTAGGCCAGTGACCTGTGCAGTATTCAAAGAAAAAGAACCCAGGTCAATGAACTGACGGTCGTACAGGCTAAATGGTGACCCATGCCATTTGGGACGTTACATTAAAGGCATCCACTACAACTTTAGGGCGGCAATGCAAAATATCCTGGATTTACTGCTATTTTTCTGCTCATTTTCGTTATCATTTCATAATTGACTTTGCGTATCCTATTTTACTTCCCGAAATCGCTCTGGTTGCCTTTACTGTAAACGCAACGTCCTTTGCCACATGTAGTATGAAGGCTCTCCGCCTGGGCCAAGAAAACGGCAAAAATTAAGGAGTTTTGCATTGACAGTCTGGCTTATTAAAGGTGTAGTCACCTTCGCTGAACGTATTTTTAACCAAGGTAAGGATCGTATGTATTCCGCGTAATGGATCGTATGTATTCCGTAAAATTCGTATGTTTCTAGTAATTGATCGTATGCATTCCGTAAACTTCGTATGTTTCTAGTAAGGATCCTATATGTATTCCGTAAACTTCGTATGTTTCCTAGTACAATCGTATGAATCCCGTAAAATTCTGATAAATTCTTTGGCACCCCTGGATTTTGCCATGATATGTCAGAATCAACCGTCCACAGGGATTTCCCCAGCCTCTCCGTCACAAGACAACTGGAGCCAGGACCGTCCCTTGATTTGTTATTGCTGCGGTATATGCATGAAGGACGCCATCTTCTTCAGAGACCATCGGCTCTCCCTGAATATGGATGGCCGGGCACGATACCGACTTCTGGTGAACTTTGACCCACCATTGGTGCCCGTCAGTTCTACTGAAGAAAGCGACGCTTCGGTTGAACTTAGCTGTTGGTGAATCTTCCTATTTTATTGTCTGTATCTGTATAGCCGGTATAACCGCCTTTCGGAGTAACACATCAGTAACGAAAGTTCAATACTAAAGAACATGTACAATTCTAGTCAGGCAAATTTAATATTTGCAAAAATACATAACTTATGTATGTAACACGATCTTCCTTCTCACCAATCAGTTTTGTGGAGGATGTACAAGTACATGCAGGCATGTGGTAGCGGGCATGATGGCGTTCAAGGCATCCAAAGCGTACCAGATGCGTACTATGTCAACACTACCCAGGCACTTTTGCCGTCAAGTTCACAAAGATACCAAAGCCCAAAGCGATACTATAAGAAATCTTCTCAGACCAGACCATTCCAACCTTTACACGCCCATTTCCAGCCGCGCCGATGCAGGATCCAACCCTGGGGTGTGGACTGTTGGAAATGGCACGGAGAAGTTTTGTCGCAGTGTCACTTTGGGCTTTGGTAGAAGCAGTTCGCAGCGATGCTCAACCAGATGTCTAGACGTCCGTCTGTTGTCTTCATCCCTGCCATACTGTGATACTAGTAGCTAGCAGCTTGCTTGCCGGGACATCCACCGTGGCCCACTGTCTCCAAAACAATTGGTTCAGTTTTAAGGTAAGTGAAGCTTTCTTTTTTCAGAAAGCTTTAGTACCTTTGAGTTTGGAATTTATATCAAAGTATTTGTATCATCATAGAAATCATAGCCTGGGTTCCAGACCCATAGAACACCGAACACAAAATATCTCAGTGAGCCAGGTTCACTGAGATATTTTGTGTTCAGTGTGCTATGGGTCTGGAACCCACGCTAACAAATCAAAGAACTCTTAGAACTCATAGAAATCTTAGAACCAAACTGTCCTAAACTACAAGGCTTTGTGGTGTATCTTCAAGGGACCAAAGCGATTCATACCACTGTGAGAGAGACAGATATCAATTAAGGTCGAATTTCTTCATCCTTTAGCTGGTGATCAGGCGTTTTAAAGCCAGTAGTATATTGTTACCGACCAGAACACGTAGACAGTCGACCCCAAAACATCGCACCTCTGCTTGAGGACGACCTGCGTTCTGGTCTCGCACGCAAGCGGCGTCTGGTTAATCTCCAAGCAGATGTATGGTGCCTGCTGGTTTTGCCGAAACAGGCTGGTCATTTATTTTCGTCTGCCTGGAAAATTATAATAAAATAAAGGTACTTCTCATGTAACTTGTTTTTGGACTACTAGCATTTTAAACGCTTCAAGTATGAAGTGGCGGTAAAATTCAATATCGACATCAGGCAGATTTCCTAATCCAGATTTTCTTGCCGACCTGCAATGGTCTAGTCTCCACTAGACTCCTTTGCAGGCTAACTAAAAAGTAGAAATCGGCCTAAAAAGAATATAGCTGGCCAGGGGTAGCCTCTACCAGGCACCGCGGATCGCTGGAAAAATAGTAGAAATTGGCTGAAATAAAGGGATAGTATACCAGAGAAGTGGGTCGCAAATTGGAGAGCTTCTATGGCCCTGGATCTTCTCTGGTATACTATCCCTTTATTTCAGCCAATTTCTACTATTTTTCCAGCGATCCGCGGTGCCTGGTAGAGGCTAGGCCAGGGGAGTTTGCCGGCTAAAGAGGGTTTGCGGGCAAACTGAACCCTCTATAGCCGACCAAAGCCCTCGGCCTACAGAGCTACCTAGCTACATTACTTTTAGGCCGATTCCTACTCTTTATCCAGCCTGCAGTAGAGTCTGGTGGAGACTAGATCTGGTGATTGATAGACAACTACTAGTATCCCCGGTTCTCTTCATGGTTGGGTGGGTTAGCGTCACATCCGGGACCCGTGTGCATCATCAGGTGCTATGATTCCAGTCTAGGGGGTCTTGTCGTGCAGAAGAGGGCTGGGCAAAAAAAGCAATGACCTCCAAACATACTGAAGCAGATGTAGGGAGGTGATACTAGCATGACAACCCTTCCCAACACGTACCAAGCCATGTCACAGACAAGAATACGCTGTAATCTTCCCTCCTAGCTATAGCTTCTAGGCTGGGTCTGTAATAGGATAGAACCCAGTCTAACCAGGTAGTGGGAAGGCCACGCCCCTTTCTTTAACCGCCCTTTCCTCGTTTGTTTAGAGAAAACCATCCGATGTAAACAGAGAGTAACCATGGCGGTTCTTTTCAATGGCGGTCACGCCCTTAACCACATTCCCCAAGGGCATGACCTTGGATTAAGGAACCATATGATTCTGAACTTATTTTTTATATTTTCAGAGCCAAGCATCTGACAACATTTGCATCATAAATCGTCTTAAGAAGTTAAGAAACAGTGAGCCAGCCAGCGTTTACTTCTTGTTGCCATGTTATGACACAAGATAAACAGAAACGAGCAGTGTAGATTACAGGACGACAATTCAGGCAATTTGACCCTGTGACGTCACGTACACAGACAGGGCACACTGATCAAACCAGGTGTGACAAAACCCGACTCGGAGGACGCCTGCCGACAGTTTACCTACCTGTCCACCCACGTTCTACTTCCTTCCAGGTAACATTGTGTTCTCACTGCATCATACGAGTCAATATCGTCTGTTTACCTGTCCATCAAACGTGTCAGACATGTGTAAAAGGAACTGGCATTACGATACATGTACAGCTAAAGCTTGTCATGCTTGACAGACTCTCAGTCGTGGTGTGCTAACGGTATTGTACTCATGCCTCCGCGTTGGTAAACCGAATGATAGGCTTTAGCTATGGCCACCTGTATCCATCATATCCTTGTGTTGTATTTGTGCATTATCAAATTTACTTTTCTTTTCGATCTGCATCAAAGTCCCAAAGCTAGCTCTAGTTTCTACAGGTTGATTTTTCCCACAGAATTTAATCTTCCGTTTTGTTTCAACCGGCCTATGTGCGGCCATGGCTGTTTATTTACCGTCGTTTCTCAAGGACTTTCTGAGCGGAATTTTTGCCACCTTAGAAATTTTCCGTGACGTCGAAATTTCCCGGTAGATAGCGCACTAAGTGCAGCCTACGCCTTATGCATTATTAAAACAACTTGTCGTGTGGAAGTGGCTTGGGACAAAGACGGGACGTGGCTAGCCAGCTAGAGCCAGATGAAAAATTACGGCGTTGGCGTTCAGTTTCGACATTTATTCTATTTCTTTCTGAGGCTGGGGGTGGGGGGAGGGGATTTGTTTCTTTCAGAGGAAAATTAAAAATTTTACTCTTGACACGGAAAAACGAATAAGCACAAATGGTACAGTAAGAAATGTTCTGGAAGTCACAGAGATGTAGAGATATGATACAGCGCGACAAAAGTCCAAAAATACCATGGACACCATCCTAGGTACTTAACCTGGCGTCTGTCACGTTTACAACTCTTCAGGCTGGGAGCCTAAGGATAACAGCGTGGCCAACTGAAAGCCTAAAAGCAGCGACCGTGTCAAAGTAGTATGTCTTGAAAGCTACTACTAGTATACTAAACAAAAAATGTGCTTATATGACACGTTCTGAATATAAAACGGTCATCCAGAAAACCGTCCCCCGGGTAACATATCTACGTGGCGTCTCGTAACGAAGTGTCACCTCTAAGCAACTCATACCTAACTCTAACTCTGTTTAAAAACTATGCGATGACTTATTTTTGTTACGAAGACGCGACCACAGGGTGTAAGTGGTTTACAGCGCCTGTTAGGGACCACTTGTGTTGGTCCCGAACTACTTCAGTTCCAGGCTACGTGCCAGACAGCGGACAGATACGCCTGTGTCAGCGGCAACGGCCCGTCCTTGTGTTTATAGACTGTTCTAATAGACTGAAGCGCCAATAGAACAAAACACACTGCTCTCCAGACAGAGCTTTAGGCTTCGGCTTATTTTTGACGTGTTTGATGCGTTTCTACCGGGCTTTCTTTTTTGTCCTATTTAACCGCAGCCAAATCTGACAAATGGATATTGCCTGGTCAATTTCATTAAGAATCTGATAGAGATACTGTTTTGCAGCCACCAAAAAGATCTACTTGGAGATAAACACATTAAATTCTACGCATCATACGTGACGACCATACGTAGCTTCGTCTACAAGCAGATGTTAGACAGAAGCTCTGCGCTCCTCGTGATCAAAGACACAGTAAAGGACGGTCTTTATCTAATATATATACCTTAAAAATCCACACAAAACTAGATAGACTCCATATATATTTTTTTAGTTTAGGCTAGGCTAGCTCTCATCTCATATTAGGGGCATATAGGCTGCGAAGGACGAGCGTTGCCCGTGGCAACCTACGTTCATGGTTGACTGGGTCTTCGGCACATCCGGGCACCGTGCTCACCGTGCTCACCAGGCAGGTAGACCAACAGGTAGGGGGTCTTGGTCGAGGTGGTTACACCTAGAATTTGGGTCGTGGTATCCGCCCGGGACAGGAAGAGTTACCTGAGACAAGACAACACACCGTCTTATTCCAACCTCGCTTTCTCTCTCTTATCGGTCCAGATCGCGACTCTGAGCCAAGAATCTCAAGATGGGTGAATGGAAGAACGGTCTCTT
The DNA here is from genome assembly GCF_001625305.1 of Branchiostoma belcheri. Lineage (NCBI taxonomy): Eukaryota > Metazoa > Chordata > Leptocardii > Amphioxiformes > Branchiostomatidae > Branchiostoma > Branchiostoma belcheri. The sequence goes on from NW_017804043.1 coordinate 2,529,575, forward strand.
CGGTTGCTTCAACAACTTCGGGGTGTGCATCATCACCTACTTCGTCCCGTGTGTGACGGCCGGCCAGAATGCCGAGAAGGCGGGAGTTGGTGGGTGCGTCCCCTGCGCCATCGTGTCCATGCTGGGCTGTATCGGCATCTACTTCATGGCCAAAACCAGGGAAAAGACAAGAGAGCTAAAGGGAATAGAGGTAAGGAAAAAGTCTGGATGTTTTAGTGTTAAAAAAGGGAACGAAACAGAAGTTGCTTTTGTTCGGTAACGCCCACGTCTTTATTGATTTGTTCGAGCCATTTTGAATTCTTTCATGCACAGACAAAACAGATCCAACAGGTTTTTTCTTCCGTTTAAGTTTGAGGCGGTATCTGTGGGTGACCTTTTGCTTAGGAAGTGGTCTCTTTCCACACTTCCTTTTGGATAAGTTTTGCAAGGAAAAATTTCTATAACGTGCCTGTAGCAAAATTCCTCAGAAGAGAAAACAAGTTTTGCATGACAGACATGCAGCGAGAAGTGTTTTTGCACCGTTTAATGTGCTCTAAAAAGTAAAAACAGAAACGCGAAGGTAACATAATATTTTGCCACTAACAAGTGAAAGATGCGGCTCCACCCTTTTCAAGACCACCTCACCTCATTTTCCTTTCTTAAACCTAACCGACTGTGGTAAATCGTCAAGGGAACGTATTGTTTGGGACCTTTTGTGTGACAGTACAGTCGTGCAAAATGAGTGAACACTGCGCATTGGCATGGGGAATTACTGTACAAAGTATTCCGTCTGTTAAAAGAGACAGTAACATTAATTATGAGAAACTAAAATGATAAAATGTGACGAAAAAACGACAAGAAACAACAACAGCAAAACTCCTGAATATCTAAGGATCACTCAAGGATGAAAACACCCCATTCTTTTTCATTGCCCGGAAGATCGGTCTGTTTACTTTGTTGGCTCTTTCGATCGAAAATTGAGTTGTCTGTTGGGGGAAGTGGCTTCAACTCGATTATACACCTGGTGCAAACCGTACACCTTCATTATGTAAACTCTAATTAACTAACTAGCCATCTTCTGATGCAACCCTTTGAATCCTTTACAATCACTAAGAAATTAACTTCTTCACTGAAAAAAAGTCAGTTTGTTTTCTGTATACGTTCTTTCCTGGGTTGCCCTAGACAACAATCCTCCAGGCTACTAAATTTTGTATGGTAGACTGATTCTTTAGAACGTTCCGTCTTCAAGAAGTATAGGATATTTTCGTATTTCTTGTGATGTCGGAAGGGCGAGCCAGCAGGGAAATCTACATACATAAGTTCCGTTTCTTGTGGCCAGTCCTAGTTGGTGACTTCAACGTTTTTCGTTTTTTTTGTCTATTCCATGAGGAAGTGTCGGAAGTCTGGGTGGGTCAAGTAGTGGGCGAAAAGTATGTTACTGTTTGCATACTGTCAGGTGTGGGCTGAAAGAGGCCCTCCAACTGCAAACAGATGCTGTCGGTACACATGTTAACATTTCTCTTCCAAGATATCTATTTCTCAAGTCTTCTTTGCACGATGAATTGTTGATTGCAAGAGAAAGGAATCAATGCATCAACCAAAAACGTAGCAAAGCACGTCACACCATCGGCTTGGAAATTACAGCTTACACCGACCTAGATCAAGCGAATGCCGGCAGGCAAAAATTTCAACCATTCTCTACTGTATTTTGGGGTGGGGCGGCATACTTCAATTCGTTACCTCTACAGGTGCATGTGTCGCACAGAAAGAAGGAAAACAGAGAAAAGAGAATAAAAACAAGAAATTTTCTTTTCTTCCTCGACACTTGTCGGAAGACCAGCAATACTGCCCTGAAAAATTCTTTTCGATTCCGACATACACACAGCAGCATGCATTACTTCTGCATTTTACACCTATTCGTATCCATGTTTACCTTGACGATCGCTTTTGTTAATTAGAAAATATCATTACCGTGCAGTGATGCTGAAACGATTGAGTACCGATCAAACAACACAGTACTCCAGTGGAAGAGTGAATAGCCGTAGTAAATATACGAGGCGAAGCCGGCAAATATTTGCCTACCAAGTCCCAAGTGAACCAAACGACGTCCCTTGCTGACTAAACTGGATTTTACTCACCAAGTATGATACAGAATGTAAACAGAGAATTCTTTAACAAACCAGCAGCATTCAGATTACAATGCGTCGGTAACAAAAGACTTCACTTCTCTGAAAGAGATGAGAGTGTTTTACAAAACTACAAAGCTCGAACGTAATCCGCGGATTTGGTAGTTTTGGATACCGCGGGGTAGCGGATTGTGGGGACGCAAATTGGCACAAAATCCACTTTTCACGGCGGTATTCATGGCAAATATCAGCTGGGCCGCAAGGGTTCTCGGGTCATCTTTGAAAAGCCGGTTTTGTTTGCCACGTTATCATGAAGGATTCGGGGGATAATTTTCCGAGGAAGTCTGCGTTTTGATATTTTTTTCGAATTGCGTAGCTATATAGTGTCTTCTAATCCGTGCATTCTAATGGCACGGCAGCAGGAAACTGCAGCAACGAAAAACGTCATTAAAAACGGAAACACCCCGCACACTGCTAGTACATAGAAGCTCACATAACAAGCAAGAGCACCATATAATTAAGGTACCTGAAAGGTAGTATTTCAAAGTTTCAGGAGCGGTTGGAATAGTTTGCATACATGTGTGTGTGGGGGCGGACCGACGCTAAAGAGGGTTGTTTCAAGTCCCCAGAGGCTAGAATTTTGCCCACCCGTGAAGCTGTATTTTGAAATTTCCCCCGGTTAAGGCAAACATGCAGAATGAGTTGGCTTTTCACGTGTTCATGTTGCAAAATAAGCTTTCGAGGCCAAAGTAGAACAAACCGACCGTTGAAAAAAGGAGAATGAGACCACACCAGCAATGGACAAGTTGGGTGTTGGCTAGCCTCCTGTGCAGGCCCCGCGGCGGTGGAGAAGAGTTTTTAACGCGGATACATGTATGTAGGATGGCCGGCTATATTAAAATAACGCGTTAAAACTCTTCCCCACCGCCGCGCGGCCTGCACAGGAGGCTAGGTGTTGGCCACATACACCTGATGTACTTAGTCTAGTAATATACTAATGCACTATAGTTTGGTCTCATTTCTACATCCTTCAACATGTTACTTTTTTGCAGTTTCGGGGCTGAACGAATCATAAACTTGGTCAGAACAATGTAAACAAAACTTAAATGATTTCTCATGGGAGTTAAACTGAGTGAGGAAAGCCGACGGAGATGTCTAAAGGAAAATGGCGTACATCATGGCTATTTATGCAAGTTTCTTAGCCACAGAAAGAGGATACTTAAGTACACAACTGCTTGGAGAAGGATGTAATTACCGCATGGTTAATGCGAACAAAGAGACCGACAGCTTGTATCATGTTTCACACGAGAAGGGTAATTCATCATTATGCATCATTCACCGCATTTTGCGGCTGCAATTGCCCCTTAATTTATAGTCGGGCGTAGCGTTCGTGTACTCCTTTTGTGACTTAAAAAGATTACACTGAACGAATGTGGCTGATGCAGAATAATTGGTAAAAATTTGGCAACCATAGTAATTAATAAGATTGATTACTTAGCACAAGGACATTATACAATGTCTCTGCTTAGCAGTTGTCCGAATTCAGCGTTTTCGGTCAATGTCTATTGCAGTATCTTTGGGAAATTGTAACCTTCTTTGATTAAAGGGTTTCGTTTCGGCTAAAATACTGGCGGAAGTTACGAACAGATCTTACTGATTGGTTTACATGTCCTTAGTTTTTGGTTACCTCTGGACCCTCTCAGTAGATTTTTCCCTACATTGGGCCAGTTTCTACTATTCTTTTCCCCGCTAAAGCTGTTTAATGAACACTAAGCAAACTTCAGCCCAGATTCCATGACGTTGCCAGCTGATCCAGTGATTAACACGGGGTTAGTCCCCTCGAAAGAAAGGGACATTCGATCCACCTGTCCGACAAAGGAAACCATAGAGCCTGTAAGGTGTTGTTCTTCACGTCAGAGAAACTCTAGCTGCAGCGTGCAGGCCAGGTCTTGATGTGGCCCCCAACCACGGCAGGTCTGTGTACCGTCGTCATGTCAATATTACCCCGCGTGGCAAACCGGTATTGTCCCGCGCGGCCGCCTTATTTATAAGGCAAATGTCACGCTTTGGTTTTCGGTACGGCATGGAACGTGTAGTGTACACAATTTGGGTGTTTTTCTTGTTAGGATACGTGCAGAAAGGAGGGAAATAAAAACAGGAAAGCTTCGGCGAGATGCTCCACTTCCACACCTGGATTTTACGTTCAAAATTCTGTTGTTTGACTTTTCTTGTTCTGCACTTTTCTCCTGAAATGTATAATATACTTTATAAAATCACAAAGATAAAACAACTAAATTTGCATGTATTGCATGGTATTGGGAAAACAACTTTAGCAAATTTGTGAGAATTTCCTGATAACACAATACAACATGGAGAACAAAATAAGAAATGAAACTGCACAAATTGCTCATCGCAGAAAAAAACGGTAGCATTGTCGAAAAAAGCAGTACCGACATTGTCTATGCAAAAGGTCAGTGTTCACCAATGCCACATTGTCCCTGTGACAGTGTGTAATGACTTTTCGCTAAACCTGACACTGTTTTGGAGACTGTTGTCATGTCACTGGTAACTGGAGCATTGCTGTGTCAACCTTAGCGCGTTTCTCTCTTCTATAGGGTCTTATAATGAACACACAATGACCTTGGCCCTGGCAGTCACAGACAAATATTGGTATCTTCTTGTCGTTTTCAATTTAAAGTTTTTTTGCTAGGGATAAACGGGGATACTGAAAATGCACAGAGATCAACCCTTCTGTTTTGACTAAACAGTGACCACACCCAAATATGCAGTAGAACAAGGGACAGGAATTACCAATCCTAAAACTGCGTGGGAAATTTTCCCCAGGAGTTCACTAGCTATAGGAGAGATCTTGGCAACGCTTAACAGTAAATTTAGGAGGACTGATAACTCTTAATTGTAAATTCAGGCAGGCTGCAAGACTTGGTGGTAACGTTACATTAAGTTGCTCTTGTACAAGCATGAGACTTTGGAAGTGACTTCTTCTAGAATGGCCACTGTTATCTGAAATGTACCTGGGGGCCATTCCGACGGCCGTTCCGATGGGCGTTCCGGTGGCCGTTCTGAACGGTCGCTCATATGCCTTCTGATGAGCGTTCGGAACGGCCGTTCAAATCGGCCGTTCACTGGTATGTGTCAAGGCCGTTCACGGCCATTCGCGGCCGTTCGAAAGCGTCCGTGAAGCATTCGTGAATTCTTCCCAACGGCCGTTCAATGCCGAACGGGCCCGTTCCGAGCGGGCCGTTCTGACGCGTTCTGACGCGTTCCGAAGCCGATATTTTTACAGAGGGAGGCCCTAGTGCATGCATGGGTACATCTTGTGTTGACAGGTAAAAAATGGCGCCCATAATTTTTCTTTACGTTGAGGTGTGTATCTATTAATCTTGCCCTCGGCAGTTCTGGAAAAATCATCAAAACTGCATCAGAACTTGGATGACCTGTCACCTTTTGCAGTATGTAAAATATGAAGAATTTAAGTTAAGTTACACTTCAAAATCAGAAATGGCCTTGGTGTCGAAAAAGGGCAAAAGTTCTGAAGAACCTTATATCTTCAATGCTGCTCTTCTTTGGTGACAACTCAATCAGTCGTCTATTTTTGTGTCTGTTGCCCAAGGGCCATCCCAGTGACGTCAAAAGACAATCCAGTTGCCATGGTAAAGGTCAGAACTTTGACCTTGCTCAACGAGTCGTGTTCTATTGTTTGACAGGGTTGGGGGGGGGGAGGGTTAACTTCTCAAGATGATTTATTTATGTTTATTAAAAGGAGACAACATTCAAGTAGCTTCAACACTGAGTTGGAAAGGGAAGGCAAAAAAGTGAGCAGTTTCTGAAGCAACTACCTACCTGAATTGGTGGCCTAAAACAAATTTCACCACATATTTACTGCTCACTCCTAACGCACTGTAGGTCAAATTTGGTGCCTCCAGGCTATAACGGCAAGAAGCAGGTTAAGCTGATAGCCAGGCAACTTAATTTCCATTGGAATTAACACATTATTAAACTGTCAAGCAAAATTTTGGAGATTTCTTGGAAGACCTACTTGTGGTTGAAATTATCTGGCAATTGTCTGATATATTATTTATCAGAGGCCATTCACATTTCAGGTTGAACAAAAGTCTTTTTGTCTTGTCACGAAGGATCGGCCATTTTGGCGATTATTTAAGGGCAATTTCACAAATTATAGGAGGGTGCACGTAGTCATATTTTATCTGAACATTGATCTGTCTTTTTCTCAATTTGACAGATTTTAAACATTCCATGTTATGAAATAAAGCTAATGCCGGACTTTTGCTCAATATTGTTTAGCAATATTTTTCATCTCATACAGGCTTCCCTCACATGTTATATCAGTTGGATGTACAGTACTACGGTCACTGTAGAATGGTTTGAATGTACATGTACATGTAAGTTATCCTACAATGTATAGGAACTTGACATAGAGTCTTGCATCCAAAAGTGAAATGAAGAAGTGGAACGGTCAAAAACTTGGCCAGGGACCACTTTCATAAGACGATTCACTTCCATCAGCTCATGACCACCTGTTTTTGTTTGCTGGTCTCAATTTTTTCCCCATACATCACAATCATTAAGCATTGTGGCCAAGATGACCGCTTGCCTTTTGTGACCACGACTGGCCCATATTGTTATCTTCACTGTTAACTTTAAAAGCTGCAGTATTGCTGTGCAAGCACGTCTAACTCTCGGAAGTCAGGGAACAACAGACAATAAACCAGATAGTGAGTGAGAACAGGAATATTTGTACGGTGAAAACCTTGGTCCAGCGACCACTTCAATAAGACAATCCACTTCCATCGGCTCATGAGAAGCTTGATTTTTTCCGCCATAGATCACAAGGATTGTGATCAAGATCACTAATCTCCAAGTAGATGTTTTGGTGGTCGCAAAAGACAGCATCAAATTGGCCAGGCAGTATCCATTTGCAAATGGATATTGACTAGCAAATGGTTACTGCCTGGCCAATTCATTACTGTCTTTTGCGGCCACCGAAACATCTTGATCTTACAAGATGACTCACTCGTCTTTTGTGACCACAATCATGGTATTTTCCCATGCGACTGTTAACCTCGTCCGTTTTGTGTTTTCAGGGCAGTTTCGTGATGGACTGTGTGATGTCCTGGATCTGTCCACTCTGCTCCCTCGTTCAAGTGGCTCAGGTAAGCAACAACTTCGCCTTCCTGGAACTGGGACAAAAAACACATAACAGTGATCACTTTGTAACACTGACAGTTTGTAGTACCTCATCTGTATTGTATACTAGACCATTGGTAACTCTCCGTGTTGGAACCACTGTAAGAAACAGGAGGAGCGAGTAGAAACAGATAAAAACCCCTGGTCCAGGGCCGGGTTCAAACCCACGACCTCCCAGGCACCAGCTTCAAATGCCGATGCTCTAACCATTCGGCTAAAATGTCTAGACCCATCAGCCGGGTCAGTTGGTAGCGCCTATAAACCACCTACTGTTACAACTTCCAAAGAAAAATCAAACTCTACTACTGGATAAATAGTGGAGATAACTTCCAGACGTTTCGAGTGACATCCGTCACTAAATGAACTGAAACCTAAATGTCCAGAAGTTATCTCTGTTATCTATCCAGCAGTACAGTTTGATTTTTCTTTGAATACTAGTATTGTTTTCCTGGCTGTCTAACCTTCATAACAATTGGCACAGGTTTCAAGCTGAGGAAAGATACGAGACATTTGAAGTTAGCAGGGGACAACATGTTTGATAGAATTTATCACAGATCAAGTCATTTAGTAATTTTTTAATGTCTGGCTCAAGTATGAATTATAGATAAGGCCATATACATTACGACTTAATGGATGACAATCCTTGTACATGTTCATGTGCATCGTGTTCATATGTAGTTTGGCCTGTTCCTCAAAATGAAAACTATATTCCTCTTTTTAACAGATGAGTAACAATGGCATTTGTATCTCAAAAGAAGTATTTACAAAAAGTTGGAAATAACGGACACTAGTACATGTACATGTATATATAGTTTGCAACAGTTATAGGAATCATTTGATGAATCGGTCTGGAAGGCACATTACACAGCATGAATAATAGAAATGATGTGCAATTTGGCCGGCACAAAGTTGCCATTGTTTGTTGTGGTAACAATCTAGGTCATGAGTCAGCCAGGTCACTAACATGACAGAAACATTTAATAATGCAGCAGCACCATGTTGAATTTGGCCTTCGACTGCGGGGTACCTTCATGTAATGTCTTTCGATGCTCATTAATGTGTCTAAGTGCTTTGCCAAACCTTGCAAGCTGAAAAATACAAGGGGAAATACGAATACCTGTATAGGTACAGTACAGTACCGTACCTACGAAGGCCCATAAGTACAATACCTACAATATGAATTGGTACTTATGGGCCTTCGTAAGTACCGTATCTATCTATAGGGGTACAGGTCTTTTCCCTTACCCAGCTGTGGACAAGATATTCCCCTCTTGCCACAAAACTTTAAAAATCAATTAACAGCATCTTATTTGTTGTTTTTACATCACATAAATTACGTACAAATTATATATCAGTGGTAACAATAAAGGTTTAACTGTTCTCTAACATGTAGTCTCTAAGATTGAAACATTCTTTAATGTATTCTCCTATCACAGGAACTGGAGGACGTGCCAGCAGGTGGTTCCATGGTCCGCGAATAACTGCCGAAAGCTGCAGCCAAGGAGATTTCTGGAGACGACAGACATTCCCCGCGACCGACTGTCAGGAAAACGTAGTTGTAACAATGTTGTTCTCAGCCTCCAGGATCATGTGTGTATATTTGTCACCACTTTCAATGAGAACAGAAGAATGTATAAGGCATAAGCACTAGATATATTGAATGTTGTGGCATCTAGTGTCTGAGGGTAGGCCTTCAAGATATGGTCAAGGCTTGCACAAACACAGGCCTTGGGTTTTTTTCCTTTGGGAAAAAATGGCCATAACTCGGGGCAGTGTCCTAGGACACTGGAGGAATTTAGCAGAGTTCAATATATCTACTTGTTTATGCGTTATTAATTGTCTGATGTGAACAATTTGAATTTCCCCTGATTGTTTTTAGAAGTAGAAATAATAATTCCTAATTGTGTTCCTGAAACAATGTTTAGTGATGTTCCCTCATAACATGTTGAGATTCTTGCTGTGTTGGCAATCATACTATGCAAATGACGATTTCCAATATGCTATTCAAAGTATAGATAGATTTTGTAAGATTTATAAAAATATGAGAGCATTTTCATAATTTTTCTTGCAGGAATATCATTGGAGGGGTAGTACATTTTCCAAGTTTAAAATTTCAAGCTCAAAAATTATGAAAATTAAAAGATTACTTTTAAAGAAATTGTTTTCATAGTGGGCAAAAAAGACATATTTTTTTCAGGATGAACTGTACAAAAAAGTGTGAATTGCGAGCACATTAAATTCTTGAAGGAGCCACAAAATTTGTCATGAATCTTACAAATAATATCTCATACTACTTGATGTGAATAATCGAACAATCACAATCAATTACCATTCCCAGTTACAACCCGAAGCTTGCATTTTTTGTTTGTTTCAAAATGCCACCTACCTGGATTCTGGAATCATTGTTTTGAAAACATCATTGGAAGTAGGAAAATCTGAAGAAAAATTACCAAGTTGTTGGCTCATGTAATGATTGTGTCCTGCTTAATACAACAGCTGCTGTATCATGGTAGTGCATGTCCACCATGTATTGTTCTTTTAAAACAATAAATCGAGAATCAAGGTAGCAAAATTCTGATACAACCACTGTAAGTTCTTTGTCATTGTCAAAATAAATTTTCCCCCACTCATTTTAAATTTTGTATTAAGCTCTGTATGATAATCGTCTCGAATTAATCGCCCTAGCTCTTGTGTAGGTCAGTGGAAAAGATTTAAGAACTTATATAATGTTTTCTCTACTCTTGTGGTGGTTGTGTGTAACATGTGCCTTTACATATAGATTGCTCTGCACTTAAATATGAAGCTGTCTAGACTCCCAAATGGTAGAAACTGCAATGTGCCTTATAAACATACTTTAACGTTTCATTACTATCTGGACTTAAGATCAGAAGTGGCAGCTACAGAAGTTAAAATGTAAGCAGTCATCTAGTGAAATATGTACAAACAATGCAGATAAAGATTCAGCTACAGATGTCCTTGTGCAAGAGTGTATTTCAGACGGCTTTCTCATTTGAGAAAAAAAAGGCGGTAACCAGAGGCAGAAATTTACATGTACACCTGAACAGATGTACAATATTTTACCAAAAGTTACTGTTCTGCTGAGGTGACTAGACAGGCCCATATCTAAGTGCAGAGCTCTTTTTGTAGGGAATATACATTTGTAACTCGTTACCTCTTTGCTTGGAATGACCAAATCTACTGAGTTTGAATTAAACAATTTCACATAAACTCCTGTAGACTCTTTTGTACATTTTGTGCAAAATTTTTGTCAGTTGAAAGAGGCAAACTGGCTAGAATTGCAGGGACAGCTAGTTATAAGAGCTACATGTATTACAGAGACCAAAGCGGAAGCATATAAGTCTAAAATTGTCAACCATCAAATACATGAATACAACAATATAATAGTATCCCCACTGCAAAATTGCAGGTTCAAAACATCCATTGAATGAAAATGGTGTGTCCTTAACAACCCATATTGTAATCTCCCAAACACTGCATTCACCAGCTGTTACATGAATGATTATGTATGCATGTCAAGGATGAAGCAATTTTCCCCGAAAATTACAGTATGTTAGGGACAGACCATGATACACACCTGTATGGGTTGTATGTATGAACCTGGAAAAAAATCCAACGATTGAACAAGACAATATAAAACATATTGGAAAGTGGACTGGAAAGAAAAGTAGAGCAGATTTAGGATTAGTAATTCAAATGAACTTCACTAAGTTACTAGTAACTAAGGAAGAAAATAGCAGGGGAAAAAATACTCACCCACAAAACATTGCTCCTGGTCCATCCCTTCGTACAATTACACACTGATCGTGTGTTTATGTTTTGTGTACCAGTTGCTACTGGAGGCCTAACTACTTTTAGCCTGGTATCCAGTCTGATCGTGATTGGGGGTATTGGGGTGTTCAGGCAGGTTGTGTCTTCGGGGGCTCTAATAGCTTCCCCCGCCCAGTGCAACAGACCGTCCCCGTAGGAGTGTTACGCTAATCAGAGACAGTATGCTTGGGGATTTGGTTTCCCCCCAACATGAGAATTCACACCGGGAAACCTATGTGAGGCGGGCGGGCCAGAGCTCTTACCGCCCCGAGCTCTTACGGCCCCGACCACGATCAGACTGGATACCAGGCTAAACTACTTTTCTTGCAATAAATTGCCTTCAACAAAGGTGCAGGTTAACAACGATGCAGTCCAGCAGAAAGAATATTAACTACACAAGAAAAGATCCATTTAGGAGATTACGGAGGATACATTACACTGCATGCCTCTCCTTTCTGGAAAAAAGTAATCTCCAAGCAGATCTTTCGGTGGCAAGACAGTATCCATTGGCCAGAGGAGTGTCCATTAGCCACCGAAGCTAATGGATACAGGACGGCCAATGGATGCAGGATGGCCAATGGATACTGTCTTTTGCCACCCAACCGAAAGATCTGCTTGGACTCTGAGTTGGAGATAAGAAAAAAAAAGCACATTTCACAAATAAGAAGCCTGGTAGAGGATACCATTCACCTTAGCTGAAGAGGGAGGGGGTGGTGCTGTCAAAGTCAGGAATATTCTGTGAAATGGTAAGAGAAAAACATTGCGAATGTGCTGAAAGCATGTTGTACTTCTATGGTTATGTTTTTGTGTTCTGGTCACTATAGAGGCCATACCACTTCAATATCAACAATAAATTACTCGAAGGCTCAAGTATAGCCTTAAAACACTACAACTGCAATAAACACAATTTGCCTTAATGTTATACTAGTAAATCATTCTCAAGAAAGCCAAGCAAGACACTCCTCAAGTGCAAAGACGTTTATTTGCACTTGCACGTCAACAAGGACGTGTTGTAACATACAAAACATACACGACACGGTGAGTGTACAAATATAACAATCTGAACAGTCATACATGTACATACTGGTACAAAAGCTACTCTATCTAACAACATGGGTAAAGCCTAACTAACTCATAATACGATCACTACAATGTACAATTAAACTTTAAAAGTTCCTATTTCTTTTATAACAGACCTGGACATTTTAGGGACCATGTGGTTAACTGTGTCTTGAAACGAAAGAAAAGCAATTAAATTTATTTCTGAAGCTTTCAAGGCTGAATGTAACAATCTAAAAATGGGGAGGGGGATACAAGGCATGTACATGTACATTGACCTTAGGAATTTCAAGACATACATGTATTTCCAGGGGAAAGGTACATTTGTAAAAAGTAAGCTGGAATATTTGATTAATCAACCCACAAGAAAGGTGAATTTAGTCAAGGGAATGGTTAGTGAGGGAAACTGATATTTAAACAGTCCTAAAATGCCCAGGTTTGCACCACAAAATTCATACTTCATGTTAAAACTTTTGTCCTTACAATTCATCATATGCTCAAGACAGAGAACAAAAGTCAACAGCTCCCCCATGTGGCCCTTTACAGCACTGCAGGCCACCTGCTTTCACGATTGTCATCCTTTCTTTTGTCTTACACATTCAACTGCTACAATTAGTCTCTAAAATAATTTTCTTATCATTAGATATTTTCTGCACATTTCGTACCTTCTACGCTTCCTCTGTACTATTTTGGTCTTCTGATACTGATGCTTAATTTTTCCTTTTTGCAAAGGACGTTAAAAAACGTTACCCATGGCACTTTCAAACAAACTAACAAAGTCATAAGTTAGCTACCAACATTACAGGAAGATATATTATACATGAGTTATATGATAATAAAATAATAATAACAATAATAATAATATACTGATAAAATTAAACTGTTTAGCTGATACCTCCTTGATGGATTTGTTTACTATCTGGTGGACTGGTAACTCAAGAAGCTATTCAAAGTCAATAAATAATATGGTAAAGCATCTACTGGCAAATAATGTTTGTCCCTTTACAAAGAGAATCAAGAACAAGAGAGTGCAAAAAGTCCAAGCAACTTCATACACATGTATGTATTCATGTACATACTGTATGACGTATAAAATGCAAGTGGTGTTTTGAATTCAGAATCTATAAGACAATGGACATTCTGTAAATAGAAAAAAATTAACAGAATCAGAATCAATCTTTTTAAACTACAGAGAAAAAAAAACAGGTTTGAAATGAGACTGGAAAGCATGAAAGCTTGCAGAGTTAACAATGAAACTACATGTGTTGTAAGAAATACCAGAAAAAGACATTCAAAGGGAGAAAAGTGATGTCAAAGACCAGGAAAAAATTTGTGTCCAACAGACGGAACAAAACCAACAAGGAGTACAACATGTCCTCAACAGAATTCTACTGTACTGATTATAGAGCCGTAAGAGCTCATTCTCACAAGTATGAATATACAAAACAATACACAGAACATATATTATATCGTAACCGCGTGTTAGTGTTAATACTCAATAATACAAAAGGCTGACCAGAAGGCTGCTGTGGTGGGCCCCCTTTCTAAAATAAAAGGGCCAAAACTCGACGAGCACATTCATCGTTAAAAGATTCACTGTCACGTTTCACTAGTGCAGGCTTCCATGAAGTTTGCACAATTGAGATAACGAAAGATTCAGGAAGAAAGTTGACATCACAATGAACATAGACTGAACATATTCCAAAACACTGTTAAAAAAGCTTGCTAGAATAGCACTGTTAGTGATACTGCCTTAGGGTAGTAGAACACTGTGAGACCTTCAATTAGGACGAACAAGTTCACCTAATCTGTAAGCAATAAGTTATAACAGTTCTGCCCAAAGAAACCAAACCAAGTCTGTTCAGACCATACATTCAGACACATTGCCAACATGGATCCATCAAATCAAGCACTTCCGGCTACTTAAAAATCTTGTACATAACATCTGATTAACATCATACCAACATACTAACCTCAAAGGCTCATTCAGTTGGGCTTGAGCTCTAACCTTATTGGAATACCTCCTCCCATGCTGTTTTACATTTGCACAAAATGTGCCCCCCTCCCCCATAAGGAATGACCTTGACTCTGCTTGTATAGAACCCTTCTTAAGCTGCTAGAATTCTTTCTCTTTTTTCACTTCACAACATAGCTTTCCTTCAGACTCCCTTATTTGACCGATTTTGGAGAATTTGAACACACATAGGGGACACTTGCCTCCATTCTTGTAACCCAACACTATGTTACATGTATTCTAGCTGAGGGCACATTGTCTCGCACCATGGATCTGTCTTTGGGCTCTTTCTTGAAAGAAAATCTAAGAAACAATTAATAGGAAATTGGTGAGGACTGAGACTGTATTTTTGGACTTCTATATATAGATTCCACAACACTTGCTTACAGAGAAAGGCACAGGACATCATACAATAACTGCCCCTTGCTGGTCCTAGCATCTCTCCACAAAGAATCAACCACAATCCTCAAAATCTTTCTCCGTAATTTTTCCCTGTCCTTTTAGTAAGGGGATGCACAAATACGACATTTTTTTCTTCACTAGAGGACATTGCATACATTAATATACACGTAGTTATGTTGCTTTTTTACAGATATTTATACATCTATACCGTTGTACAGTACATTTAGGTCACAGTTAAGCAGGTTGAGGTTGGTAATTAAGGCATGTTTGAAGGATTGCTAAGAAGAGAATGGTTGTAGCCATGTCTGTTTTCATAAATGTTGCAGCTTTAAAAGAATGGAATGTGGCAACTTTGTGATAGAAACGTACAAAGAAAATTTTCTTACCAAGTTTGATTATCAGTAGTGTTAGCTCAAATTTAAATCAAGTACTGCAAACACAGACAATTTGGTTTGTGAGCATGATAATTTCAAAATTGGCAAAGAAATGAAAAATAATAAGAACTTTTTCATAAAAATCACGAACTTTGCATTTCTGTTAGTTTAACGTTAACAACAAAATGCTTTGAAGAAAGTTCATATTTACAACATATGGAGGGAGGGTGAGGAGGGAGGGACAGACATGGTACAACTATTCCTTCTCATAGAACTGGCTTCCTTGGTCAAAGTCACAGAAATGTCATCTTTGGTGTTCATCTACTTTTTGGTAGTTTCTGCTTTGGAGAAGAGTGAGTGCACTTTTGGGGTTTGGTAGTTGCAATGTTATTGTTATGTCTCCCTGCCCATAGCTAGTTTACTTGAGGCATTGGTTTGGTTACAGCTGAACAGTAGGGAAAACAGACGTATCTGTTGCATTTAGTGTATTCAAATTTGAAAGTAGGAACAACAAAACAGAAAAGAACATAAAATATAGGAACACCTGTACTGTACCCAACCATTGTCAGATATACTGGAATGCATGTAAACAAAATACATTTAGTATGTAACCATTCAATACCAGTGATGAAAGGTTGTATTATGAACTTTTTGCTCATAATACATGTAATTATTTAATAGATAAATGTGGATTAAAAAAACCAAAGCTTATGTCATAACTCATGTTCTTTGTTAGGACTAGCTGGCAAGCTATCCTGTGACTTTGACCAAAGAGCCTTGAATGGGGTTTTGTGTATAGTTCCTTAGTCTTTGGACTGGAGGTTTTCAGAGATATCATAGGCTGTAACGTTACTACCTGTGACTTTGAGTTTCAAAAATACTGGCACACACAGACTACATTGTACGCTTACAAATGTACTCATGCACTGACGTAGGCTAGGAAAGTATGGGAACAGCTTTGGTGTTAATACTGGGGTTATCTGTTATTTGGAAGGAGGTAGAAATGTTTTCTATGTTTGACACTGGAGAACGTTGCGGTATATTCATGCAAGCCGAGGTGGTGGTAAATACATCAATCACACTACACATTGAAAATGGACCTATTCGAATGTCTCTCTTTTTTTTAGTTTTGTAGTAATGCTCCCAGCAAAAATGAATGGTCCCTTCATAGTGGATCTGCCAGACAGTCCAGCCTAATGCCAATAGGGTTCAAGTTTATTCACCCTTCCTTTCTTGTTTTGAAACTGGGACAGTGGTGAAGAGAGTTAAACTAAGGGGCATGTTACTGTAGTGCTAGTGAACATATAAACAGTTACATGTGTGACTATGATTCAGTCGTACACGTATATTTCCACAGTTGTCCAAGTTCTGAAGAACGTTGCTCCTCTCTACAGGCTACTTACACTTCTGAACCCACACACAGCTGTAGGAGAACGGCCTTGCCGAGTCATTGTTTTTCTTCACCTTAACTTTTTTTAACGATTTGCAGGGAGCATCACTGTGATGAGAGGAAGGTTGAGACAAGCCTTAGCGAGGTTGAAGGTGAGAAAACTTATCGACATCTGGGAAGCTTCACGGTGAGAGGCTTCCTGACGTCAAGTCTTGCGCCGTGAGGTTGTCAGTGGTGATCGTGGGTGAGGTCACAATGGCGGTGACCTGAGAGTTCATGACCTGTTGCGCCAGGCTGACCTGCTGTGCCAGGCTGACCTGTGGCCCCAGACCGACCTGCGACCCCAGGCTGACCTGTTGCGACCCCAGACTGACCTGTTGTGACCCCAGGTTGACCTGCTGCGGGATCTGTGTCACATGAGTCGGGCCAGCAATTTGTGTCACCTGAAAGGGAAGGAAAAAGTCCACAAGGTTTACAGTAGCGACTCAAGGATTACATCAAATCCTGTGTAATATTGCAGGATATCCCACGGGATGTTGCAGGACATCTTGCTGGATCTGCAGTATGCTAATCCTATCCTGTATCTTGATCTTTGGTGTGAGACCATAAAGTTTTGCATAGGTAATGAAAGTTCTGGCGCCACTAAAATGACAGAAAGACAGACGGTGGCTTAATTACCGTAATGTACTATCCCGAATGCAAACTCACAGAAAAGGCCTGTAAATGAATGAAAGACCTTTATTGTACGTTTGTGGTCTAACAAGCTAAGTACAGGTCATGGATAAACAGGGAAAAGAATTCAGCGATGACACTTACAAACTATACATACTAATGTGATCTACTATTTACAGGTTCAGCTTCTTCTCGCTTCAATAAACAAACAAAAACAGCTGCCTGCTTACCACAGCTTCGTGATGTGCCCCCACCGCCTCATGGTGGGTCTTCAGCTTCTTGATGGTGTTTTTGAGGGCCTGTCGCTTGTTGCAGAACCATACGCGGATCACCTCTCTGTCGTAGTTCAGCTTTTCGGCCAGTGCGGTCATCTCTGCTCCCGACGGATGGGTGTTCTTCTCAAAGTGGGCATTCAGCACTTCCAAGGCCTGGAAGAAAGAATCAGGGTGTTTTATTGGTACAATACTACCCCTGTACCTAATTATCTTTCTTTGCCAGTGTTCATTAAGCACTTCCAAGGCCTACAAGAAAGACTTATGGCGTTTCTTTAGTACAATACTAAATATGTTTCTTTACCAGTGGGCATTCAGCACTTCCAAGGCCTAGAAGAAACAATCATGTTTTTTTTTGGTACAATAAAATATATTTCTTTGCCAGTGGGCATTCAGCACTTCCAAGGCCTGAAAGAAACAATCATGATGGCTTTTAGTTTATCTTCATACAAAAAGAAACATATTCTGAAGTATGAAATGATTTGCACTGCTGGTAAGGTCTTGAGAAGGACGTCCTCACGTAGCTTGTTTTTGGCCTATTTCTAATGCTTCAACTATGAAATAATGATAAAAATGGGCTACAAAATGGAAGTAAATGTCAATATCAGACAGATTTCCTCATCCAGAATATTTTTTTTTGATTTGCCGCCCCGAAACTGCATTGGATGTCTTTAAGAATTACCTGTGGTGTGAATGACGTTCTTCTCTTCCTTTTCTTGGAAGGTTCTTGCCCGATGAATTCGGACAGGTTGGCGGCACCGTTCTTATACCTCTCCTCTGCCTCCGCCATCCAGCGCTCCAGGACAGGCTTGATCTTCTGGGCACTCTTGGGGGTGATGTCTAGCTTCTCAAATCTAACAAACAAACAAACAAATGAATAACTTAGAGACTTCTGGCGGTGATGTCTAGCTTCTCAAATCTAACAAACAAAGAAACAACTTAGAGACTTCTGGGGGTGATGTCTAGCTTCTCAAATCTAACAAAGAAACAACTTAGAGACTTCTGGGGGTTATGTCTAGCTTCTCAAATCTAACAAACAAAGAAACAACTTAGAGACTTCTGGGGGTGATGTCTACGCTTCTCAAATCTAACAAACAAACAAACAAACAAACAAACAAACAAACACACAACTAGGAAACAACTTATACCTGTACCTATACCTGAACCCATAACTGTATCTATACCTATACCTACACATGTATACCTGTACTATGTATACCTGTACCTATACCTATACCTACACATGTATACCTATACCTGTACCTATAACTATAACGATACCTGTACCTACATGCATACCTGTACCTATACCTATACCTACACATGTATACCTATACCTGTACCTATAACTATAACGATACCTGTACCTACATGTATACCTGTACCTATACCTATACCTATACCTAAACCTGTACCAGTCCTGTATCTGTACCTACATGTACATACCTGTACCTATACCTGTACCTATACCTACGTATACCTATACCTACTGTATACCTATACCAGTACTGTACATGTACCTATACCTACACCTCTACTTACACCACAACACTGGTAGTTTCCTTACCTGCATATGGCAGACTGGCTATAAGCTGGTATCCTTACCTGCATATGGCAGACTGGCTATAAGCTGGTATCCTTACCTGCATATGGCAGACTGGCTATAAGCTGGTATCCTTACCTGCATATGGCAGACTGGCTATAAGCTGGTATCCTTACCTGCATATGGCAGACTGGTTATAAGGTAGGTTCCTTACCTGCATATGGCAGACTGGCTATAAGCTGGTATCCTTACCTGCATATGGCAGACTGGCTATAAGCTGGTATCCTTACCTGCATATGGCAGACTGGCTATAAGCTGGTATCCTTACCTGCATATGGCAGACTGGCTATAAGCTGGGCCCTCAGTAGCGCTCAGTGCCTGTCCAACCTGGGTCTGGGTCAGCCCCAGCGAGAGTCTGCGGATCTTGAACTGCCGAGCGAACTCCTTGATCTCCTCCAGGTTAATCCCGTCCACCGTGCTCTCTGCTGAGCCGAGGATATCTGCTGGAGGTATACTGAAAGTTTATTGCAAGTCCCTACCCGTATGCTAATTGCAGGTACATGTAACTTGAAAATAAAGGATGGACAACAGGATGGGTAACAATATACATGTAGTATGTGACTACTCTAACTTATTGGGTTTGGGTTCTTTTTCTGAGACAGCGGAAGACGAATGATCCCACTTTTTCTATAATGTGTGGGTTTTGTGATGTTAAGAGGACAGTAGTTTCTTTTGATGTAATCATCATCATCACCATCATCATTTCTGTATACAAGGAGTAAGTCTAACCAAACCTATGCTATTGACCAGCTCTACATAACATAAGGTCCACCTGGCCATTGATATAGTCAAACCTCTACTAGTGACCACCTGGTCACTTTTTGAGGTGCCTTTGGATTATTTTTCTCATGATTGACCCTTGCATGAAGAATAGTGTTTATACAATGTAGTGGTCATTTGCCTATTGTGTACACATTCCTTGATTTGTCAACATAATGACCATCTGCCATTTCACCTATCCATGAAGTTAGAAGGAGATTTACCCATGACCTATCCTGTTCTTTAATCAACCACCTGCAGGGTGAAATATTCTTCCCTGATGGGGATGGAGAATCTCCTTACCTGCTGCTGCCAGCTGGGAAATAGACTGCTGTGATGCTTGTGAATGAAGCTGTGGGGAGAAAATAGAAAAGGAATCAAGAGGTACATGTATGTACAGTACAGATTTCGATTGACTTCACTGTATTTTATCTCTTTTATTTCTCTAGCAAAAGTTGTGTAAATCGTGTTTAAATTGTGATTGAAAGCTGTGGAACACACAAAATGCAGGAAATAGCAATATCTTCCATGCTACAGGAATCCAGTAGGATTGTCAAGCCACCTTTGGCAATCAACATGATGTTACCCTCAAACAAAATTGAGCTGACAGAAAAAATTTGGGGCTGGCTAGACCACTGTGACAGTCATGATATAACAGAATGGACAAGAAAACACTCCCTACGCACCTCGTCTCCACCTGAAGCTACTGTAACGCCAGGTGAGATGACTCCAGGTGTGATGATCTGTGTCCCGACGACCGTCCCTAAAACCTGTCCCGCTGCATTCGTCAGGACCTGTCCTCCCGTCGCCTGATTCGTCACTACGTGATGATGTGTTGCTGTCGTCTGATTGGTTGCTGCCTGCGTCGCTGCCACCTGATTGGCTGCCATGTGTGCCGCCATCGCGGCCGACGTGGTCACTCCCTGCGGAATCGCCGACGTTAGAACCTGTCTCGCGGGAGAGGCGTTCGTGAGAACGTGAGTCCCGTTTACCAGCTGCGACGTGACCGGTGGCGCCGCCTGGACGCGGTTTAGTATCTGCGTGGCGTTGGCCGTGGCCTGGTTCACCAATCCCGTGTTTCCCGCGATCAGCTGGATCTGTCCGCTGGGACTCGTGACGACTTGGGTGCCCGCGATCTGATTGGTCATGACAGGCGTGCCGGTAATCCGGGATGACGTTGTTCTGATGACCTGGTTGGTCACAGCTGTGGTTGGGCTGGGCGCTGACTTGGTTGGGGATGTGATTTCACTGGCTGCTGTCGCATGGACTGCAATACCTGAAACAGTTTTTTAAAAATTATTTACATGTAACTACAGATTGACAAAATAGATTAACACTGAATCCTAGCTTCTCAAGTAATTTGTGGACTCACCCTTTGCTAGGCTACGATTTGTAACACAGAGTTTTGTAAGGTGTCATATTTTGGCCCCTCCACTTTCTGAATGGTGTGGGGTTGATTCAACTTACTTTGTAAAGAAAATAACCAGAAAATCGACTTTTTGTAACATCCTAAGGTTACATAATACAGCTTGAAGAATCCTGTCAGTAGTAGTGACCAGATTTTATCAGTCCCTGAGTGGTCTTCTTGGGCAGTTTTGAGTGTATTTGATTTACCTGAATGCGCTGCTTGCTGAGCCCCAGGTGAAGCGACGACTCCCCCGTTGACGGCTGCCTGGGTTAACATCTGTCCACCTGTTGGCACCACCTGACCACCTGCCGTGGGGAGGGCGATGATCTGGGCCACCTGGAAAAGATAAAGTAAGGAGACATTTTCACCTGAAATTTCTGTATCTGTATCGGTATAGCCAGTATAACTGCCGTTCGGCATAACACAAATCAAGCTTTGCAGGCGCGCTGGCAGCTAGCTATATCACACCGAACAACTATCTGTATCTCCAGAGTGACTGGTCGAAAGCTCTAGGCGAGAGAACTTTTTTGTGTTGGACCAAAAGTTTTAATTCTAAACATGCAACTACCAACACAGATGAATTTTCACGAGACTATCTGCATCGTTATAGCCAGTACAACCGCCAAGGTTAAAAATAGCATGTAGGGACAGAAGCTCACTCAATATCATCATCATCACCATTTGGCTATCTTTTACTCAATTACTGTCTGTACTCATCTTTAGATTTTCACAAATGACATGTACTAACAAGTCTTGCCTCCCTGAAAAATTGCACCTTATACAATTATGTATATATGCAATTATATTTTCACCTGAAAACCTCAATTTGTTGTCTGCAAATTGCAGATTGCAAGAGGGTATTTAAAAATGCTGTTTTGAACAACATAAACAAACAAACAAACAAACCTGTCCCTGTTGCCCGGGAGACTGTGGAATGGACACAGGTATAGTGAGCAGCTGCTGCTGACCGTTCGGCCCCGCTACTGGGATGAGCAACATCTGCTGACCGTTCACTGTCTGGATCTACAGACAGAACACATGGGAAATAACAAGACATTAGGTCATAAAAACTACATAAAGAATACAACACGGTGTACTTAAATATCATTGCAGGAACCAGCCTGTTCTGTGGGTGGGCTGCAACCAAGAAAACACACATTTCAATGCATTATATGCAGAAATTTGGAGTCTTGACACAAAAAATTGTAACAACATCAGTTCCAATGTCATCAAAATAGATTTTTTACAAACATGAAACTTAGCAGACAGGCAAAAGTAGAGGAAACTATCAACATCAAGACAGCATGTTCCAAACATGACACTCAAGAGAAAGATATACAATGTATTCATCAAGTATTGTGCAAGTAAAAAAGTCTGGGGGTCAGAAGGAGCAACAAACATTGAGTTTGGCTTTTCTGTCTAAGGCCATACCAATTCAAGAATAGGTGGCCTACAGAAGACACTGATAGTTAAGAAGTTGGACAGAAACTAACCCAGCTACATGCCATGTTAGAGGCCATGTTAGCATTGGTGGAGGCGGCAGAACTTTGGGACATGCCGGGGGTGTTTGGTGAGACAGATCCTTGCTGCTTGCAGAGAGGAGGACATGAGAAGGTTTCAGTGCAAGTTTACAAACACACACAGTGCAAAACACAGTCACACAAACAATCACAGCAACATGTACTGGTTGTGATCTCGTGGCTAAGTTAGTGGCTATATGGTATAGAGAAGGGTAACCTTCTCAGCGGATGGCTCAATTCAAGACAAATTAGGAAGAAGGTTAAGTTTTTCCCCGCTGACTTGCATTGGGCATGTCTTTATTTTTTCTTTTCCTTACAGGAAAACGTGCACTATTACAAGTTGTGCACTAACCCAACCAGTGGAGGGCATGGCGTGCCCCGTGGAACTCTGGGATAGCAGTCCAGCCTGCTGCTGCTGAGGTGGGGACAGACACACAGCAGTTACCATGGAAACATGGCAGTTACCATGGAGACATGGCAGTTACCATGGAAACATGGCAGTTACCATGGGAACATGGCAGTTACCATGGAGACATGGCGGTTACCATGGAGACATGGCAGCT
This sequence comes from Branchiostoma belcheri, assembly GCF_001625305.1. Lineage (NCBI taxonomy): Eukaryota > Metazoa > Chordata > Leptocardii > Amphioxiformes > Branchiostomatidae > Branchiostoma > Branchiostoma belcheri. Next base: position 2,552,770 of record NW_017804043.1, read on the forward strand.
ACCATGGAAACATGGCAGTTACCATGGAGACATGGCAGTTACCATGGAAACATGACAGTTACCATGGAAACATGGCAGTTACCATGGAAACATGGCAGTTACCATGGAGACGTGAGTTACCATGGAAACATGGCAGTTACCATGGAGACATGGCAGTTACCATGGAGACGTGGCAGTTACCATGGAGACGTGGCAGTTACCATGGAGACATGGCAGTTACCATGGAGACATGGCAGTTACCATGGAGACATGACAGTTACCATGGAAACCAATGAAAAAGCAACTCTTGCACTAGTAGGACATGTATATATCATATGTTCAGACTGAAGCTGAGCCTTAGTCGTGCCACTTTGAGAAGTACAAAACCATAGCAAGACTATAAGATGGGAGCATGAGATGGAACCTGACCCAGTTTGGAAGGACGGGAACATCAGTCAAAAATTTAATAACTAATTACATCATTATGAACTAATTACAGGGCTTGGGGCAGGAGCTTTCTTGGAGGCCTCCGGGGTGCAATATTCTGATTTATTGTTTCTTTCAGAAAGACATAGTACCTAGAAAAAAAACTCATTATACGAGGATGTTAAGGGAGGATGCTTAGCTATATAGCCTATACTGATTATTGAATTTTGTTTAGTCTTCATTTCATGCAGAGCTAGCCTCTTCAAAATTGACATAGCCAGAGGATGATTTCTGAAACACAACATTTAGCACACACAAAGGCAGATAGACAGGAGAATATACAAGATACACACAAAAGCAAAATTGTTAGATCTGGGAAATGATGTTTCATGATACGGATGGGTACCAGCCCAAAACATTCAGGTCTGTGTCAGTCAAACCTGTGCAACTGATCACCTTTACATACATGTAAGATCCACCTGGCCAATATGACCACTTTTTTGCTGGTCACTTTGATAATTTTTCCCATTTACACAAGCATTGATAATTCTGTCTATAGTGACTAACTGTTTGCATTGGTTTTATTGGTCCCCTGAGTGGTCTACTTGGGCAGTTTTGACTGTGTATGTATACAACTTTTCAATGAAAAATTACAGTGTGTAGACATTAACACGGCACTCAGAACAGAACAGAAGTCAGTCATTAAAAAAAAAAACTAAATCAGCTGTTCAAAAAGTAAACACCTGAATCTCACCTGTGATGGGAGCAGACCTGGCTGCTGGAAGCCAGGTATCCCAGCAGCCACTGGGGCCATCAGCATCTGGGGTTGCATGATGGGAACTGTCGCACCGCCTACAGGAAATAACAAACAGTTATAAATGTTTAAAGTTAAAACTTTTGGTCCAACACAAAAATTCTCCCACCTAGAGCTTTCGACCAGTCACTCTGGTCTTCTTCAGTAGACTGACCCAGAGAAGCTCTAGGTGAGAGAATTTTGGACCAAAAGTCTTAACTTTAAACATGTAACTACCAACACAGATGAACTTTCATGATAGTAAACAGTTATAAAGTTTCTGTGAATAGCTTCATCAAGTCACGGAATAAAGAGGCTCTTTATGCACAATCAAGTGTCTTGATTCAGCCAACATTTTGGTAACTGTCTATGTTGGCTGTGTAAAAGAGTCTCTTAATTTGACAGAATTTGAGCTGAATGAATCTCTTAATTTGATTCTGAAGTTTGAAATTTTCAGGATGTTTTGAACTTTCACAGTTATATCATGAACACATCACAAACCAACATTGGAAGCAAACATTCTAACATTAACTTCACAAGGGACTGCATGAGTAAGTAGTTATATTTTTTCCTAGCCCCCCCGTCTACAACCTAAGACTTTAAGCTGCTTTTAAATCTGCTCTGCGAGCTTCTATATGCTTGGTTGCTTATATTGCTTTTCTTCAGGAGATACCATCAGTAAGACATATAATTTGTAACATTATCAATCTGGACTAACATGAGAATAGGAAAGATCAAGTTAGATATAATGTCCTTGGAAGGATTAATTCCGAAATAGATCAATGTGTGATGTAGCTGCTGCAAGCTCATTCTGCATTCAGAGCTGTGAGCTGCACACAATGATGAAGAATTATAATAATTAGGGGCCTGGCATACATGTATAATTCAATTTTCTGATAGAGTTGAATATGTGGAATGCATGCAACATCACTGTTCTAGCTACAATACGAAGAAATGTCCTGCAAATCCCTTTTCCTCTTAACACATTTTTTACAACCAATGAATTGATTATTTTGTCCAAGCAAGGTACAGACGTTGCCTTTCTTTGCAGACTAACTTTGCTATAAAACATCCAGCAAAGTTTGCGAAAAATTCTGCAGACACAAGAAAGCTTGACAAAGTAATTCCCTTCGCAGTAAGAACAAAATTATGTAATCTTAAATTCTTCTTTGGGACCTTTCAACATAAGAACACATCAGCCAGGAGTTATATACACTAGTATCATGTAATCAACATGGGATGAATATACAAAAAGGTCAGGATGTGATGTAAATAGTTATTCTATCCTTACCATCACGACCTGCGGCCTTCGCCACGTTAAGAAGGTACCACGGAGACACTGCGAACGGTCCTGGCATTTCCGTAATCATCTATCTACCGTCTCTGGAACGGTGACAACCTCCGCAACATTCCTCCCTTCCCTGTTTTTGTCGCTGCGTTTTAATCCTAACCCAACCCTTGCATTTAATTTGCCGAGCCTCTACATAATTCATGTTCGCTATACTGTATACATGCCTGATGAATGGTACCTCTGCGATTATAAAATTGCATGCAAATGTAATTATAAATGAGCCTGCCAATTGCAGAATGAAACTTGCATGCGCCGGGCTCTCCCTTTGAATATAATTCTATGAATAATTAACGATGATCTGAATATTTCAGTGCAGCTAATGGGACTTGCGAGTGGGAGGGAATAAGAAGTGGTAATTTCTAATGCCGTACACATGAAATGTTAACTGTGTCAATACATCAAGATGGCTCTTTAAGAACCAATCAATCACTTTCTTACAAAATCGGACCTGATCTCATTCTGCTCGTTATACTGAAGAAAGGTCAAAAGCAAGGCATTTAAGTCACTTTTAATCCAAGACAAGCTTGGTTTATCTTCCAAATACAAGATTTTGTCATTGCTTTGTCTCAATTCATACAAGTCGTGGAACTCTGACCAAGATTTTGCCAGGAAAATTAGATTGTCTCCACATTTTTTCTAAAAATAGAAGGTTGTCACTTGTCCTGAAACATCAACAGTCTGACTATAAATTTGCACGTTTGTCACCTCAGCTTCCACTGCCACCTGTAAGACTCTATGGTGCTCATCTGAAGTAACCTCTTTTGTTTACTTGGGTATACATCTGAACACTACGCTGAGTGATGATGATTGTGTACGTGCTCAAGCCTATAACTTACCTGGTGCCATATGAGTAAGTACAATTCAGCAATTTAAAGCTATCATTGATTAACCATTATCGATTGATTGATTGATTGATTGACTGAACCCACCATCTTGTTTTCCGCTCTCGTTGTGGTCATTCATCGAGTGGACGGCGTTCAGAAGTTGGTCGGGGATGGACGAACCATCCGTTGTCGTGGAAACCGGCTGCTGGCCAGAAATCATCGGGTCCTGAAAGACATTAGAGATTCAGATGGTCAATTCCACTTTTCTGACATTAAGCATTGCCCCCTGCTGACACTTTAACATATTGCAATGAAATAAATGAATAAAACAGTCATACAAAAATGTGAGTTTCTTCTCAGTGTTGCTATCTTTGCTCAGTTGACCTGGAAAGAAACTATTTTCTTATCAGAAACTCCAGCTGCTTGGCTGGTTGGCAAACTGGTTGTTCATGAGCAAAATGACTCAAAACCTTTTTTACAACATGGGGTTTTCAGGTTGGCTAGTCTTGTTAGAGAAAGCAACTTGGCAACTTAGACTTCCAATGTACAAATGTAACTCAAAACTGCAATTCCTCTTGCTACTGGACATATGTCTTCAAGAATTGCAGTTGACTTGTATAGATGTACATGAAAATGTCCCAATTGTACATCATGGTTGTACTTGATGCGAGAAACTTCAGTAAAAATTGTTTAACGTCTAGTTGCCATCAGGCATGTTTTTATTAGAACCTTCCCGCTTCCATGGTTCCAACACAGAAGCATCCTTTGACCTTTCGTATGTCCTTGAGGATAAACATGGCGGTTTGTGTTTTCAGGAATGATAACTGGAGACAGTTGCCACTCTTGTCTGTCCGGGCTGTGTGTATGTGTGACAGGAATGTTAATGGCAGAATCTAACTTTGAATTTGGATTCTTTTACCATTCTTTGTCAAATATCTATCATATTTCAGCTATGACAGGGACAATGACGGGATCTAACTTTAAACTTGGACTTTCTAAACTGTTCGGAGCCAAAAACTTATAGGGAAAGGGCTTGCAGACTTTGTGTTTATATAATGCAATGATGAGCCTCTTACCTATAATTTGAAAAAAAAGAAGTTCCTAATGAATACACAACATAGTAGTGTTGGATGTAATAAGAGGTTTATGATTTTGTGATGCTCAAAAGTGTCTTTTCATCATGATTATGGTCTAGATTTTTATCACATAATCCTTTTACAGACTTCTGTGGAAGTTACCGTTTGCACCAAAACAGACTTACTTGAGCCTAACAGCATAGTTGGTGGGGGGGAAACAATATCAGTTCTTTCCTCCCACTCTTCATGCATGACTTGTACATTCCTACACAACCAACAATCACAGCAGAGTTCATATCCAGGGTCACTTTACACATTGGCTGCTCCAGGCTGGGTCAGGGGTGATGCATTACGTTATCTGAAGGGGAATCAGTGTTCTAGCTGGCGTTTGTCTTTACACCATTGGAAGGAACTTTTGCTGCTCACGACAGACAAAGGTTTTGCCAAATCCGTCATCTTTGACTTTGACAGAACAAAAATTGATGTGTAAGGATAAAGAAACAGATTTCATTATACATTTGTACTAGGCTTAAACTAAAGTCTACCAACAAAATATGCTTGCTCCTCAAAATAGCAGAAAATAGCACTCAAGATGGTCAAGATTTTATACTTTTACTTGTGAGCATGCCAACTTTTCTCAGACTCCCCCATAGGACATTACATGATGTTACATGTACAGCAGACAAAATTTTTGTTGGTTTAAATTGGTCAACTTTATAATGGAATTTTGCCTGCTGGAGACGATATTTTTTTTGACAAAACATTTGAAAACTAAAGACGGGATGTCATCCATAAATAGGCGAATATGGCCTTTAATCAAGACGTTCTGCCAAGGTGCTGTGCATGATACATTACAGGCTTTTGCGCAGGCGCAGTATGTTCTGCCAATGTGCTAGCTAGCCCCTCGCCCACTTGAACTCCAGACATATAACTGTTGGAACAGAGACAGACAACAACACCATTCCCGTAAAAGATGAAAGGCTTCCAAATGTCACCAGAGGTCACCGCAGAGGTCAAGCAACGACCTTGGGTACAGATATAGCCAGGAGTGGGCTGACATTACATTCATCATGTGCAAAAAAGGTTGGAAAACAGGCGCCTGTGAAGCATAAGGGAAAACGGTACTTGAATAATGACCGTTTTTATTTCAAAAATGGGCTGTGTAGACTTTTGGTCTACAGAAGATCCTGGCTGAACTAAGTCTAATGTGTTCTGCAGTATATCAAAAGCTCTACTTTAATGTGGTGATTCTAACTTTCTTATTTTGTCTTTAATGTGCTAAAGTTACTTGCCAGAAACCATTTGTAAAGCTTAATAATCTCTATATGTCTGACATTGTAGCGGATGAGAGTTATAATAGGCTTCTATGTTTAGAAAACTAGCAAAGGTCAAAATAGGAAAACCGTAAGTAAAGGCAGATTGAACTACATTGCCTTGGGTCTATAAACTGTCTGTAACTTCAAAATCGATTCCAAGATAGATCAGTGACATCATCCATACGTCAAAAATGGACTGTCTGCTCTTTCAAAATATAGGAAGCTGGGTTGAGGTCTGAGACTGAGTAATCAATGGAAGCATACCCCTCTTTATTTCTGTTTTTTTTTTAATCCTAATCAATGTGACCTATTCAAGACCAACCAGAAATCTGTGGTTCAAAATTTAAATTTTCTTACTTCTCTCTGATAGGAATATTGGTTGACTGACTGATTGATTAATTGATTGATTATTAGTACCTGTTGAGAGACAATTCTGGAGGGGGCATTGCCAGTAAGAGAAAGTCCAGCCTCTGTGCTCCCATTGGTCACATCTCCTGCCTGCTGATTGGCTGAATCCCCCTCCATCTCTGCAAATGTCACACGTGATTGGCTGCCACCTCACAACCTGAAATACACATGTAGGTCATTAGATTAGTATGCAGGGGTTTTTCTATCAAAAAATTAGCATGAGGGAGTAGATTGCAAGCATGTTGAGGGAGTGAAGTGACCGAGGGGGGATTTTTTAATGAGAGTAACACAGTTTGTAATGCTAGAATGCATTGTTGTATTGTTTTTACATCTTCACTGAAGAAAGATCATTTTAAGAAAGACTAAAATGGTGTGTAAGTAGCCACTTAAGGTTCAATCTGAAAATTGGTATGAGGGAGCTGGCTGGTTACATGAGGGAGCAGCTCCCTTATTCCCCTGCTTAGAAAAACCCCTGAGTATGGAATAGAAAAATATGCCAAAAAAACTCAAGCAACTGAATACGATTTTGGAAATGGTCAGACACTAGATACTTCATTACTTGCAAGACAGCAGCAGGTTTATAAGCACGAACTATAGATTGACATGCAAATAACTTTGTTTCCTTTTGGGCTTCGTATTACCTGGATGTCTATCCTTCACTGATGAAGAATACTTGTCTAGAAATATGGCAGGAAAGAATTGCATGCTTAAGATTTCTGCTTTGAAGTAAAGTTTTTCATTTTGACTTTGCGAAAAAGAAGGTGGAGCCCATCCCTATCTTTCAAGTCATTTGTCCCCAAACTGATGACAAGTACCATATTTGGGTGGAATGAGGAAAGCACAAGGTCTGGCCAGGAATGAACCTCTGACCTCTTGATCTCCCGCGCGCTCACTCGGCCATTCGAAGTTGAAAAGAGAGAGAATCCCAACAGCTGGAGGCTGTTTACTTTAACACTTTTATAGGATAAACCTAGGTTAACCTTTAGTGACCTTGACCTGTGAGGTTATCCCTAGGATGGCGCTGTGGCATGGTGTGACCTGATGGTTAGGTGTTTGGTTCAGAATCTATAGGTCCTGAGTTCAAATCCACCAACATGCCCTGATCTTGTGCCCTTAGGAAAGGTACATGACATGACTTTCCTCAGGTGAAAATGATTGCTTTAGCTTTGGTTGATGAATGAGTATCTTGTGTTTTGGGAGAGCCACACCCCACGCATGTTTAAGAACCCATCACACCTTTCGAAAAAGAGTAAGGGCATTTGTTCTCTGCCCTCAAATTGCATTGGACCTTTAATGCCAGAATGTCTGGAACGCTGGCTATCTCAAAGGGAATAAATGGCAGATATAGTATACCTTTCTCTCTGCACACATCTATTGCATACATCAGGACACCAAAAATGACTTGACATATGAAATAGATGTATACACTGTCAAAATGCCAAATATTTACCAATCATAATATCGACCGAAGTATAAACTTTAAAATAAATGTTCCACAGAATATTTACACTGGCTTAATCATAAATTATGCACAGTAAAACTGTAGCACAATCCGCTTTATCAGATCAAAGCTGTCGTAACTGCATTGTAAGGGGTTTATCTATAGTATAGCAAAAATTAGTACATAATATATGTAGCGCTGACAATTTTGACAAAGAAGGTTCTCAACATGTATCTCTAGCCTCTACCAGGCTTGAGGGTGCGGCTGGACATAGTAGAAATTGGCCAAATAGAGAATTATAACACGCCGAGGGAGTTTAGCCATCCAGTTTACAGTTTGGGCCGGCAACCTGTAAACTGGATGGCTAAACTCCCTCGGCGTGTTATCTCTCTATTTGGCCAATTTCTACTATTTCCAGTCGCACCCTCAAGCCTGGTAGAGGCTAATGTATCTCCACATAATAATAATAATAATACATGATCCAAAAATTCTCCTCCTAAACCCTCCCACGCATCACGGAGCTAATCATATACAAAAATCCAAAAATTCTCCTCCTAAACCCTCCCACGCATCACGGAGCTAATCATATACAACGTCTTTGTCTCATGCCGCAATTATGTATTTTGAAATGAACCACTCTCCGCTGACTGCGTTTGATCGTTTTTTTGGTATCATCCTTTTCATCGAACCAGTCCTGTCTGTTGGCTGCTGATAAGCACTTCCCTCACATCTGAGTGGCCTTCCTTTCTTTAGCTTTTCGTCTGAATGCTTCAAGGCAAGAATAACTTTGTACTTTGGTTCTTGGACTTGTGAGTGGCCTTCCTTTCTTTAGCTTTTCGTCTGAATGCTTCAAGGCAAGAATAACTTTGTACTTTGGTTCTTGGACTTGTGAGTGGCCTTCCTTTCTTTAGCTTTTCGTCTGAATGCTTCAAGGCAAGAACAATTTTGTACCTTGGTTCTTGGACTTGTGAGTGGCCTTCCTTTCTTTAGCTTTTCGTCTGAATGCTTCAAGGCAAGAACAATTTTGTACCTTGGTTCTTGGAGCACGTCGGCAGAACGCACTGCACCTGCGCAAAACCCGTAATGTATTGTATATAGCACTTCAGCAGAACATCTCATATAAGGTCGTATTCGCGCATATAAGGAAAACATCTCGTCTGTAGTTTCCAAATGTTATGTCGGAAAAGATATCCTCTGCAACAGGCAAAATTCTGATGCAACGTTGACCAAAAATCCATCGAAAACCGTGAAAATACAGGGTTCTGCGCAGGCGCAGTACGTTCTGCCGACGTGCTGGTTCTTGGACTTGTGAATTCACCATATATATATAAGAAGTCAAACCCAGTAAAACTAGTACCATGTAAGTTGTAGAATATAGTAAAATGTTAGACGTAGATATAGTCTCACATACCACTGTATTTTCTTCCTTATGTTGTTTGTAACTGCAATTAGCCCTCGGGCAAGTATTTGCAATAAACTTTCTATTAATAGATATATATACATGTACATATAAGAATCCAAAATTACGCTGAACTGAAATATAAACAAAACGATTTAAGACAAAACTGTTTTTTTTTATATTTTTTTCAAAATTTTACTGACTGACTGTTAAATTGACTTTCAGGAAGGTTACAATTCTCAGCCTCCTAAATTCTCCCATGTGTCCCATATCACCTGTAATTCCTTGTGGCTCCTGGCTAGATTCTGATCTGACTTTTGATCTCCTGTCGTTCTGTACATCTTCTTAGCCTGAGTTTCAGCCTTCTTAGCTTTCGTCCGCTCCCCAAGATCCGCTACCGTCCAAAAAGACTGCACCCACACGCATTGGTAACGGCAGGTTCATTTTTGGCTGGTAGCGGATCTAGGGTAGCAGACGAAAGTTAAAAAGGCTGAAACTCAGGCTACAATCTTCTACCACAACCGCAGCAAGATAAAAATGAAGAGGGTGATTCTGTGAATCAATTGATTGAATTGCCGAGGCCTTACATTGTACTTATAAATTTTTCACAGGTCTTTGTAATCATAATCCCTTACGGTACCCCTCTGAAGGCTTTGTTTCTATCATAGTCACAAACTTTACAACTCGAGAACCTGAGAAAAGAAAATTGGACCTGCTGCCGTGCAAGCCGGTTGGGGACTGATTGGATTTAGTGACAATATTTCAAGCAGCAGTGGCTTATTGGTTTCTGAAGTGACTTATGGCGTTATGTCTTGGCCTCTGGTCCCTTTAGGTTGAAGTCAATAAGTCTAAACATATCTGGGGTGTGAAAAACCCTTCCAGACGTGATTGCATGTTACAGGCAACCTTGAGAAAAAAATCAACCCTAGGCTACACCAATTTAATTTCTTGGTTAACGAATTCGCCGCTTCATTTTTTTCTGATTTGCAAATAAAAATAAAAATTCAGAATCAACTGCAAAATGCTCATATTTTGCCCTGAACAGTTGAAAACAGTCCTTTTCTTACTTCTTGTTACAGTCATTCCATATTTCAATGCAGTGGTAATCAAATTCATTGTTTAAATTTTGAACCAGCCTGGTGTGTTGACTTCATGGCTCCTTTTTTTTGCCATTATTTTTCTAAAAAAATCCGTTAACCAAGAAATTAAATTGGTGTGGCCTTATGATTCCCACCTACAGTTTGGCAATATTTCAAACTTGTATCCTATTATTCTACCTCACATACATGCAAATGTTCTGTTTTGTGATGTTGTAAACCATCTTTTTATTTGACAGCACATAATAGGCTCTACGGAGTCAAAGACATGTTGAAAAAATTGATATGAAGCCTTGATTTTAGTTTGAAATCTGAGAAAGATTTTCATCATAAACTCTACATATCTTATCAATATCAGTATGAAGGCATGCAAAAAATGAGGTTTTGGAGAATTTATATTGTAATAAACATACGGGTGCCGTCTTGAAAATATTATCTGACAAAAGCTCAATATTGTCATCTTATCATTTACCATCCTGAACTTATGTCCTGAAAAATTCATGTCTTGTTGCAGAAAAGGCTGCCTTGGATCCTTTTCAGTGGTTTGTTCTGTCAGTGTGTTTGAAAACATGGTGGCATCAAAATCCCACGAAATTGTATCCACGCCATAACCAGCACAACAGTTATACACAAAAGAGTTCGGGTCTCCAACAAATAACTTTCTTCGTCCAATAAAAAATGTGGGGGCAGTCCTGCCACCTGTGAAACTGTAGATCAATGAACTTCAGTCCCTAAGGGCGGGGGAGAGTGGGAGAGCCCTCATAAGTCAGTGTCAGAACCAAACAGCTTTTGGCTTTCAGAGCTGTCCATGGGCCGTGCATGTGGCATGCATTACGCAGAAGCTACCAATCAGAGACAACAGGAGAGCTGATCCTCAAGGGAATGTACCTATCCCTGTACCGGGGATCGTCTCCAAAGTCTATGTCATAGTCAAACTTTATTGCACAGTGAGTAATTGTAACGGGTACAATGTTAGGCAAAGACTACTATTACAAGCTTTATTAATGTAGTACAATCTACACATGTTACAATCGTACATATGATGATGATGATGAATGGTTTATTGAGGAAAACACAATCTGACATACACATGTAGCAGTCAACAGACTGAATTAGTGTCAGACTTTACAGTACATGTAGTTTTTAAAATCAATTAAATGGATCTCATTATGTCACAACCAAAGGCTAAATTGTATGTAATAATGTATAGGTTTTTTTTTACAGATGACTGACTATTACAGACTTCTTAGATATTTACAAATTATTGTTTGTACAAAATCACAATTACTTACTTAAAACAGGTAAATCTTAGTACATGAGCTTGGAGAGGGACAGTCACTTCAACTCATGTTGTTATGATGATGATGATGCCATCCATTGTTCATTAATTGTTACAGAACTTAATGAGGGCCTGCAAGGGGGGGGGTCCCCGACAACGCTCTACGCTGAATTCGGAAACTTCTCGATTACGCTTTACAATAAATTCCAAGTGGCTACAATGCATTACGTAGATTTAAAACGGCAAATACGCTCTACGCAAAATGCGCCAATTACGCTCTACGTTGAATTAGAGCGGTCCGTCTACGCTCTACGTAGAATTAAAACGGCTGATTACGCTCTACGGAAAAGGGTTTGCGGGCCCCCCTTACTTATTTATGCCATGGTTTGAAGAGCAATTCTTTGTTTGTGACCAGTCACCAGACAATATCGCTGAATTTTCATTTCAAAGTTGTCTAGGAATCCAGACCTATCAGACATCACATTGACAGGTGTGTGTAGACAATTTTCTTGGAAAATCCAAAATGGGCGATATTCAAAACTTCTTGAACCGACTCAATACTCAGGTTTCGCCAGGGTCCCCCAATGCAGACCCTCATATAAAGCTGTGGAATCAAGTTCATGATCAGGGCTAGTATGCTCAAAATGCTACCTGATAGCAGAATTGTGTGTGTTATCAGGCTATTTTTAACCAACCTATTGGTAATAGTAATACCATTGCAGATACGGGTATTGATGGTGTAGTGGACACTGGATAAAGGTGAAAAGGGAAAAGCAAGCAACTTGTCAAACGTTCTGCCCAAAATGCCAAATCCTTGCCTGGTGATGCCAGCCCCATTGAATTTGTGGAAAAGTCGGGTAAGACAAATGCAGGAATTTGTGAGCACAACCATGGAGAATTGATTACTTCTGGCTGTTCTGTTTCATATTTTGACACTATCCCTTCCCCCACCAACCCAATCACGGTTTGCCGCTGGTTGCTAGGCGCAAGCATGCATTTTTAATGGCTCCATCCCGTCCTCATTACCAGGAAAAATGGAGCGGGAATGTATAATGGCACCTTCATTCGATATTCCTCCATCTTGGATGCTCTGGGTGACCTTGAAACCACAGCGTGGGGTACTTTGGGAGAACTCTGTGATTCTGCAAGATCGTAATTAATAGCCTTTTCCAGGAACACTTTTTTTAACCTCAGGAATGGAAGAGATCAGACGGAAGTTGGATCAGAATTACACAGGTGGATGTAACCTAGCTTGCTGCATGGGGCATTCTTCATTCCAGAACACCTCTGTGAGAATAGAGCAAGCCCTTCAGGAGCTTCAAAGCGTTTGAAACATGTAAAATTCAAGTGTACATGTTTCCTGACATGAGGCAAGGATGAAATGTCATGTTAGGTCTTCTCTCGTACATGTCTCGCTTCACAAATAAACCAAATGCACAGCAACAGTAAGACGATTCTTTGCCAGGAGGATGAGTTTTGGCAATGGTTTGTGGGACATTTCACAGTACGTCAATGAACTTTATTGCATAACAGTTGTATAAGGTACAAATAATGGCATAGTATTGCTACATGTATATATCAACAAACATACTATGAGACTTTCCATACTACATGTATAGAAAAACCTAACTAACACCAACTAAGAAACAACAAAGGTATGAGATTTTTGACATCTAAGTTATAATCATCACAAAGAATACAGTATGGGGTCTAAATGCGATATTTCAAAAGTTAACCTTAACAAATCTAACTCCAAGCCATGACAAAAGCTATAATGAGAGGATGCTCCTATTGTACTGTCTGTAATGTCAGCATTTCAGCATTGTAACTTTTCCTATATATAGTATGCAGAGCCTATAGTATGATGCTGCTACAAAAAATCCTTAACAGAAAGAAAGAAAGAAAAAAATTATCAAGTTTGCAAGTTGTGCCAAGAGATTGATTTCTGCACAACAACTTAACTTTCCTCAAGTTTCCCAAGGACATCCCTAATTGATTACCACGCAGGATCAAACCTGAACGCTGAACTTTGGAAGAAAAAGCTGATTTCTTGCCTGCTAATCGCAATTCACTGCCAAGGGTGCCTTTGATCATCTCCTTTCCCACTGAAATAAGCAGTCCTAATGGGGAAGCACTGATTTCTGCAGGAAAACCCAATTACAAAGGGAGGCATGAGGATTGGGGTGATTTATTCTGCTGGCTGACTCCTGATGGCAATTTTGTGTTCGGCCTCCACTTCAGGTTAAATCTGGTCAAGGATGTTTTTAAAGAAAGAAAGAAAGAAGACAGAGATATTGCTGCCAGTACAACTCGTCACTTTAAACTGTAGAAAAACATTAGAAGTTTGACAAAAGGAAGATTCTCCATCAAGCAAAGTTTAACAGTTGATATTTCTCCAATCTTTTTATTGGGCCTAAATATAAATGGCTTTATGCAAAGAACTTAGTTAACCATTACCAACCAGATAAAACGTATTTAATTCAACGTTGACAAAGTATTTTAAAAATTCATCAAACTTCTGTATGGGCCACAGTCAAGTTATGTGTAACATCACTGAGTTACTGTAGATGATGCCTCTTGTTATTCCTAGTAGTAAGCCTAAGATAAGTCTTTAATTGCCCACAAAGTTTTAGGGGAAGACAAACTCATACAGCAGCAAGTTTTAGACATGGCCAGCAACATCCAAGTTTAGGAAAGATTGAGTGAGTTCTGTCATACTTCCTGGTGATGTGAGTGAAGCTGTCCGACATTGCTGTCCATCCTGATATTGGCAGATATCGCAGACCCATTCTGCATCATTCAAACTTTAATATTCCCCTCTGTCCCACCATCAGACTTGAACTAGAGCCTAGTAGAGGGTCTCCTTAAGTCCTTGGGTACATAGAACAAACTTGACACCAGACTTTTGTGAATTACCAGGTCCGACCTGGGAGTGTTCCATAAACCCCCCTCCCCCCTAGCCTGACCAGACCTGACCCCACAGAGAGTGTTCTGTGACATTCACCATCCCCCAGCTCACTGGAATTTATGTGTTTCTCATTAGGAAGTCCATAGACATAACACAGCCAGACAGGATTAGTAGCCAGGAGCTGATTGGCCTAGACAGCTCGGCCTGTTTGACAGTGAGTGGGCGAATAATTAAACAGATGTGGCTGGCTTCCAGTTTCCATGTGCTTGTGGTGCTTTTGGTCACAAGAGAGACTGGTGAGATGATCCATAACAGTGTTTTCCACAAAGAGGAGAGATAACGTTAAGCATGGCAGTGTGGGAAAATGTCTTTTTTTGAGGCCACTTGTTTTGATAGAAAAAGTCTGCCAGTCTGACAACTTTACAATTATTGGACCCCCCAAACATCTGCTTGGAGATTAGAGTGATCTTTTCTCAGGCTGCTGTACTTTCACTCCTCAGTAGGCTTCTGTCTCCTGTCTTCACTCAAGGGGGACAATTAATGGGGAGGGGATCTTTCTGTCTGCTGCACCACTGAGCTCAGAACCCACCACATATGCTGGAGTAAAGGACAACCACTGAGGTGGAATTATTCACCACAGTTTGCACATGTGTACAATTTATTTTTCAAGTTACAAGAAAGTGTTGAAATAAAAGAAGAGTGATTAGTACAATAGGTCTACATTGTCTCATAGCAAGAGATAGTATAATACCTTGTATATGTGTAATTCCAGTAAATTAACTTTAATGTTATTGTTAATAAACATAGTATGACAGTACTGATTGTACAAGTGCAAAGCGACAAGTGTTTTGATTGTGACAATTAACAGCTGATCTCAGAGCCCAACGATCAACTGTGATGTAATAAAAATTGTATTACCCATCAAACAACAGTTTTGGAAGTTCTGACTGGAGTAAATTTGCTGTGTTGGGGACTAAGGGCACACTTTATTGGTGCAAGCTTACAAGTTCCTTTCAAGAAAGGTTTTACGTACATGCTCAATTTGTGATTTCTTTTCTTGAAATTTAGGACCAAAGACTTTAACAAATGTACCTTAATTTTTAAATTTCAAAGACGTGACATTCAAATTAAGTCTTAAGGGTCCAGAATTCTGGCTGCAAACCTGGGATTCAAATCGCCAACCTTGTTATGTTAACAAAACAAGATTATCCTCTAAACCCCGGGACTTGTCTGTAATCCCAAAATAGATCTTTGGTGGCTATAAAGTCATAAGCAAACTGGCAAGACATGTTCAACTTGACAGTACCCAATACCCTATCAAATAGACAATACTGTATCAAATAAGCAATGCTGCCAGTATCCTATTGGCTATTGTCTTGCCGGATTTGGTTAACAACTTAGCCACCAAAGATCTGCTTGGAGATTGAGTTTTCTGATGGAACTAGAATGGTTCCAAACCCCTAGTGTCAATATAAGGAGTTATACTGGAGTGATGCCAACACCCTTAGGTGAACTGGAAACCTTTAAGTTGTTGACCTTTTGTGTTGCAGCAAAGAATAATAAACCATGCAGATATTTTTACTTCTTGCTATTTTCAGTCTACAAATAAGCAAAACCAGAAATGTCTGTTTGCCAAGTTTTTCTGAGTTCACCTCAGTTGTTTGAATAGCTGCAAAGAATAAAAACCATGTAGGTATTTTTAGTTTTTGTTATTTTCAGTCTAGTTTTTCATAGTTCACCTCAGTTCTTGACATTTTGAGTGGCTGCTGCAAAGAATAATACTAGTATTACCATTCAGGTATTTTTATCTTTTGCTATATATAGTCTACAAACAAGCAAAACCAGAAAAGCTTTACTCAGAATAACAGGACAGCTGTTCTTTTATTGTTGTAAGAAGAACGAACAAAGAAATCTAAACTTAGAGTTTCTTCAAAGAGGAGACTTCTAACAAGGGCAATCCATCACTTCAAATGAAGTTCAATCAAAATCGACAGGTGCCCAACTAAAGTCTGGGACATCTGGCCATATATCATTCATTATAACAAGGCATAATTCAGCCTAAGACTGCCAGTATGTTGTTTAACAATAAACTGATTGATTGATTGGTAATTCAGTACTTGAAATATCAGATCTACATTAACCTGCATGTGGTATTTCAAGCCTTGAATATATATTCACTCCTTTTTTTGTTTGCAAAATGCAATCCTACCACAAGTAGGTACTAGTACAAATCAAAGACTAATTAGTAACATAAATTGTTTTTCCCTTATCTATACAAATAAATGTATAATATTGTAGAGCTGTAAGTCATAATTTGAACCTTGTTCTTGCCTCCTAGGAAACATTTTTGGAAATTTCTTATCACTTTTCTCTAGCTGTAAGATTAAAACTTGTTAACCATGTATTATGCCTGGCCCAATACCACCCTGACAATGCATTAAGGAAGGGTATGAGGGGGTTTTGCAAATCTACAGTTCTGAACAAAATATAAAATTCTTCATAGATTCAGAATGCATCGCAAAAACTATCAATATCAGCATATCATCATTTTGAAAGTAAGACGATATAAGTGACAGCAGTGGTGTGTATTTCTTAGATATAGGTTACACTAAACCCCCTTATGCAGCCTCATGTACTGATTAGTGCTTTTTGATTTGACATGACCATCTGCTCCTATTGTAGCGCAAAATCACAGGACATTGTGTCCGCCTCCCAGTGCACCCAATAATGCTAACCCTGGGGGCAAAATGAACTTCATTTCATGGTTGACGTCCTCTGGGGAGCCCAAATCTCCCACCTGATGCAAGTAGAAACAAATTTTTTTTTACCTCACATTCTAACTCACCTGGCAAACAAACAAACAAAGAAACAAACCTGGCCTAAGCAGGCATGTTTTCAGTGTCAGGACAATCAGTGATCTAGATTCTAGCCAACATCCGTCTTTTTGTCATTTGGTTGAATTTTTTCGCTGGTGACAGACAAAAAATTTTGCCCAATCCGTCATCTTTGACAGACAAAAATTGGCATGTAAAGATATGGAAATAGACATCATTAAACAAAGATTACCGGTAGTCTACCAGCAAAATTTGTCAGGCAAAATGCAGAAAATATCATTTCAGGGGGTCAAGATTTCAAAATTTCGGCACTCAACATGATGTTTCATCTTCCGAACATAATTGAGATGGCGGAAAAAAAATCCAGGCTGGCTAGGACAACACAGTTGGGAGTGGGACACATACAACAAATTCTAACATTGTAATTTACCAATATTCAAACATTATTAGCCAGAGTCAGTATGTTTCGTTTATTGCATCCATCATAACGTCTACTTGTAACTGAACTGCTGCAATTTGACACCCGCTGAACTTGCTGAAACATAAAGCCCTGCAAAATTAAGCTGCCAAAGTCATCATGTTCGGAGCACATTTTTTGCAAGCTTGCAGAGGGCGTGAGCTCAGCTCATATGTTTTGTCCTAGTAGAATTCTGAATGTCAGGGTAGAGACTCCAATATACAGCTGCAGATTCTGTACTGTTACTGTTAGACTTAAACAGATCCTGATCAGAGTCTTTGTCAACAGAAACTCTGATTGGGATCTCTGAGTCTGAATTTTACGATATTTATGACAAGACTGTCAGAACTTTTCAATTTTGAATTACGCCACTGTGGATGAATCAAGAACATTATATAGAATGATGAGTGCATTGCCTCGAAATTCAGAATTTGTAAATGGGAAACCACTTCAACACATTCACAGCATCCTGATCAGGGTCTCTGTCTCCAGATATACTTTTAATGTCCTTGGTGAGATGTTTTTAATGATATAGTATACCTGTAATTCCGGGTACCAGTATGTATGATGAGCTGCCAGTGCATGCCAGCAAAAGATGGTAAGTTACATGTAAATACTTGTATGCTATAGGTTGGCCGTACCAGTATAACAACAAACAGATTTCACTAAGCAAACTGGAAGTAATGCCAAATCATAAAATCGTTGCTGTTCATTTTGGAAAAAACAAAGGCTAAGATAACTGATTTACACACAACTAGTCTTCTGTGCATGACTCGTTACTTTAAGACAGTAAAACGCCAAAAATCGAAGTAAGAAATGATTTCCTATACACAGGATTTAGTATCCGGGAACACAACTGAAGAGCATTTAGTCTTATGCCATATATTTCTAGACAACACTGGGTAATACATCTAGATCTATAGCCTGAAAATAGAAATACATGTCCTTGAAACAAAGACAGATCGTCATACCAGAAAATATTGATTATTACCTGTGCATTTTATATTCTTTTCCAAAAGACTATATTATAGGTAAGGTATAAGATTGCACACAAATTATGTATTTATAAACAACCTTGGTATGAAGGCTATTGATTGATTCATTGATTGATTGATTGATCTATGATGACCACAGAAAAAAACAACAGAAACACAGATCTAAAATTCCCATTTATAAAACAGGTGGGAACACAAGTAAACTACATGATCATGTCAGGTGCCATTGTCACAGCCACTCCTAATTTTATTTTTTTAGGAACAGTTCTCGAAAACAGACATTGATTATTAAAAAATGACAGCTCATTAACAAAGAAAAATTCCCCATAGTTATTTTCAGAAAGGTATATTCATATTGTGACAACTACGTTATTTATGAAAATAAATTATCCAAAATACGTTCAAAACCTGACATTTGAAATCCAAATGTTAATGGTCAAACTGATTTAGCAAATATGGTGATTTATGTGAAAAATGCCTTGTTGTTACTGAGTGCAGGCGTTGACTGCAATTAATACAGGGGCAGGGTGTGAGATATGTCAAAAATCATCATCGAAACGCGCAATAAAAGCCGGCTTTTGAATTTTGATACGGGGATGGAGGGTTATCATTTTCATCTCGGGAAAACTCATCTGCGGTTAGACCGTAAAAAAATGGGGCCGCCAAAATCGCCGTGCACACTAACTCCCCACATGCGTTATTTTGCGGCCTCTCGTTGTTTGGCTATGGAAGTCCCGGAATTGTCAACAAACGCGACTGTAAACAAATTATGTCAACAAAAGGGCCCAAATTTAAATCAGTAATTATCCACGCGGGCTTTTGAGAGGGGCCGTCCGTCGATTACCATAACAAAGGACGCTCATTTAAAGTGACGGCAAAATCTTCGCCCTTCCGCCCTACGGAGAGGAAAATTCTTCCAAAGGATAAATAATTCACGTCGCCGAGGAAAAACCTTGCCGAACAGAGGCGGCAAATTGCCGCACCTCGGCTCGAGGCGAGCCGCCGACACCAATTTCATAAATGCAACCACCGCATTGAGAAAATTATGATAATAAAATTATCATAATTTCAGAGACTAAAGATTCATAAACAGCAAAACATGGTGGGACTCACGAAATCGCCGGCGTCCAGGCCAAGACGTCTCGGGGAAGAGTTAAAGGAAGAATGCAGGATCCAAGTCTTGGAGAGGGTATCGCCAGAAAGGCCCGGCTGATGTAGCAAAAATGGCTCCCGCTTTGCTACAGTAAGATCGACACATAAACCACATGTGTCACAGCGAAGCTCGGGAATAAATTATGATAATTTCTCCCAAATTTCACCGCCCGATTCAGGCGCGAAACGGCCCTAGAGGCAATCGCGGAGGAAAACGCGACATTTTACAAACAAATGGAGGAGATTTAAGGTACACAAAACGCACCTGACCGTGGAGTTTTGGAGAACAACAGCGTTTCTGCCCGCCGCACTGCAAAATGGAGGCTGCAGATTATGCAAATGAGCTCCGCATCTCACTTCACAAGCACAGTGCCGCTATCTGCACCATAGTTCACCCATTTTACACAAAATAAGGAGGTTTCAGCTCATAAAACTAACACGCGTGGTCAGTGACATCCTATTTTATCATTTTGTGTAAAATCTAGCGTCATAGATGAGCTAGATCTTTAATAAAAGGCAATTTTCGGTGGAATTCTTGGATCAATTTCAAGCGTGGGGTCAAAGGTTACCTTGTGTACACCACGTGACTGAACCAAGATGGCGGACCAAAATACACAGGAAACACAGGTACAGGTGATTGTACCGTTATATCTTAATTATCCGGCACTTATGGTTTGTTATTATTCATTAGAGAATGACAGTGCCCTTGTAGGTCATCATGGAAAACATTTGAACATTCTGTTGTCCAGAATTCGTTCGTTAAACGAAGGAAAAATGGTGGTATCTACTATCTACTATCTACTATGGTATCGCAAATTTAGATAGGTGGGCGTATAGAAATATAGATTATGAAGATTTTAGTATCATACTCTTCCTGTTAATACTAATGATCTGACGTTCCCGGGTCTTGACTATCACCCTAATAACATTACAGATACATCACTTAACCACAGGTTGCTCTTGTAGAAACTGCAGAGAGCAGATACAGCAAATGTGCCCACACCAATTTTTAGTTCGATCTTTTTGGAAATCAGTTTCAGAAATGCAGGATCATAATCATCATTATCGTTATCATTGAACCCAGCATTCATATTACATATATGTTATAACATATCAGAGCTGACTTCCACAAATTACAATATAATCAATTGTTAATGACCTGCCCTGACTGCCCCCGAGGTGTACATGGCGTCATGAGGCCTGATCATTTCATAGATGTGATCACTTAGTTTTTCCTGGGTGCTCCACGTGCCTAGTATCTACTTAGGCTATGGCATCAGGAACAATATAAAATGGGGACTTCTATTTGGTTGATGTCTTCTTGCTGTATGATAATCAACTCCTAGTATTACCACTCAGACTTTCTGTACTAATACCAAGTAGCTAGTATTTGACACATTTAATAAATGTTTCCACTTTGTTTGCCACAGCAGATGGAGAAGTCTGATGAAGAGGAAGAGGAGGAAGAATCAGATTCTGATGAGTCGGAGGTGAGGACCTACGGATGTAGTTGTTTCCTATCAGCTGATTCAACTTCATGGCCAAGTGGAGAAACTCATCCAATGCAGAAAATAGACACACATGATAGTGTGACAGCAGCGGATCATAGGGTGTAGGATTGACAGGGAGTTTGTGGCACCTCCTAAAGTACAAAGTCCAAGCCTTGCTCTATTCTTTCTACTTTGTCCAATGAGACAGAATGTTGATACAATTTGTATGTGTTGTGACTCTATATCTGTGTGTATGTGTTTGTCTGTGTGTACTAGTAAGTGTTTGTTTGTTGTGTAATTATATATATATAAAGTGTGTGTAGTTTCTGTACGTCCTGCCAGAGGGCACTTACTCTCAGTGGGGTGATCATGATGTGAGCCCTCTCTGATGGCCTTGTTTGCCCCACTTTGCCAGGAGGAGGAACCGAAGCTGAAGTATGAACGGGTTGGGAACGACTTGTCAGACATCTTGAGAAAAGATGCAGCCAGCTGCATGGCAGTGCATGAGAAGGTGAGTAGGAACTAGTATTGTCAATGGAGGTAAGTGTGAGGATGCGTGTTGCACCTCAGATCTAGATGATCTGGTCTTTTTTCACAAAGAAAAGAGGACTCCAGTAAGTCTAGTAGTGATTGTATTGTCACTACCTGGTAATTGAAGATTCCTTAATGCACAGACAAATAAACAAACAAAGCTCATTGATAACATAAGACAGAGACCACCCCCTATCTACTAGCCTGGGTACCATTTGGATTTTCGCTACGCAACGCTCAAAAAAATCACCTAGGTACCATTTGGATTTTCGCTACGCAACGCTCGAAAAAATCACCTAGGTACCATTTGGATTTTCGCTACGCAACAAATCGAGCGTTGCGTAGCGAAAATCCGGATGGTACCCAGGCTGCCCATCTACTTGACCTTGCTGAAAAGTGGCCACGCTGCTGAAGACTATCAAGACTAAATAAAGACAGTCCTCCTATAGTTGACTGTCCCAATGACCTAATTGGATGACCCAGTGAGTGCCATCTTTGATCTGTCACCTCAAATTCCCATTCAAACAAGCTAATTGTACCATGACTTCTTTCCACTTATCATCACAAGTAAATATGGCTACAAGCTTGAAAGTAACAAGGTAATTATAGGCAGAGATTAGTTTGTGTACAGTGACCCAAATCATGCTGTCGTGTTGCACAAGTGGGCCGTGGGCGTCTTGGGCAGGTCAGCCATCTGGCGATCCAACCTGTGGTCTGGCTGGTACCTTGGGTGATGAGGAATACACCATGTTGTATTCTATATGTATCCCTTGTTTAAAACTTTAAAGTTAGCCATCGAATTTGGATCCATCCCTATTTTTCAGAAGCTCGAAAATGCATCAGAAGGTTTTGCTGACATTCAACAGTATTGCATATTTTATGTTGTGGACTCAAAATTTCTATGTATCTAATACATTTCTTCAAGCCCTGCTTTAGATTAGATTGCTGGGTTATGTTTGATGGTATTGTGTTCCATTTTGCCTCCTACTTCTAGATCTGTTGCACTATTCCCCAGTATATCTCCTTGTACACCTAATAAGGACTTTTCTCCAATCTCCTGTCTCACTTGCCTTCTTGGCTTTGACCAATAAGAAGATGAAAGAAGTCATTAAAACAGAGTCGTTAGGGAACGGTAACTCTGCAAAGATTGCTGCAGCCCATCACACGAGCTTCCCTGTTGTGCCACTAGGATCTAGAACTGTCGTCACGTGGATTCCCTCGCCATTGACCCATGACCTGTACACATCTTATTTTTATTCCGTGGTGGATAAATATCCGCCAGGGGAATTGGAACACAAAAATGTATTTGTAACACTTACTCGTAAGGATTCGCTGAGGAATTTAGGGAACTGGAGAGAGTCGGAAATAGAGCAAACATCAGTTGTATCACACCCAACGGGAACATTGAAGTCTCAAAGGGTTTTCTGTATCAGGTACTTTGGTAGGTTTTAAAAGTTGTATGGATTTCTCTCAGTTGCCTCTGTGAAAGGATAGCATGTAACTGTTTCTAGGCAATAGATAGATGTTTTATGAAAGAAGGTGGCCTAAACTCCTAAGTACGGCCACACCAATTTGATTCGTTGTTTCTTGTTTTTTTCAGAAAAAAAGGAAGCAACAGGGGGAAAAAAGAGACAGGCCTAGGTATCCCTTGATAGCCCTAAATGATATGATCCATGAAGTCAACACATCACGCTGGTTTATTAATAAAACAATGAATTTTGAATGTTTAATCTTTTAATCAAACCACTGATACTGGAAAAAGTTACATTTTGGAGTTGATTCAGGACCTGAATTTTTTTTTTCAAACCAGAAAAAATGACATTGGCGAACCTGAGAACCAACTGGTTAAATTGGTGTGTCGTAAAGCATCGCAGGCCCTTAATGCAGGTGAGCAGGAGGTTAGATGTAAATTAGGGAACAATCGGGCACAAAAGACACATTTGTGTGCATTATTGTGATGCTGCTAAGTGGTTTAGGAATTAGCAAGGGGCCCATCACATACAAGTACACCTGTGGACATGTGGTTAACAGAAACTGCATGTGATGCAGTCTCAAGGTCTGAAAAGTAATTCCAGAAATCCAAGTCAGTAAAGCCCATACATCTTCAGAACCTTCCCCTGACCACCAATCAACTAAGCTTGGCTGAAGTTTGGGAACAGTCTCACCAGATTTAGGCCACACCTACCTCTCTATATGAATCAAATTGAGTATCTTAGAGTTGATTCAGGACCAGAATTTGTTTTAGAGTAGAGTAGAGTAGATGTCTTCGGCCACGTAGGAGCTTAGGTTCCAGTTTAGGCACAGACATTTCTGGTTTCTGAGGGTGATCCAGAGCTCTGTAGTCGAACATCAGGTTTTTCTCTTTCATGAGAAAAATTATTTTTCTGATTTTGCAAATCAGAAAAAAAGAAGCTGGTGAATCTGAGAACTAAGTAATTAAATCGGTGTAGCCTAAGGCAAAACACACATCACACTACTGAAAAAAAAAGAAAGGACAAGCATCCATTTTTTTGCAAACCAGAAAAAATGAAGTGGGCAAATCTGAGAACCAATTAATTGAATTGGTGTGGCCTAAGGCAAAACACATCACACTTTTGAAAGATAACAAAAAAAAAAGACAGCGTCCACAATATGCACAGCAGCACCTGTCCCTCCACGCATGGCCGCCTTTTCCTGTCCGCTAAGATTCATGGCATTTAATAACACAAGTTACAATATTACCAATGTCCGCCTGGCAAATTTATGGCAGGATTAATAATGGCAATGTGACTCTACAGGTCTCCTCGCCTCAGGTCATGTGCTCGCACATACATCAGCAGATTGCCATTCATGATAATAATCATATAATTCCGAAAATAGGAATATTTCATGAAAACTGGTTGTCATACGTATCATTCTCCTGTACGATACTAAAGATAACTTGTTTCATTTGTTTTGGATTTGTCGTAATGATTATACTCTAAAATAATGCAGCACCTTTTCCACAGTACATACATGTAGAAGACACCATTCATGATAATAATCATAATTCCGAAAATAGGAATATTTCATGAAAACTGGTTGCCATCTGTACCGTTACTATTCTTCTGTGTGATACTGAAGATAACTCGTTTCATTTGTTTCTGATTTGTCGTAATGATTATACTCTAAAATAATGCAGCACCTTTTCCACAGTAGATAGAAGACACCATTCATGATAATAATTATAATTCTCAAAATAGGAATATTTCAGGAAAACTGGTTGTCATCTGTACTGGTACTATTCTCCTGTGCGATACTTAAGATAACTCGTTTCATTTGTCCGTAATGATTGTACTCTAAAATAATGCAGCATCTTTTGCATAGTACATAGAAGACACAGAATTGCACATTTAGCATGTAACAACATCTAATTTAAAGCAGCTTTACAGTTACAAGAAATAATTTCTTTTTACATTTCGTACATTTTATACTCCTTCATATGTTGATACATTAGAACTCATAATGAACATAGTATGGGTAATGAAAATATTTTATGTGGGTGTCATTATATTTCTTGAGTATGTTATGAATACTACATATACTACTAGTAGTATTCTCTGGTAAAGTAATAAGCAACCTAATACGTAGGTTTTACGTACTCAATACATGAGACTTGGTATTTTATGAGATTTATATTGGGAGAGACATCTTGAACGCATGTTATAAAAAATCATTCTTCTGTAAGATATTGAGCAAACCCATGGACTTACACTAGCGCTAACGGTATGGGTTCAAGGAATATTTCATGAGACAAATATTATAGAAGAATTTTATCGAAAATAATTTCCTACGACACTCTCCTATTAAAAACTATCCACCTGTAAAGTAATGAACCTATGAATTATTTTTACAGGAGCTCATTCATATGTCAATATGCCAGAACTCATAATCATGCCATGGAAAACAGGAATATTCCATAAGCATCATAAAAATACCGTCTTTTAAGGTCAGTCATATCAGAAACTGCGAAATCAGAGAAACTACATTCATTGGTATTTTTCAGTGCTGTTTCAATGCAGAATACATCAAAAGTCACTTACTTTGAATCATAGTCATGGGTAGAAAAACAGGAATATATCATAATTATTTTAAGAATATAACTATCATATTTTGAGTATATGTGAGACACGTCATCCTTGTACATGTATGTTCAACTCAACAGAGTACAACTTAAAACCTAATAACAATCATAATAATGTTTGCCTTATAATCAGAACTGAACAATTTAGGGACAAATGCATTTTTTATACTCATTGCCATTACCTGAAAAAATCTTTTGCCATTGTAACGCTTCTATGTTAACTTCAGCGGTCACCACATGCACACACAGCATGCTCGCTCTAATCTTGGCAATGTGTCAGATTCATAATCACCTATCTTATTTTCATACTTAATTCGAAACTTTTTAGACGATTGCAGCGCATGCAGTCGGCACAAGCGGCCGATGCTGATGAGATTGTGGAAAAACGGCCACTAGTCCGCCGCTAGCTTCTTGCCTGTTTGCTGTTTGAAATATGTTAAGAAACCTACTTACCTGGCTGCCTGGCCGTCCTATCTCCACACGCAGCTGTGTTGAAAATAATGACCAAAGGAGTACGCTTCGGTGCATTAACTTTCCCCGCGCTCGCGCTAAATTGGCGTGCTATATTTGGAAATCGCATGGTGTCCTTGGTAGTGCCTATCTCCCCCTCTCGACCAATGGGGAGCGGCGAGGGGCTGAATTTGCCAAGTCCATTTCGAAGGTGGAGGAATTAGCTCTGTAACTAAGTTTGATGGCGGGGTAGTCTAAATGGTAATGCCTGCCGTCGGCAGTTCTACGCTGAGGTTTGATGGGAGAGATGGCGACTTTGCGGGGGCAAAGTTCCTCCCGCGAGCTGCATTATGCACCGCAACGCTTTTATGCAAAACACCCGGCCATCTCTTGGTAATAATATAGCGCGCACTGGGTGTTATAGTACTATGTGGGCTGGGAATATGTGAGGAAAAGTTGTCGGCTACTTTATGATAATCAAAGTGTTCCTCTGTGGGTGATTATGAAGTGTCTGCGTTTTAGGACCGTCTCGGTGGTGATTTTTCATTTGTCTTAAATGACAAGTGGATTTTAGCTATCTTAGAAGGATGAGGGAATAAATTTCTGACAAAAAACTTATTTGTTCATGTTTAAGAAGATCGAAACAACCCTTAAAGACGGTCTTGGTGGTAATTCTTCACTTGGTTGACTTGAGATTGTGTACAGGTGGATTTTTCACCTGTAACAGAAAATGTCAGGTGCACTTTCCAGTTCATCTGTTGAGGCCCGTTTGATTGCGGCGCCCGCGCGCCTGCAAATTAACATCCGTGCCCCCGACATCACTTTTAATTCCCGATGCCTTGTAGCGGCAGACGGGGTCTATTTCCCTACGCATTATCTCCGCGAGATTGCCGCCAGGTACTCTACCTGCTCATATCTGGGAGGTTGAATATGTAGCAGGGCCAGAATTCCAAATGCCCTGCCTGAAAATTGAATTCCTCGCTTGGACAGGAATGCGTAAGGCCGCAGAGAGAGAGAGTGTCGCTCCCCCCGGTGCATTAACGGCGAGGAAGACGTTACGTTGGAAATGGACGACCGTCCGCGGTGGCCCTCCCCGTGGCGCGAGTGTTTTTTAATGCGTTCTCTGAAGCCCCACACGCCTCGCTGGTGCCCATGCCAATGTGATGGTTCAGCGTAAGGCATGGATGAGAAGTGGGGACCGTTCCTGCATCTGTTTATGCCACCAACTGAAATTCATTTATTCCTGTTACAGTTGTACTGCAGTGCATACCTGTGCTGTGCAGTTGAATGAATGTTTGTTGGTTTGTGATAGAATTTATGCAGGTGTGAATGGATTCTAGTTTGTTTTTGGTAGACTTCCTATCAAAGGGATACATCTATGTTCAGATTTTGGAAGAAGTAGAATAACCGTAAACAGCTTAAAAGAATGTAAAAAAATGTTATAGAAATTTAATAATGATCTCAATGCAGTTAGTTAGAAAAATGTTTTCTTCATGATTATTCAAGAACTGTGAGATTTGAAAATAGATTCATCCATGGGTCCCAATCTCAGTCACTGTTAGAATTTTTAAATTCTGTATTATCAGCACAGTCATCAGCCCTGGCTTTGGGGCATTCTTACTGGTAGATTCAGAACTTTTGAGTCGCCCCTGCCAAATGAAGGCCTTCGCATGATGAACGATGCGTTCCAATCTCGGCCAGTGCCTCTGCTTCTTCCCCGGTAATTTATGTGGGTTTGGAGAAATTCTCCTCCCTTATCGAGCTCCATTATGCAAAGGAACGGACAGTGCATTCAGAGTGGGGATTTAGGCTGGTGTGTGGGTGTGGGCCAGCTGAAATCAGCGTCCTGTTTTATCACAAAGCAAGTTTAACTGTAATTTTAACACAAGAAATTGGACAAATTTTTGACCGTACAACTCAACTCAGTCTTTGTCAAGGAATGAGCAACCCATCACTTCTGTGTCACATTGTGCAGGTGAAGAAATGGCAGTTTTAATACGGAATGTCCCTGAAGCATAAATATGCATTAAGTTGTAAAGTACATTTTCCAAGGTCTCTCCAGTAAAAAGTGCCTTAAGGTTGTTGATATTACCTTGGACTTCAAAGCTAAAACAGCTTTAGTTTACCAGCCAAAAACTGTAACATTCAAGATACAAAATAAACTTAAGATTAGGTAAAACAAGTGCCTCTTACATTCTTTTCCAAGTGTGTTTACCTATTTCATGACAATTTGTATTTCCTTCCTAATAAAAATGACCTTATTTACTAACATTATGAGTACTATATGAGAGTTTTTTAATCCACTACATGTATTTTCTTGAACGATAAGTTTGGTATCTTTCTTGCGGGGTTCATTTACCTGTAGTTTGTTGGCCCTCTAAGAGCAGTCTTGCCAGGGTGACTTGGATCAGTGCCATGTACTACTATATAGTATGTGAGGTAATAATTCATAAGTCTATGCTGTAATGTGCTATCTATATTTCAACCTGCCCTTTCCTTAGAGCTTTATCAAGGAATAGCTACGCTGCATCTGGGACTACTCAGAAGTTGTTGGAAGATTCTTAACTCCCTGTTTCATTTTACATGATTTCTTAAGGTATCTTAGTGACTTGAGGTAATAATTCACAAGTCTACATGTATGCTGTAATATGCTATCTATATTTCAACCTCCCATTCCTTAGAGCATTATTAAGGAATAGCTACGTATACGAGTAAGCTGCATATATCTGGGGGTACTCAAAAATTGTTGGAAGATTCTTAATTCCCTTTGTCATTTAACATGATTTTTTTAAGGTGTATTAGTAAGGTGTATTCATGAATTCAATGTATTTTTCTGTTTTTTAGCCGCACTAAGTACCAATTCCTTAGAACTTGCATATCAATAAAAGTGCTCAAAAAAAGACATGAAATATTGACTTTGAAGTCAAACCTGTACATTGCATTGAAATTTGACCACCTCTACTAGTACATACAAACCATTGATACAGTAAACATGCACTAGTGACCACCTCTATATAAGGACCACCTAGCTATTGATATACAGTCAAACCTGTACTAGTTACCACCTCTATATTAAGGTCTACCTGGCCATTTCAAAATGTACTAAAAATATGGCTATCCTCAGGGTTTCTCCCAGATTTTTTTGTGGTTCTGGTTTACTGGTCCTGTTTTAAATACCCTTATCCCTGAAACCCCTACCAGACCCTCCTGAAAGTTTATGGCAACAGTTATGATTTCAGAAGGGGGCTAGTCGTTCATCATAACTCCTCCCTCTATCTGATCATGATCCTGGCCTGTTCTCCTGGGCAATATCCAAGCTTATGCGCAATAAATAACAAAATCACAATCTCCGAGTGCACCTTGGGAGATTTTTCATCCTAATGAAGGTCTTGCGGAGACGAGGAGCTATTAGTCCACGTCGATCCGGCCCTTCTCATTATGTGCTGTCGGGAGGGGGGATTAGATGGGAGGTAACGTGTGCGGGACTCAAAATATTTTTCTCCGCACTGTTGCAGGGAACATTGAAAATTACTTGCACCAGACTTATTTTACCTGCACTACTTAGAATTATGGATCATACTAAAAACTGTTCAGAAACCATTTCCATATTCTTCACTATTATTTCTTTTAAACTTGGTATATGTGGTAACAGTCAGTGCGGCAAATGAATATACACAATACATGCACGGTATACAATGTACATTATGTAAGCCCAATACATGGACCAGTGCAGGTTAGGTGTACCGCTACCGGAAGACAGAAATACCTGCAGCATGCACAGCTCCAATCTTACCTGAACTAACCTGCATAGGCAGGTGGTATTTCCAGCCTTATATAATTCAAATTGCAAGAGCAGTTCACAGAGGCATATGAGGTAGCAGATTTTGCTGATGCAAAAATGTGCCCCACATATTTTAAACGATATAATATAATACTGGATGCAATCAATAAATGCAATAAATACAATACAATACAGTATAAACATATTAGGTGCACTGTAAAGAAGGAGAGCAAAATATAAGAAAAGCCAACTTAGAAATTAGATTCACATGACTTATGAAGACCTGTAAAACTTTCTCTAACTCAACTTCTACCGGTAAGTGCTTTTCGTTTGGTTTATGACTGCTATAGACGGCAGTTAATTATTTTCTTCATCTTTTGTGCGAAACCATGTCTTAAAGTCAAGAGTACAGATGGGAACACTTAAGGATTCCTCGGAGACTCCACCAGAAGGGTAACCGTCGTTTCTTAAGGTAAGATTGCATACTTGTGGTGAATCAATCTGCCCCTGGCCCATAAACCATACGGAAAATTGTGATATGGGCAAAAACGTACAGAGGAGGGTTGAATACCTCCTGGTGTAACTGTGCCCATTCTGCAGGGATGTTAGTGTGTACGAAGATTTGACACTTGGGTACTGAGAAAGAATTTATGATTTATGATTCTCCTGAAAAAAATTGCTGAAGAGAGCAGAGCTGCACCCAATACATGAAATGTGAAACAATATAAGACTTTTAAAGAATGAAGCAGTCTCCTAAAAGAATGCATCTGGCACATTCTTTACCGGACCCTGTTTTGGAAAATTATGTAGTATTAATATTAGATTTGTTTAGCATAAGTCATTATGATGATGATGGAGTCGTATAATATATGTATCAAAGACTGGTCGTATCAGATGACAGGACTTGAAAAAATAGCATACTACTAGAAGTATACAGTTTTAACAAGATTCATCTTAAAGTTTTGACCATTAAACTGTAGCCCTGTCCTTGGTGCTGAATGACATTCAGATGCTTTTGTGACACTCCTCATGTCATTCAGACTGAGATATTCAACATTAAATTTAGATTTTCCATTAAACATCTCATCAAGACAATTACAATGCATTAACAATAAGTACATCAGATTTCTACAATAACAACACAATAACTCACTTAAAAAAAACACAATTGCCTCTGCACAAGCAACGTTTGTGTTCATCAGGTTTTCAAACACACAGTCAGGGCTGAATTGAATATTCCAAGTGTTTTGTAGCCTGATTTATAATTTCTTCAGTAAAGACGAGTGGCCCAGCCTCCTTCCGGTAATCCCCAGGCTGCCTGGTAATTTCAACAGTTGCTTGATCAGACAAGGATTTGGTGGCGGAGAAATAAACTTCATGTTGATGGGATTTGACCAGACAACAATCTGATAAGCAAACCACGGACGTCGGCAAAACCATATTAAAATGGGCTGAGATAAGTTGGAACCATGGGGTGGGCAGGGGGAGGGAGTAACATGGTTCTCATCATGCCAGGACTTGTTGAGGATCCATATGTTATTGGATATACACTTAACATCTGTGTCCATAATATCACCAGGGTCCATAATATCGCCATCTTGAGAAATAGTGTGCTTAAAGATATTTTTACTGCAACATACCCTAGGTATGTACATTTGAGGTGTGAAGGAGTGCATACCAAAAGTATGTTGCAGTAAAAATATCTTTAAGCACACTGTTTCTCAAGGTGGCGATATTATGGACCCTGGTGATATTATGGACACAGATGTTACTGATGATTGTTAAAGTATGTGGCAAGGTGGTGTTGTGGTTAGGTTTGTTGAATCTGATGGTTCTGGGTTCGAATTCTAGGCCCCACTGTTGATAAGAAAAATGGTGGAGGGAGTAGCTTGTTTTTTTTCATCATGTCATGACTTGTTGAGGAACCATATGTTTTTGTATATACAATTACTGATGATTGTGTAAGTAGAGGGCATGGTGGTGTTGTGGTTAGGGTTGTTGAATCTGGATGGGTTTGAATCCCAGGCCCCAGTGTTGTATCCTTGGGAAAGGTTCCATATTTCCTCACTTGACTGAGGTTAAAATGAGTATCTAGCTTTGATTAGAGACGTTGTGTCAGATGGGATATGAAAATGATAAGAAAAATGGTGGAGGGAGTAACTCGTTTCTCATCATCCAGGACTTGGCAAAGATCCGTATATTGGATAATCATTATACACTTACTGATGATTGTTTATTAAGTAGGTGGCAAGGTGATGTTGTGGTTAGGATTCTTGACTCATCAGAATCTGAAGGTTCTGGGTTCGAATCCCTGGCAGGCCACACTGTTGTATCTTTGGGAAAGGTGCTTTGCACCATATTTCCTCACTTGACTCAGGTTAAAATGAGTATCTAGTTTTGGTTGGAGATGTCATGTCAGATGGGATATAAAAATGATAAGAAAAATGGTGGAGGGAGTAACTTCTTTCTCACCACCCAGGACTTCTGTATATCGGATATTCTGTATATCTGTATATTGGATAATCATTATACACTTACTGATGATTGTTAAAGTAGGTGGCAAGGTGGTGTTGTGGTTAGGGTTGTTAACTCATCAGAATCTGAAGGTTCTGGGTTCAAATCCCTGGCAGGCCACACTGTTGTGTCCTTGGGAAAGGCACTTTACACCTGTTTCCTCACTCGACTCTGGGATATGAAAATACCGGTAATAAGAAAAATGATCACGAAAAACTTTGATTCAACCAATATTCGGCCAAAACCCATCAAAGCTCCAATATAATTGCTTTTGGAAACAGTGACACATGATTTTGACATCCTTGCTTGAAGGCATCATCAGTACATACAGTATGTATACGTACATGAACGCATGGCTGCAGAGTGGTACAGAACTGGTTATTGCTTCTGACAGCTGGATGTGGTGAAAAATTCTTCAGCGTACACAAAGGCAAGGGAAACACAAAGAGCACATTCGTCTTCATTCAGTTTTAGCACACCATAAGCTTTTCTTTCTATATAGGGCCACACCAAGTAAATTTTATGGATGACGTCCTTTGGAGACCCTAAATCTAATGCGAGAGGGCGAAAAAAAAACAACAAGAAGGGCCCTGAAAAACAAGATGCCTAGATTAGAAATATACTAAGAGACGACAAATGTTAGGACACAAATTTAAAGAGGTGACACAGTGTAACAAGCAAGAAGTATTTTATTCATCATCAAAACAGCAATAAATCTGATGGAACAGCAGTTGTCGTCCTGTCCTGTTTCTTTTCTTTAATTACATCTTCCCTTATCACACTGTCGTGACTATTTGGTCATAGTTACAGGAAGCAGAATTTCTTGTTTTTTTTCTAGGAACAGGCCAAAATCAATGCGCGCGCGGACGTCATCCATAAAATTTACTTGGTGTGGCCTAGTTGTGACAAACAAGGAGGAGAGCTATGTGATGTAGTACAATAACTTAAATATTAAGATACAACAGTCTGTGATACAATGTAACATTTTAAAAAGGTTTGGTGACAGAACTGCAAAAGAAGAAGAAGGTGTACTAAAGAAATTCCTCATCTTGTTAACAAGTTGAAGTAATGATGATAATGACTGTCATTGTATGAAATGGTCAGAATCTAATTTTTAACATCATAGAACTTAGAAGTCTCCAAACTCATTTATTATCGTGGAGGAAATGGGAGATGGAATTTAGTGAAAAAATTATTTCCTTAATTCTGCTTGAAGAACTTGTGTGAACTTATGAGACAGCCCCTGAAGGGAAAAGAAATTACGGACTTCATTTTAAAAACTGATGTGAACTTCTGAGATAGCCCCTGCGGCAGGAATTATGGGGACTATTATCTTTGCAGTCAAAGTGGCCATTATCATCTCAAATATTAATATCTCCTGGAAGTTGCCTTGAAGTTGTAATTCATCGGGAGGTCTCTTTCTCCAAAACACGTCAAAACGCATTATCTCAAGTCTCTTCAGCTTAAACTATGTATAACCTTCTGCTAATGGCTTTCATTACTTAGGGTATAAATAATTTAGACATGAACTGTTA
Source organism: Branchiostoma belcheri (assembly GCF_001625305.1). Classification (NCBI taxonomy): domain Eukaryota; kingdom Metazoa; phylum Chordata; class Leptocardii; order Amphioxiformes; family Branchiostomatidae; genus Branchiostoma; species Branchiostoma belcheri. The sequence continues at coordinate 2,586,908 of NW_017804043.1, forward strand.
CTTTCCTAGAAGACTTGAAGATCTGAGCCAGTAAAGAGGTCTTCAAGAAATTGTAGTCTATAATTCATCTTGCTTTCTTTCTTTCTTAAAGGCATCATTATTTCTCCACATTTTATGGTGTTGAAGTAAGAACTTCAAGATGCAATTATACAATTACAAAAATCTTATACAAAGTTACCAGGGCTTGAAATACCACCTGTATATATGCAGGTTAGTGCAGGTAAAATTGGAGCTGTGCAGGTATTTCTGCTGTCTTAGGCCACACCAATTTAATTTCTAGAAAAATAATGGCGCGGGCGGACGAAAAAAAAAAAATAAATAAAAACAGGCCTAGGCATCGTATTATGGCCCAAAATGGTACGATAGGAGCCATGAAGTCAACACACCAGGCTGGTTCAAAATTTAAACAATGAATTTTGAACTTTTAATGATACCACTGCATTGAAAGATGGAATAACTGTAACAACAAGGATGAAAAAGATGTTTTCAACTGTTCAGGGCAAAATATGAGCATTTTGCAGTTGATTCTGGATTATAAGTTTTTATTTTTATTTGCAAATCAGAAAAAAATGAAGCGGCGAATCCGTTAACCAAGAAATTAAATTGGTGTGGCCTTACCTGTACCTTACATCTGTATCCTTGAATCCTTGACCAATTTCTTTCTCCACAGCATCATTTTGCAATACAATAACATATCAATCACCTCCCCAAAACTTAAAAAAATGCCCTGTAGTTTGTCCCAGTTGTAACATAAATCACACTACTGATGATAACTATATCCTACTTTTCTGACAAATATGTTCCACTCCATGACCCATTGCAGACCCCAGTCCAATTAGCTCTATCGATTTCCCTCCACGTCTTTTGCTGCTGACCAATATGTTACACTTATAACCTTCAGAAATATCCCTCCAATACATCTTTGTCATCTACCGTATCATTTATTTAGGCCTGTTACGATGAAGAATTGCTGAAAGTGGCTGGATATTGGAAAACTGCTTTGGAAACGGATCTCCTTCGTGATTTTCTCATATACCATATATTAGGTTTTTGCTGTGCTAATTCATGCATCTTTGTCATGTTTCGATATTGAGGATTTTGGGGTAGGCACTGATTTGAAGATAACAGGGGAGAGTGTATTGTACCAAAGAAAGTGTCTGAAATTTTGTGGTACCATTCTGGAAAGGTTTATGTGTACACTGAAATTCCTTTTCAAAAACTACTAGTAGTTATACATTCCCCTTTTGAGGCTTATAATTGGATTTAAAATGTCATTTCTATATTGAAATGTACTTTCTATATATTTATTTATGTAATGAAATCTGTGTCATTCTTGTGCATTTGAATCACATGTTCAATCAAATTTTGGAACTATTTAATAGGTAGAGAGAAAGAGCGAGAAAAAAGAGTGAGGGAGAGAGTGAGGGAGAGGGAGAGAGGAATTGATGGATAGATGGATAGATACATGTACCTGTTGGTAGATAGATACTAGATAGATGTCATGCTACATGTACATGTATGTTCAGGTACATGTTTTACATTGTGATGATGTGGAGTATTCTATCCCACAGTTTCTTGCCCTGGGGACCCACTGGGGGATGGTGCATGTTCTCGATCACCAAGGCAACCGTATCTCCTCCAAGGAGTACGCCGTGGTGAGTACCAGTCTGGTGTCTTTGTTATCTCCAGGAAAAATGGAAGTACTGTTTTTGGTCTGTGTGTGTGTGTATGTGTGTGTGTGTGTGTGTGTGTGTGTGTGTATGTGTCATGTGTGTGTGTGTGTGTATGTGTTTGCATGTGTGTGTGTGTCTGTGTTTGTGTGTGTCTGTGTTTCTGCATTTTTTTAGTCATAATGATATTTGGTATGTGGGTAGGTCTTAGAAAGACAAAGGGCAAGGTGAAAAGTGGTCCTCTTGCATTGGTGAAGGACCTTGGCAGACAACGGATGAAGTAGACCAAACTGTCCTTTATGTCACAGAAAAACTTGACCGTGGCATTTTTTTGGAAGAGAAAATCATTTGCGTTCGGAAAAGAATTCATCCGTTTGGTAAAGTATAGGATAGAGGAGTTTTGTTTTACACAACCAAGATAGACTAACCTTGCTTACATTTCAGTGTCTATCAGAAGCTCTGAGGAAGGTGTCTGATAGACACTCCAGTATCCTAAAATCATTTGCTGTAACGGATGTTTTCTCTTTCTCCTCCCCAGCACCAGAAGACAGTGGGTAGGTCTTAGGAAGACAAGGGCAAGGTCAAAAGTGGTTGTCTTGGTGGCAGACCTTTGCAACAATGCATTAAGTAGACCAAACTCGTGAAAAATTAGAAATAGTTGTGTATTTTTGTTTTGAAAGAGAAAATCATGGAAGTTGTCTTTCAGCACCAGACAACAGTGAACCAGATCAGTCTGGACCAGAACGGGGACAACATGGCGTCCTGTTCTGACGACGGCAAGGTCGCGGTGCATGGCCTCTACAGCACGGACGACAACATCCTCATGACCTACGACTGTCCTATAAAGGTACTATTACTGTCCTATAAAGGTACTATTACTGTCCTATAAAGGTACTATTACTGTCCTGTAAAGGTACTATTACTGTCCTGTAAAGGTACTATTACTGTCCTGTAAAGGTACTACAACTGTCCTGTAAACTTTAAGGTACTATGACTGTCTGATTATATAATATAATAAGCAAAAGCGCCACCTACATCTGCTGCATATGGTGGTGAGAAGCAGAACTCCAGTCAGAAGCTCTGAGGAAGGTGCCTGTTACACACCGAAACATAAGCAAGGTAAGACAAGCTTGGTTTTGTAGAAGAGAATTCCTACTGTATATCCTAAAGCATTATTATTTTAAATAACACAATTTTTTTTCTCATCTCTAGGCCGTGGCCTTGGACCCTAACTTTTCCCGCCCCAACAGTGGGAAGATGTATGTGACAGGGGGAGACAAGGTACTGCAGGCCTGATGGCCCTTTTTTACAGTTGTTACAGTGTTCTAGTCAGAATCTGCCTTTTGGTTATTTGACAGAATTTTGCTCCTCACATGAGGGACACAAATTTTTCTCGCAGTTCCGCCATGTGATGTTGCTTTGGAGAAATTTCAGGAAAAAAATTTTTGAATATTTATTGTTTTGTTGTTATCTTTTTCCTAGCTGGTTCTCCATGAGAAGGGCTGGCTGTCTCGCTACAAAACCAGCGAGCTGCACAAAGGAGAGGGACCCATCAGGGTCATCAAATGGAGAGGCCCCTTCATCGCATGGGCTAATGACATGGTAAGAAAAAACACGCACTTCCAACTTTAAATGCATTCTTTTTCAAAAAGATGACTGTGCTGTAATTGAGTGATCATGATCAAACCAGTTGTCTGTGTCATAGTGAGGGACTTTTTTAGTAGAAAATTCATGGAACAGGATCTTTATTATACATGTTTCAAGAAATCTTCAACAAAAAATAATTTTGTCTTGTGTTACAGGGTGTGAAGATGTATGACACCAGTTCAAAGAAGAGGATCACCTACATTGCAAGGGACAACACACAGTGAGATTGCTTTCTGTATTTTAATAAATAATTGGAAAGAATGATCCAAAGAAGCCTGTAAACGTACAGAAATAGGAGGCAATGTGTTAAGATGAAAATTTGAAGCATCCTCTAAGAAATCTACTCTAGATGTGGGTGGAAAATAGATCAGAAGTTATTCTTGACTTGATATTTGTTCCTTGTACTTTTTTGCTTAATTGTGGTGCTCTCCACTGTTGCTAGGTTACGCCCAGAACTGTACCGTTGCAACATGTGCTGGAAGGATGATACGACACTGCTCATTGGCTGGGGAGACAGCATTAAGGTATGTTTGTCCACTGTCAGCACGAATCAAGCATGACTTTACATTCTGTCTTTTGAAGAAGTGGCTCACATTAAGTCGCAATAAGATGAGTTCTTATGAAATACGGGTACTGCAAACAGAATTTAAAATGTGGCATTGGAATTTTTGGATTATCAGTAGTATATATAATAAGAACAAAATGACTGGTGGGTATTTTCTATTGTCCATCTGTTTTAAACAGTAAAAAAATTTCCGGAAAATGTCTCAAAACAATGCTAACACAAACGTCATACATGTACATAGTATCAAGTTCATGTCATTATCCTTGAAGAAAGTGAAAAGATTTTACTGTGTTTCTCCTGCAGGTTTGTAAAGTGAAGGAGAGGGACCCACATGATGTGAGAGATCTACCCAACAGATATGTGGAAATCAGTAAGTATTTTAGAATAAAAAAACAACAACAGTGCAATGTCCAAGTGAATAGTCAAAAAGAAGGTCTCAGAATTTAGGATCTGGGGCAGGAGACAGCAATATAGGGCTCAAAATTCATTTTTGGAAATATATATACTACTATGTATACTACAATACATTTAATACCTTTATATACATAAACCTACTAAAATATTTGGGTGCACTGGTGTACATACAGAAAAAATTGGGTGCACAGGCCCAAATTTGGGTACACTAACTAAAGGTGAACATGCACCCAGTATTTTGAGCCCTGGCAATAATATGGTGGTGGACATCAGGAAGCCGAAGATTGCAAAAATCTAAAATCTGTGCTGCTTTGTTTGTTCCTCACACAGCTGCGATGTTTAAGCTGGATTTCTACGTGTGCGGGATCGCGCCACTCGGGGACCAGCTGGTGGTGCTGGCTCACGTCATGGAGGAGAATGAGGTGAAAACTCAATTCTATTTAAATTTTCTTTTACTACTTCTCATTATTAGTTCTCATATTCGTAATGTACCACCTGCATGTGATGGTTATATTGGAGCTGTACAGATACTTCTGATGTCAACCTGCACCTACATTTGTACATGTAACCTGCACCGGTCCATGTACTGGAACTGGATTTACGGTATACAAATGTAGCTGTATGTGGATTTTTGTTTGCTGCATTGCCTGTTACTACCTATTCAAGTGTATAAGAACTAATGGCAGTGGTTTCTGAATAGTTTTCAGTATGATCCACTCACTCACTCACACTCATATCCTGTGATACTCACACTCATGATTCTCATAACTCAATAATTATGTATTGCTTGCTTCTGAATGTTTGTAACAGTGTTTATCCCTGTCCAGGACGGTACCCAGACGTCGGCCCGCCCCCAGCTGAGGATCCTGGAGCCTCACATGGACACTCACGAGGAGATCTCCAGCGACGCTCTGTCCATCAGGGGCTTCCAGGAGTATAGGTGTAACGACTATCACCTGGGTAAGTAACAAACAAACAAACAAACAAACAAACAAACAAACAAACAAACAAACAAACAAACAAACAAACAAACAAACAACTCAGGCTTCCAGGAGTACAGGTGGAAGAGCTAGACTACTTAACTCACAGTTGAGACCACAAACAGTGAACAGAATGTCTGCCAGGACTGATGAGGCTGGTACAGTAACTCCCTCGGAAAGATAATTGCAGGACGATACTCAGGGAAACTTCATTTCATTTCATTTATCTGTTTTACCAAATGATTACACTCAGGCCTTTTGACCTGTTCGAAACATCCCATGTTGGCTAGCAAATGTTGCCGCATTAGGTTGAAACTTTTAGTTGTAGTAAATTTGAAAGTATGATTTGAAATCTGTTTCTTGCGCCTGAATTATCCAGAGTACATTGAGGAGGACCGTCAGTTCTTCATCGTCGCCCCAAAGGACATCGTGGTGGCAAAACTGCGGGACCAGGACGACCACATCAGCTGGCTCATGGAGCATGAGATGTTCGAGGTTTGGACAAAAATACTGTTTTTGTTTCCTTTGCTACCCAGCAACACTACTGTAACAGTACTGATTTTAGGAACCAGAACATGTTGAAATACATACATGTACCAGTCATTAGGACCTTACAAAGTGTGTATCAAGTTATTAGGTTATTTATTGTAAGGGCAGATAGCCTAAAAGGATTCACAATGTTGATGATTGTGTTTGACCATGCAGTTCTTTTCTTCTTCTCCAGGAGGCACTACTAGCTGCTGAAGCCAGCGAACAGTCCCTCAAAAGACATAACGTTATGGTAAGCTCTTACATGTAGGAACACAAGAAGAAACTTTCAGAATATCCTTTGTATTTTGAGCCCTCATAAATTGATATGATTCAGATTGGATTCTTGACTCAAATCTACATGTAACTCAAATCAGTTCTGCTGTAACAGTGGGGGGTTTATAGGCGCTACCAACTGACCTGGCCGATGGGTCTAGACCTTTTAGCGGAGAGGTTAGAGCGTCTGGTTATGAAGCTCTGGTTCCCGGGAGGTCGTGGGTTCGAATCCCGGCCCGGGACCAGTGGGGTTTTTACTGTCTCCTCCTGTTTCTTACACTGCACAGTAAGTACAAGCTGCATAAGACTGGACTGAAAAGTTTGAACCATGTAGAAATGGCTTCATCTTGACCCAGTGGTTATTTTCTATCCAAGGAAATCGGCATGACCTACATTAACTTCCTGCGGGAGGAGGGCCAGTACGACAAGGCCGCCGAGATGTGCGTCAAGATCCTGGGCAAGAACAAGGAACTCTGGGAACAGGAAGTCTTCAAGTTCCTGAAGGACAAGCAACTCAAGGTCAGATGTCCCATCATGCTTTGTTACACATCCCTCCCATTGCTAGTTTCTTTCCATGTGGAATAACAAACACTCTACTAATGGCATGTAAAAACATGGTTTATGGAACAAATATAGTGTTCTCCAGCTCAAAAAAAAAAAAGAACCACTCAGTCCTCTTCAGCTATCTGACCCAAATACTCAGGATACATAACTTTTGCATGTGTGGCATGTCGAATATGATATATGGGTCAAAGGGTGTTGGAAATCCATATCTACCAGGCTAGTATAAGATAATTACTGGTTAGTAGGTCTACAGGCTTCTTTGTCATGCTTGTGGCCGTGTATGTTGTGTTGTCCCAAATAGTGCCGGTCATGGTTGCGTCGGACAAGTGGTCAGCTTAAGCAAGTCTCTTGATACTTATGTCTATGGAGAAAAAAAATGGAACTGAGAAAAAGTGGTTGTTGAAGCCGAACCTCTGTATTAGACTAGTTTTACAGCCTATGTAGTTAGATCAGTATCAGTAGTCCTGTTTGTACTACAAACATGTACATACAGTTTTCATCTGTTCACCTGTACATTGTTTGTACTTAGCCCAATAGGGTATGACTGCACAATAAAAGTTATGTTAAAGCCAGATGTCTGGCTAATAGAGGTGTTGGCTAGTGCAGGTCTGACTGTACCGTGTGTTTTATTGCAGGCCATCAGTCCCTTCATCCCCAGAGGTGACGTCCGCCTGAAGCCAGCGTTCTACGAACTGGTGCTGAACGAGTTTCTACTGACCGACCACGAGGTAAGGGGAAAGCATGGTAGCATGTTGTGGTGTAATATGGTTAGACTTAGAGGGATCAAGATGCTGTGTCATGTCCCAATGTAGTGCCCTTGGGAAAGATTAAGCATTGTTTAATTAACTGTTTATTGTAAATTCCTGTCTGATTGCAAAAAAATACATAAAGAACATTTGATATACATGTACGTGTAATTAACGTTACATGTACAAGCAAGTAATGCATGACTAGAGACACAAGAAATAAAAACTACCGTAACTCCTCAATCTACTGGATTTGACTAATGGCAATTTTTTTACAGAATCTTTTTTTATAGACTTCTGTTCATCATTCTGACAGATTGGGCAAAATATTTTTCTGTCATGAGCAGCAAAATTCCAGATGGACACTTGCTAGAACGCTGCTGCTAACTGTTGTGTCATTTTCCCAGGGTTTTCACCAGCTGATCAAGGACTGGTCCCCCGACCTGTACAACATCCAGGTCATCATCAACGCAGTCCAGACCAAACTGGAGACAGACCCACAGAACAAGGTCCTGCTCAGGTCACTCGCAGAGCTGTGAGTTACACTCTTTCTGTAACCTTCTCCTAGAGGGTTTAAGATACGAGTGTTTAAAGTGTAAATTCAAGGAAAACGGTCAGGTACATATGTCAGTAAATTTTCTTTGCTTTTACAACTACTTTCTGTGACTTTCTCACTGCTGCCTAGCCTGTAACCAATAGAGGATCACTAAAGCCAAATGGCTACTTCAGTGTGCTAAGTAATCTATTCATCAGCTGTTGCCTTTCAGTTTTAAAATGGATATGATTACCTTTCAGCCTTTATCTAACCTTAAAAATGCTTTTTGTAAATGCCAGGAGTATTTTAAGTATAAATTCAAGGAAAACCAGTCATCTACATAGTACAGTATGTTTGTAAATTTTCTTTGTTTTTCAAACTACTTTACAGGCACACCTATGACAAGAGATACGACAAAGCCTTGGCTATCTACTTGAAGTGAGTACAATGTATATATGTACATGCTTTGTGTTTGGGAATGTGTCAATAGGCAGCAACACCTGTACCCAATATGAACCATGCAATGTGAACCAGTCAGAATTGCCCTGAGGATGATTACAGAAGTGGTCATTAAGACGTCGGCTGAACAAAACACTTGATTGCGTTGTGTTGCACTGCCATGTTGTAACTTAAGTGTTGTTTTTTTCTGCTTTAGGCTTGGCCATGAGGACGTGTTCCCACTGATCCACAAACACAACCTGTTCAGCTCCATCCAGGACAAGATCGTCATGCTCATGGACTTTGACACGGAGGTACATTTGTAAAACTTATAATGACACTTACTGAAGGAACTGAAGCTGGGGGTGTGTGTGTTTAGGGGGTCCATATGATGATAGATGTGTAAAGAAGAGGGGGTGTTATGTATGACTGTTCAGCTCCATCCAGGACAAGATCGTCATGCTCATGGACTTCGACACGGAGGTAAAACTGGAACTTAATGAAGAAACTGCTTGGGGGTGTGTGTTTTTAGGGGGTCCATATGATGATAGATGTGTAAAGAAGAGGGGGTGTTATGTATGACTGTTCAGCTCCATCCAGGACAAGATCG
>NW_017804043.1:2595946-2685147 GCF_001625305.1 Branchiostoma belcheri
GGGGGGGGGGTCGTGTGGGGTATAGAGGGGATGTTAATGTCTTAGTGTTCAGCTGCATCCAGAAAAGCACTGTTATACACCGAGGTAAAACTGACAGTTTTTTTAGGAGGCTTGCTGACTTTTTGTTCTGGTATTACATGATCCTAGTACTGTTAGACTCCCAAGTAATACATGTATGCATGTACATTGCACTAAAGGAGGTTGCTGATCTAGAAATGCTATGAAGTGTTGGTAAGTAATTGTCATTGGCTTTGTCAAAAGAACCCTACACTGTAATTATATCATTTAACATTGCTGTTTTTCAGAGAGCTGTTAGACTGCTCATTGACAACCTGGAGAGAATCCCAGTAAGTTTTGCTTTGGATTTACACGTAACATTTTCATTCATGAAAAAGTTAATGCATGTACTACAATGTACACCATAAATGTCACACATTTCCAAGTTTGAAGTCCCCAAATGAATTGATCTTGAGCTAACACTAGTCTGTATTTTCCATCTATTTTTCAGATTGAGAAGGTTGTGCATCAACTGGAACCCAGACCAAAGCTACTTTACCTGGTAATGTGGATGGACTCTTCCAAATTGTATTAACCCAGTACACTTAGAACTCAAGTTTTTATAAATACTAGTATGGCTTTAATTGTTGATATGTAAGCAGTGAGTGTGTGTACAGTACATATACAAATGTTTGAAAACCTGTTCTAGCCCAATTTTTTTAGCACTTGGCACCCTAGGCTATAGCATAAAATTCCCACAAGTGTTAGTAACCATTTGGGCACCTGTTTTTTTGGCAGTACCTGGACACCCTATTGCATAACATTCCCACAAGTATTGGTAACTGTTCAGGCACCTGTTTTTTGCAGTACTCAGACACCATATAGTCTAACATTCCCATAAGTATTGTTAACTGTACAGGCACTTGTTTTTGCAGTACCTGGACACCCTGTTCCAGAAGGACCCGCACATCGGGCAGGACTTCCACGCGCTGCAGGTGAAACTGTACGCAGAGTTCGACCGCGCCCGACTTCTGCCCTTCCTCCGCTCCAGTAACTACTACCCACTGCAGAAGGTGAGATCAGGCAGCAGCTGTTTGTGTTTTATGTTTTTTCGCTTGAAGTTGTTTTGGAAGCAAGTTCATTTTTTTATATGACTGATAACAGAAGAGGGAAAGGCTGTAAAACTTTGTATCCAAGCTATAAAACTGAAGTGCTGCAAATTATGGGTCCTTTGCAATTTGCCTTGAAGGATTTTGTTGACTGAAACCATTGTTGACTGGATTTTGTTTTTTTTCCTCCTCTTCAGGCACTGGAAGAATGCCAGCAGAGAAACTTCATCCCAGAAATGGTCTTTCTGTTGGGTAAGTCTTCAACGTTTTATGCATTTTCTAGCAAGTCTTGACATCCACTTTAGCTGTTTGTACTTTTGGAAAGCATATTGTCCCTGTCCTTGGTGCTGAACATGAGTTATCCTTGATTGTGGGATGAGGACAGTTATATTTTCAGTATCAATGTTGAAAAACTAATTGTTCAACATTTCTATGGAGCTACAAATGTAGAAAAGTTGATCAGCTCAAAAAAATTATGTCCCTTGCCAAAAAAGGCTGGGGTTCTGTATCTGTATCTGTATAGCCGGTATAACCGCCTTTCGGCGTAACACACCAGCTTCGCAGGCATGCGGCGCGGCGGCAGCTGGCTATATTACACCGATCGACTTGTTACACCTAACCCTTGAACTTCTAGCTCTAGACATTGTTTAAAGCTATCTATTGACAGTGCCCCTACTGTACTTGGTGACAGTGAGTTCCACTCTGCGATAGTTCTAGGAAAGAATGAATTCTTGAACACCTCAATCCTTGGTTGATAACTCTGGTACTTGAATGCATGGCTATTTCTTGTTCTCTTCTGAGCTGGTATTAGGTACTTAGTTGGCAGTTTATCTAGAGTTGGCGGGAAACAGGAAAAAAATTTTTTTCCTAAGCCTAATGATGATGATGGTGATATTTGTTGTTCTACAGGCCGTATGGGGAACACGAAGCAGGCCCTCCATCTGATCACGGAGGAACTGCAGGACGTGGACAAGGCCATCGAGTTCGCCAAGGAGCACGATGATGAGGAATTATGGGAAGACTTGATCAGCTCTTCTATGGACAAACCAGGTCAGGTTACAGGGCTTTGCACAGAAAAGGCCCAAAAATAGGAACATTTTTAGTCCCTAGTTAGTATCTGTGAAAATCCCTTTTTTTCTCTTGAACATTTGGGTTCAGCTTTTGGGCTAGAAGGACCAGGTAAGGGCTAAATTTTCCTACTTTAGGATCCCGTGTGATATGGCTAGTTATCGCAAGGGTTGAAACATGCATATCAAACATTATCGTGGCCCAAGTATGACATAATGGATCTTGTATACGAGACTAAAGAAATTTGATGCCTTCCTTTTTCCCAGCATTCATCACTGGTCTCCTACAGAACATTGGAACCCATGTTGACCCAATCATCCTTATCAAGGTCAGTCTGCTACATTTGACCTTCACACAACAAATGGCTATGTGCATGTTTTAAAGATGTCTTTCTATGCTCTTGCCAATCCTCAGATGAGTAGCATAAGTATTTAAGCATTTGTTTTTAGCTGGAAGTTTCTTGAAAGACTGCTACAAACTGTTTCTATTGTATGAATTCTGTCTCCTGTACAGCGCATTCCAGAAGGACTAGAGATACCTGGGCTACGAGATTCCTTAGTGAAAATTCTACAAGACTTCAACTTACAGGTGAGAGTGTTAAACAGCGCTGATACACCTCATTATAAGTTCCCCATCTTGATTGGTTGGTTGTTTGACACTTGTAAGATGATTTTGATTGGTTGGTTGTGCTTGATTGACGCCTGTTAGATGATCTTGATTGGTTGGTTGTGACTGATTGACACCTGTAAGACGATTGTGATTGGCTGGTTGTGTTTGATTGATACCTGTAAGATGATTGTGATTGGTTGGTTGTGACTTATTGACACCTGTAAGATGATTGTGATTGGTTGGTTGTGACTTATTGACACCTGTAAGATGATTGTGATTGGCTGTTTGTGGTTGATTGACAGATCTCCCTGCGTGAGGGGTGTAAGAAGATCCTGGTGTCGGACTGCTACACACTGATGAGCCGGCTCAACCGACAACAGAAACGTGGACTCCGGGTAGAAGGTCAGCAGCTCTGCTGTCCTTAATTTTCTTCAATATCTACATTCAATATTACCATGAGACAAGAAGCTGAGCCTATGTACTAAGAATAGTTTTTGAACCCTTTTTAGATTAGTATTTATTGGAACACTTGTCAATACTATGTACATTACTACTACTTTTGTATTTGAATGCCTGTACTTAAAGCAATAGGGCATGAATGTACAATAAAGGCAATGTATAAAATTTAAAATGTAGTTTTTATATCAATCATTTCTTTGTTACCTCTCACATAGAAGCTGTAGTGTATAGTTTTGATTAATGTTTGAGACCAAGAAGAGTTATTTTTTTCTTTTCAACAAATTACAGGATGTACTGCAAGTAACGTTTTTTTTTTCCAGAGTCTGATCGATGTGAAAGCTGCAGTGGGCCAGTTCTAGTTGATGGTAGGTACATGTACATGTATCCTGTCAAATTGTATGACCCTTGCAAGCTTACTAAGCTCATAAAAACTTTTCTAAGCTGATGTACAGTGTTTGGCACAAGCTATTTTATGTTAACTTTGTTCCCCTCAGACTCTCGTTCTGCCAGCAACATCTCAGTGTTCTACTGTCACCACGTGTTCCACCAGGACTGTCTGCCATACAACACTGTGAGTAATGCAGATCCAGTTGTACTTTTTTTTTACCCTAATCCATTGGCATGTAAACCCTTTACGGATCCTGAACGGATCTCCTTTGCTACATTAGCAAGTGCTTTGTATTATGTATCACACTGGTTATGACCATTTTTGGGATGAACACCTGGGCTGATTATAAGTGGTTGCAAGAAAGTGCTGTCTCCCATTTAAAGAGTTAATTTTTGTAGCTCCTTTACATATTGAAAAGTAAATGACAATCACATGAAGATTTTTTTCAATTAAGTTAGATATTTATTTCAAATATTGGCTCAAAAATGTTACATAACTCTTAATGCTCGTGTTTGTTCTTGTGCCCTCCCACAGGAAACATGTACCCTGTGTAATGCCCAGCGGAGACGCCCGGGAAGTGCCGGAATCTTCCGGAAATGAACACTTAGAGCACTAAATGTAAAATAAGAGGCTTTTAACCACTGAATCCAAGTAATAATACCAGCTTCACCAAGAGCTTATTCTGTGTAGCTGTATGTGGGAGTGGAAAATGGAGTTTTTTGTAATTTACTGTGAGAGAAATGACAATGTACAGTGAAAATTGTTCCTTACAATGTGACCTGTGCAAACATTGAATGCTACAGAAATTCTGAATTAAACATGCTGCTTAGAGTTTTGGGTGTCGTTATTATGTCCAGCCCCCTCTAGGTCTCTTACCCCGTCCCTGCCAAGGGATAGACTACAATGGTTTACTACTTGCAATGTGCCTAATGTACTCTGATAGATTACTATGATTCAGATAGAAAGAAAATCCAAGAACAAATGAAATAGGTGTAGCCTAAAGTCACAACACAGAACAACAAGTCCAAACATACAATTGTGTACACAAATCTTTAATCAGAATCTCCTTTTAAAACAAATGCACATGGACTTGGCTTGTCAGAAAACAAACATAACGTCTCACAACTAACTCACGACTCTCTTAACCGTGAAGGAAATGCTTCCTGTTTCTTCTAGACATATCAACAAGAACTTTACAGGGATTTGCATCTTTGGTCAGCACCGTGGTCCCAATTTAACACCCGAATTTACACGTGGGCAAAACCTGAACATATGAAAATTGCGTACGCATGCGAGCTCCAATTTTTTCCTGCATATAAATCTGCCTACAGAAAGTGCAGAAGTTCCCGCAGTTCAGAGTCCATGTTAGTGATCTGCTGGCTTTGACGTATGTAAAGATTGTATGTTCGGCTTGTACGCCAGCTCTTAAGGTAACGAATATCAAAGCAGGCCAATTCACACTCAATTTTCTTACTTCGTACACCAGGTTTTTGCTCACAGAGTAAATCAGGTCTAAGATACAGCAGTTGTTAGCTTCTCTGTTATATACATGTACTATTGATCATAACAGTTTCTATGTAGCTAAGTTTCTATGTAGCTATCCCATATTCATAAGTTTTTTAGGACAGTTATGTATAAGATCAGACCTAAATAACTAGTCATTCTCACTATTATAAACTTTCCACTGTGTCTCTGGAAATAATATGTTACACAGAAAAGTAGACCTTTTATCAACATACCCCATATTTTTGTTTTGGGCCCTTCAAGTTTAATTTAAGTCTCTACACATCCTAATTAGTATCTAATGACAAGTCACACTTAGTATTCATTATTCTACAATTTCAATTGGAATTACAAGATTATACATGTACAATTCAAAGAAAAGGAATGTCAAAATTATCATCTTAAATACTTTTCTGGGATTTTTCTTTTTTCTACTTTGGGCAACCATAGTACAACAGAGGCACATTGGTGAGATCTTCATTTTTGCATTCATTTCGCTTAGACATTTCAGGCTTCCTTATAACAAGCCATCAGATCTGTCAAATTTACAAAACTACCTGAAGCTTCCACCTAGTTTTCAGATGAACATCAACGAACAAAAGAAATTTATCAAAGCCACCGAAGTCTACGGATCCCTCAGTGGTTCTTATTATGTCATTTTTGAACTGATCCTGTTTGTTTTTTGAATTTGTTAGGTTTTGTGCTTTATGTACAGTACTTGACGTTTTTTTCTTATCTACAGTACTGGTACTAGAGGTTTCTCAAGCAGTACAAGAGCTTGTCAGGTCTATCACACTTTGTTACAAAGGTCCCACTCTGCGACACTTTCTTACAAGAGTCTCTTTCGCCTGAGTTTTGTTCTAGCAGCTCACTGCTTCCTGTTCTGTTGTCGTGGGGACACGCATCTCGTCTGCAGCTCCGAGACCGCCATCATCATCATCCTGTTCAGCATCTGGTGGACGGCACTGATCTGGCTGCTCGGGAGTCCGGACAGTTCCCCTCGCATTATCCTCTCATTTACAGCCGAGAGGGTTTCCACAACACTCATCTCCCTGCTAGACAACTGGAGCGTCACTTCGAATGGCTGCGTTGCCATGGCGTTGGTTTCCCGGGCAACGTTGTCTGCGTCCATGGAAACGAGTTCGCGTAACATCTCCACCACAGGAGAGCCGACCTCGGCAGCGGTGCTGAACATGTCTGTGGACTCGCTGAGGGCGTCCACCTCCAGGCTTGTCGCTGCTGACGCCACGTTCACGTTTTCCAGGATTGACTCGACGTCGAGCCCTTCCGTGTTCATTCCAGCTGCTCCGCTGGAGAAGATGGGAAAGTACGGCAGGGCGCCGCGAATGGGACTGCTTTCCACAGAGGATGGTACAGAGGTGTCGTCGACAAAGTCGTTAATGGCAGCCACGCCGTCGAAATCCAACTGTTGTACACCCTCTTCTCTAGCTTCTGTAGGCTGTACTGTGGTTGGTGCTTGGTCGGTCTCCGAGGGTTGTGCAGAGTGTGACACGTGGGTCATTATGGGTTGTACAGACGTTGAAGGTTGCTCCATTTCATCAGTAAGGTCTACAACAGCTGGCACAGGGTCTGTCTCTGGTGTGGGTGGTAGCAGCGGTGACCTTTCGTTGTTCGAGTCTTTGGTGAGGTCTACGACGGGAGACAGTTGGGCTCTCTCCTCCGTGGGATCTTTTGACCCATGGTCCTCGGTGGAATCTGGTTGAATTGACCCATGGTCCCTGTTCTCTGTGGGTTCTGGTGGTGTTGACCCATGGGGAATCTGTGAGGGTTCAGGTTGAGTTGAATCATGGCCTTCCATGGGTTTTGTTGACCCACAGTCCTCTGTGGAATCTGGTTGAGTTAACCCATAATCTTCTGTGGGTTCTGGTTGTGTTGACCCATTTTCTTTCTCCTTGGGTTCTACTGCCCTCTCTTCTGTGGATTCTTGTCGGAGCAAGATATTGTCTTTCTCTGTGGGTTCTGGTTGGGATGACCCACAATCCAACTTCTCTGTAGACTCTACTGCAGCTGGCCCACTGTCCCTCCCTTCTGTGGCTTCTAGTTTTGTTGACCCAAGGTCTTCCTCAGTGGGTTCTGGTTGTGCTAACCCATCATCTTTCTCCATGGGTTCTGGTGGAGGTAACCCATGGTCCATCTTCTCTGGAGTTTCTGGTACAGCTGGCTCTTGGTCCTTCTCCTTTGTGAACTCTGGTTGATCTGTCACTTGTTCCCTCTCCTTAGCAGGTTCCAGATCCGCTGTCTCTTCTGTTTTGGCTTCGTGGCTGGCTGCTGCCAGAGACTCAGTGGCTATGTATGAAGTAGAACAGGACACGTTAGCACCTTCTACTACACATACCCATTTCATAGCTGAAGCATGTCTGTTCATTTGTAAGAAATATTTCAGCAAATGACATTGATATATATTGCTGACATTGACTATGTATTTGGTGTGTTTTTCGTATGGGGGAGGGCAACCTATCAAGGTGTGTATGCACCTGTTTTGCCCTCCCTTTCACTTTGTGGAAAATCCAAATAAACAAATAAACAGATGACAAAGTGAAGATGTCACATCTTCGTTTGATCCCTCCTCACCTTCCATCTTACTTCCCGAGGTCTGCTTGAGTCTCTTGCTCTCCTGTTGGTTGTGGAACATCTCCAGGGCCTTCTTCAAGGTTGTGACCTTGGGCTGTCTGATGGGCAGACTCTGAACCTACACGTGTGTACATACATACATTATAAACAATTCACAGGGGGTCTTTGACTTTTTTAGGATCCATATTAAGCATACAAGGCTGTAGCTATTCTTCCTGTGGTCCTTTCTAACACACACAGGGAACATGAATACATTGACAACAATAGCAAAATACAACACACAACATCAGGCTATACATCATTACCACTTCATTTTATTCCAAGCACAGGTTCTTCTCCGGAAACACTGGCAAAGAAACATTCATTCATTCATATGTACTCAGATAAACACCCTCCCCCACTGACAATCACACTCACAAAACCCAGACAGGTACTGAATAAGTCACACACCTCTAGAGGAGTCAGCGTGCTGATGTCACCGATGGTGTGGATGTTCCGAGCACGGACCAGCTGATTCAGTCCCCGAGCCCTGAGGAAGGTGTCAGAGATACCATGTTAGATTTAGCTGAAACACGGATTTTGGTTGTAAACACTTTAGTCATGTACAACACTTTTGTCTACTATGTACACCTATCTACATCTATGTTTAACCTGTGTATTGTTGTCCTTATCTTCCTACATTTGTTGTAAGTTTACTAGGTTATAGTACCTACGCTAACCTAGCCCTTCAGAGCATAATGTACAATCATCATAATGTACAATAGAGGTCTTTAATCATCTGAAAACAGAATTCAATTCAAACTCTTAACTTCTAGCTATGCTGAAGAGATGTCATTTGAAACATTTGGAAGTAATCTCCATGTTTTATCCAGTAGTTGCGTCTGAATCATACATCAGTATCATTTACTGGCATGTCTAACCCATGTAAAATGTAAGCGAGTCTTACAGTAAACCAAGTGACACATACCAGACCATTGAGGTAAGCTGTGGAAGAATCTGGTCCACCGGTGTTTTACAACCAGCCAGATCCGGATAAACCGGTTCTGTGTCCCCCAGCTGGCTGTCCTGGGTGTCAGTGTCCTGGGACTGGGTGGTCAGGCTGCTCAGGGCCTGGGACTGAGACTGCTGCAGCACACTGCCCTGGGAAGGAGTCAGGTCAGGGGACGCGGGGAGGCCATCTTTTGCCACTCGTTTCTGTGATGTTGGGAAAGAAAAATTTGTGAAGAACTGTATTAAGAAAACACACAACAAAGCCCTCCTTGTTCACCTCTGCTATATTGTCAAAGTTTCTAGAAAATAGTTGCTATTCCACAAAATACACGGTTTTTAACTACTTTGTTCAAAAGCCAAGGAACATGTGGATTAAAACCTACAGCTCTGCCTGATGGAGTAGCAAACACAGCATCAGTGTCCACCTCCTCCTGAGCCTCTTCCGTTGATTTCTTCTTTGATGGAGTTGTGATGAACTACAAAGAATGGATAAAATAAGTTCTACACTTCTTTTCCTGTTTTTTTCCTACCACATCCTGGCTATTGAAAGGACAGACTTCTGACAAGTTCATTGAATAGGACATGCCGTAATGTTGTAGGAGACTCTTTTTACACAACCAAGTGTTTTATTCAGCCAACGTTTTGGTGACGTGACCGTCTGTCACCTTCCTCAGGGCAATTCTGACTGGTTCACATTGCACTGCAGCACACGTGTCGCAGCTGTAGATACATTCCCAAATGTACAAAATTTACATATCTACACATATACGTGGTCCCAGACGTACGGGAGTTGGATATATACTGATGACATCATGACTGCCGTACCTTGTTCTGTTCGAGGCTTGTGATGGCGGCGCCGGTTGGGGACGTGGTGACCAATGGGGAGGGAGGGATCTGCGGGCGGGGCAGCTCCAGGCAACGGCTCACCGGCTTGGGGCTCCTCCTGGGCTCTGATTGGTCGTCTGATGACATCTCGATGGGATCAGCAAAGGACACTCGACGCACCTGCATGGGCAAAAACACATACAAACAGGCAATCAGAGATGGCAGACTTCGCCCCTTAACCATAAGCACCTACATGTGCAAAAACATGTACAATCATGTACAAACAATCAGAGACGGCAAACTTTGCCCCTTAACCATGACCACCTACATGTGTACAAACAAGGTCATACGTAATAGAAAAATAGTGAACAATTCTGTACAACTTTTTTTTTGTACAAAAAAAGCCACCTTTTACTAGTTTTAGTGTACTTATTTTGTGTACACTGTATTTACACCCCAATCTCTTCTAATTGATGTGTCCCCAAGATGCCCAGTAGTTTAGTCCTTACCTTATTTGGTGGTGATGGTGAGTTTACTTTCTGTGCTCCCCTCTTTCTCAACCTTTTCTTCAAGATGCCTCGTGCACTTGGAGACGCTGAGGGAGAATACATCTTCAAGTAGGGGGCAAATCCTGGGGGGCTGTCACTGGTGGAAGAACTGTCGCTTATGGTAGGCGAGCTCTGATTGGCTACTGCAGTTGCGTAACCCTGGTTGGAGGAGGTAGGGGAGCTGGGATTGGCTGGGACCGAGGTTGTTCTTGTTGGTGAGCCTTGACTTGCCGTCATGAGATACTCCAGTTTGGTGGATACAGATGACTTGTGGAGCTCGTGTTTCCGTTGTGCCATGCGAAGACTCAGCAACCCTGTACAAAGACAAAAACAAACAATTTGTTTCAACATTGTTCTTAAACCAATTTTGAAATTTTTCACATCTTTAACCACAATTATGGCTATCTTAAGCCCTTGCAGGTGTGATCTTTGTTTTTTTGTGTCATTGCCATATTTTTTCCATGCAGAATGAGCTAATAATAAAGTTTAAACTTCCAAAAACTTGTGAAGAAGTGTAGTATTACCTCTGCTGCTGTGGAAGTCTGACTTCTGTGGAGGAGAGAACCGCGCATGCTTCAGGTGACTGGAGACTTTCCCCACCGACTTGGCCGACCGCGGTGTCTCCTTCCTGGAGTACACCAGGACGGCCCCCGTGCTGTGGCGTCTTCCGACCACCTTCCCGGCTGCTGCGCTTTTCTTGAGACGTTTTCTGGGAGTGCTGGTCTTCGGGCTGTCTTTCAAGACGTCTTCAACCTTAGGCAGGTCGTCTGCTGAGGTGTCTAGAGTGGAAACATCGGCTGCTTCTTCTGGCAAGTCTTCCTTTGGAGCTGTTGGGTCACTTTCACTGACTTTTTCCTTCAAGTCTTCAGTCTCCATAGTCTTGTGCTTCCTTGTGATCGACCGTCTTGCCTTGGTGCTCAGCCTCCTCTTCTTCTCGCTCTGAGGAGTTTGCCCACCAGCATCTTGAGATGTCTTAGGTTTCCTACCGACCTTCTTTGTTCCTCTGCTGCTAGATGGCTCTTCAGGGGTTTCTGAATCGCCTGGAATTGCCAACTCTTCTTCCTGTTCCTTTTCCACTTCTGTCTCTTTTGTGCTTGAGACATTTTCATCTGGCACTTCTTTGGAATCTGCAACAGCTACCTGTTCTGGGGCCTTCTTTGTCATCTTGGAGCGCAAACGCAATGCCACAGGAGAGGCACCTTTCAATCGGAGAATTTTATACTCTCTGTTCGAGTCCCTTTCTTCTACATTTTCTACCATGTGTTTTGTATCCTTCACTGGGCTAACCTGAACATCACTTGCTCCAGGTTCCTCATTGGTGCATTTGTTGTCCTGATCCTGAATATCAATTGACTCCACCTCCTCATTGGTTGACACTTTCTCTACTAGCTGCTTATCGGCAGACTCTACTTGAAGTATCTTATGGGATGTGAACATATCCCCACTAGGATCACACTGGCTATCTGCTATAATCTCAGGCTCTTCGTCATCATTTGAAGTGAAAACATTTGCATTTTGCTGCTGTGTGTCTTCTATACTTTGATCCTGGGTGTCTGCCGAAAGCACAGCACTTTGACCTGATGCAGCACAGCCCGCTTCTCCGTATCCAGAGAACAGACTTTCTGAGTTCACCATTTCTTCCACAACACTGTTGCCACCACTAGCTTCCTTAGCACTCTTAGCCTCGTCATCCTTTGACGATTTGTTGTCACCTCCTGTGAGCTGCTTTGTCTGTTTAGCTACTTGAGACAGAGGCAAGTCATCTTCACTATCAACGTCTTGCTTTTTGTCCACAGCTTCAACTTCTTCCTTGTTCAAGCTGGCTGGTTCCTCTTTGGTTTGACTTTCCTCTGACCTTGACGATGCATAGTCGGACACAGACTCCTTAAGACCATCCGCGACCTTCCAGCTGGGTCTCCTTGACCTTGTTGGGATTCTCCTTGGAGTTTTCTTGTCAGCATCTTGAGAGGAGTCAGCGTCACAAGCTGTCAGAATGGATTTTCTTGGGCGCCCTCGCTTCTTCTTTTGTACAGCTGGTTTGGGACCTTCCCCTGCATGTGACTGTTGTGAAGACGTATCAGCATTGTAATCCTGAGAGGAACATGCTTCAACCTTAAAGACACTATCAAGACTCGAGTCCTTCAGTTCTTCCAAGGACAGGTTTACAGCATCTTCCGTAGACGTCTCCAATTTCACTTTAGGTGAACGACCCCGTTTTCTTTTAACTGGTTCAGGATCCTTCGAGACGCTATCAATACTTGAGTTAAAGGAAACATTTCCGGCCTCTTGCGAGGACTCTATGTCTGGATTGGAAGGTAACAACGATTTCCTTTGGCGACCTTTTCTCCTTTTGACTGCTGGTTTTCCCTCTTCCTCTGCATTTGACTGTTGTGAGGTTGGTGTGTCCATGTCATGATCCTGAGTAGAACACAGTTCAGGATTTTCCTTTGAGATATGCTCTAGACTCGAGGCCTTGGGTTCTTCTATGGAATGGTCTCCAGTTGTGGACCCAACTTCAGATTCCTGCAACTCTGTTTCTGGAATGACTTCTATGGATTTCGCGGGTGAAACTTCTTTGCTGGTTGTTGCAAGATCTACTTCTTCTACTTTGCTTCTTCTTGATCTGCCTCTTCTTTTCACTTCTTGAGGAGGAGACTTGGTAGTTAGAAGGTAGTGTGGCGTGATAACTTGAGCATTGCCTTCTTTGTCCTCGGCCGACTTTTCCAGTGGCTTTAAGTCAGAGAAGTCGTCATTGCTGTGCTGTGTGTCATCTTTCGCAGAGTCTTTCAATGGCCAGGAGGGCTTTAGACCCTTCTTTAACTTTCCTGAAGCTGGTTGATCAGATTGTTTCTTCTCGGCTTTGTTGGGACTGAACTTCTTAATTTCTTTGTTGGAAAGGCGTACAAGCTTGATGACGGGGCTAGGCATGTTTGGTGGTAGTTTTCCCATTTTAGGGGATGTCTGAGAAGGGCTACATTCTGATTGGGGGCTGGTGGCTTTTCCAATGGAGCCACCTGATTGGCCAGGGCTCTTTGAAATTCTACCTCCTGATTGGTCCACACCTGATTGGCTGCTGCTTGCAGTTATGCTGGGATACGATTGGTTACCGGGGGTCAAAGGCTGGTTGTACCACAGACCTGATGGTCCTGTGCTGCCCTCTGATTGGTCATCACCCTTTTCTCTGGTCTGTGATTGGTCCATCTGCCTGGCCTTCTGCGACTCTTTGCTGTCCTCTGATTGGTTGCTGATGCTTTGGTCTGATTGGCCGGAACTGTCACTAGTTTTCCTCCTTCCCCTTTTCTTTGCTGAATTGTAGCTATGCCCGAAAGTCGACCGACGTCGTCTGTTCACTTTCGGAGGTGGTGTTCCACAAACCACGTCAACTGAATTTTCCTCCTTTCCCGGCGACTTTGGTGACAATGTTTTGTCCTTGATTTCATGCTCGGGAGTAGCAGGCACCACATCCTTCACATACATGGTTTTGGTGGTAGCAGGTACCAAATCTTCCATATACATGGTGACGGTTTTCTGAACTTTCTTCTTGACGGTTTCTTGAGGTTTGTCCCCAGCATCTTCTGTGGTTACTTCCATGTTTTCTTCAGACGTCTTTTCATCATGATCTACAGCTGAGACCACATTTTCTTGCTGTCTGACATCTGTGGTTTGCATCACTTCAGATGTTGTTTCGGCATCTGCTTGCTTTCCTTCATTCTGAGGAGCCTGTCACAGAAAAACAAAATGTTTACCTATCTTGAAGATTCTTTTTCAGCCCATGACAAAAAGTGGGTTGCCCATCAATGTTTCAGGTTGCTGTCAACACTGTAAGCCAGGCCATCTGTAAAGGTATCGCTCACATACTGGCTCTGGCTGGACAGAGTTTATTTCAGAGGCCATAAGCCCGACTGCTGTGAACTTAAAAATGTTGCTTTGTATGCAAACAAAAAGATACCCTGAGTGCTGAGCAACTTATTGTCTCCAATGAGTCTCAAAACAAAACAAAAAAACATGACCTCCACCACCTAAACTTGGACAAGATCAACCCACAGGACAGAGACAAGTGGCGAGCTGCCATCAAGCCCCAGCTGTACAGTGCAAGCACGTCTAACCCTCGGAAGACTGGGAACAACAGACGATAAACAGGACAGTGAGTGTTGCGAGAGTGTAAGATAGTGGAGATTTTCAGACCCTGGATATATGAGACCTGGTGAAATTACATTCAGTATACCAGATGTTACCCTTTGTTCTTTCAAATTTGTTTTCTCCGTACAGTCAGGAACGTCCATTTTATCAGCAGGCGGCTGTGCTGGCTGTGAGCTCTGCGACATGAGCTGCGAGAACTGGCTGCCATCTTGGGACGCGTCAAGGTCATTGTAGAGGGCAGGAACAACACTGGGGAAGACAGATTTGAACACACATGAAATAACAATTACATGTAACCAGCCAGTGTAACAACAGGATTGCATTTCTTGCTTGCATTTGTTTCTTTGGGTGTGTGTGAGTGTTTATCTTAGAGCTATGAAGGTACTTCCTTGATTCTCTGGGGCAGGAACTAGCCTACAGAAATTACCAGCTTGAAAGTGCAGCATCCTTTTAAACTGCAGGTTAAGAGCATGCTATCCTACCTGAAAAGGTTTGCAGTCACATTTCTAGTTTGTACATTATTGCACATTGTCAAAATACAAATACAAAGTGCAAAAACAGCTGAAACACACAAACACCCCCCCCACAGACATCGTCATTAAAAAAGACCTGCATACCCTCTTTCTCTCATTCTCTCCTTCTGTCTCTCTGTCAGCACCAGAGGTTTCTTGGGAGACGGAGGGATGAAGACAAAGTCTTTGTTGCTCTCCTCGTCCACGTGTAGTTTCCTCCGTACCGCCATCTTGGCGGGGGACTTCGCCGGCGACTTGGCGGGACTGCGGGCGGGGCTTTTCGAGGGGCTGCGGAGCTGGGCACGGACCGGAGATCTACCGAACCGCGCAGGAGAACTCTGTAATATATGTGAGATTACATGTAGTTACATCAGGTGGTCGTCTCAATGGATATCACAGCAGTAGAGCTACAGAGAAGTTGGCAGGTAAGAACAATTTTGGTTGTGCACAAGATCTAAAATTTAGTAAACCTGAAGAAAATATTTGTAAGACTCATCTCAAAAGCTCATCCCACAACTTTTCTAACTGTAGAATTAGAATTGAACATCTTTAACTACAGGATAAGACACACAGACAGAGACACACAGATAGCAGACAGACACACACACTCTGATACACATACACACACTCTTGACTTACAATTAAACTTCTTAAACTACAGGGTAAGACATGTGTACCTTAGCTCCCATCCTGAGGAAGCTCTCCCTCATGAGTTTAGGAGACCGTACATTGGGGAGGGAGAAGTCCTGGGAGGGTAGAGCGGAGGACTGGGACTCCTCAGTCTGCTGAGAGCTGCCGGCTGCCAGGCTGACGTCTGTCTGCATCTGCCAGCCTGGGAGGCTGATGGGGGTTTTGTCATGTACCTTCTTCAGCACTGGTCTGGGGGGATACAGGTGCGATCATTTAGCACTAGACTAGGGCTGGGTACCTAAACATAACATCAGGTACAGAGGTACAGGTTTGGACCTAAACCGGAACGATTAACACTTCGTCTATAGCCTGTCAAACACAGCTGAATAAGGCCTCCCAAACACTGCCAAACGTTAGTCTGCATCTGCCAGCCAGGGAGGCTGATGGGGGTTTTGTCGTGCACCTTCTTCAGCACTGGTCTGGGGGAAATAGTATCATGCAACTAACACTAGACTAGGGCTGGGTACATCAACATAGCATCAGGTACAGATATACAGGTTTGGACCTGAACTGGAACGATTAACACTTCGTCTAAAGCCTGTCACACACAGCCAAATACAGCCTCCTGAACACTGCCAAACATTAGTTTGCATCTGCCAGCCTGGGAGGCTGATGGGGGTTTTGTCATGCACCTTCTTCAGCACTGGTCTGGGGGGATACAGGAGTATCATTTAGTACTAGACTAAAGCTGGGTACCTAAACATAACATCACGTACAGAGATACAGGCTTGGACCTAAACCGGAACGATTAACACTTCGTCTATAGCCTGTCACACACAGCTGAATACGGCCTCCCAAACATTGCCAAACTCCCCAGACCATGTTGGCTGCAGTAGGCTAGTGTTCGGTGAGGCCAACTTCGCCAGCTGAATGTTTCAAACCTTTGGGTGTGGGTAGGAAGATACACACTCACTATCGGGGCTTTGATTAAAATTGGATAAAATCTAACTATTTTACAATATTGATATCAAAATGACTTGCATTATACAGTAGTCAGGATGATTAAAATATTAATATTTCTTACTTGAGTTCCTCTGGATAAACCAGGGAGTGTGATGTAGCGAACGTTGCATTCCAGAAGAGGAGCGTCTGGTTCCTGATTGGCTGTCGGCTGTGCAGGAAGGTGTGCTGCAGGAGTGACGAGAGCGTCGCGAGGAGTTCCGTGTTGTACGGGCCGCCGTGCCGCGTCTGGACACACGTCAGCAGCTCACCCCACAACTTCTCCAGCTGTGGATAAGATAACAACAAGTTACACTCTAAAATACGAAAACAATACAACAATATAGTACAAGATTTACAAAAACACAGATGTGTAATAGCTAAAACCTATACTATTGAGGTCTTAGGGATGAACAGGAACTTATGTAAAGGTTGTGCAAAACTTCCGTAAGATGCAAGTTGAAGAGATTAAGTTGAATGTATCCACAAAGTTACAGTGTACAAGTTGACCTAAGTTGACTATCTCTACCAACTGCTAGCTAGCTGCAGGGGAAAAAGAATTGTGTAAACTTACCTTCAACATGAACTGGGGAGAATACAGCTTACTTGTACTTGCACCCCTGTATTGGAAAAAAGACAGCTGTTAGAATTCCTTACTATTAGTAATACGTCCACCTCATAATCTTCATTAAGACATGAGACCTTTGAAATCCGTAGCATATTCCTGAGTCTGAATTGTGCTATTACAAAATGTATTTACATACACTTACCTAGTTGAGCTTTGGTAGAATACTGCAATCTGATTGGCCAGTTTACTCAGGAGGGAACCAATCACAGCAGGTTGTGTGATGTGTCCAAACAGGAGGGACAGCATGCTGATCACCCCTCCACCAATAGTGGACAGGGCCGCTGCTGTGGCTGTTTTCTGTAAAAGAAAAAAAAATGCATCTAAATTATGCAAAATAAAGTCTCTAACTGCATCAAGCATTTTGTGTAGTCAATAGTATGATGAGATTATGATTCTTCTTAAACTGTTAAGAATTCTGAACTGTGATTTAATTATTATAGCATATGTATAGGCAAAATTTGGTTATTCTTTCTCTTCTTTTTTCTTTACCTTTGACCCCTGGATGCTTACCTCTGACCCACTGATAAGGTGTAGCTCCTCCATGACCTTTGACACCAGGGTCACCAGCGAGGTCAAGTTTCCCATGGTCCTCTGTTGTTTCTTCTGTTGGAACTTGGCAGGACTCAAGGGCACTGGTGACGTAGGAAGAAATTATAAAATTCATTAACTTGATGCACAATGGATGTGTCAGGGGCTTTACTAGTCTAAAAAGTTTACAGCTTAAAAAAATATCATATTAGTTTTCTATGCATCGGTGAAGGTATTAAGGTACACCGAAAAACAGTTACTCAAGTAAATGGATATGATTTTGGAAAATAATCATATCCAGTTGCTTAAGAAACTGTTGTTTTTTTTAGTTTATGCAGTCTAAGAAAACATTGCCAACATTGATAGTATATGAAAGGGGTGGGGAAAAAAAGCACTTACTGATGGCCTTGTTCTCACTGGTGATTTCAGAGAAGTCCACACAGTCTAGCATGGTCTGGAGAACGCTCACTGCAGCCTCCAGGGCCTGGGGGGTCTGAAAACAAACAAACAAACAAATAAATAAATATCTGTATTCAAATGCTCTTTGTTGAGGTTCAGAGGAAGTCTATAGTCAATGGAAGAAAGCCTATGTCACAAATATACAAAGCTATCAAAATATCCATATTTGTATTCTATATTATATGTATATATTTGCTTCTACAAATTTTAACATTCCTAAAATGGCTACACAGTCTGAATTTGAATAACTTGGCAATGCAACTTTAGGGATTCAAATGGTATTTTCAACACCAGTGTTTTTAACAGCTCATTTACCAGACTAATCTAGCAAACAGCTGTTTTTCTATTGAAAAAAAAACAAACAATCATGACAATATCATACAAAACATTAAGGATCTTACCTTTAAACTGTTCCCCTTCCACACATGTAACAGTTTGAGGCTGAGTTCTTCGCAGCATGTGTTTGCAGGCGCGGTGGTTACCATGGCAGCACACATCGCAAACGACCGGTACAGATCAGTCCAGGTCCTCAGGGCTGCTTTGAGAGAGGCCTTCACAGGATACAAGGAAGAGGAGGAAAACTATTTAATCCCTGATTTCAGTCGCGGATGAAAGATAGCGGATGCTATCTGCAACGTCTGACACTTCAGAAAATTTATCCAGTTCCTTGATTTACAGAATAGAACTTTATTGCACGACAATTGCACAAGGATGTGTATTTTGTATTATGTAATGTTGTACCTGGATGTCTAACCTTCCTTAACAAGCACTGCATACTGGAGACTTTGGAAGAATCTGTAACAACTTAGCCGACCTTGCCAAACACTAGCCAACCACAGCCTACATTTTGTACCTTTCTCCTGACTTCCTCCTAACCACTGTTGGGGGGAGTTTGGCAGTGTTCAGGAGGCTAGCATGTGTTACACAAGCTCTCGGCCGGAGGTTAATCTGGGCGGGCGGGCGGCCGCCAGGAGCGGCATTAGTCAGGCTATTCAGGAGGCTATACTGTGACAGGGGGTTTACATTGCATTACTGCAGTTGTTTCAACTGAAAATTCAATGAGACAGCAAACTTTGATTTTTGTTTTGTCATGAAATTTTAGTGCATGAATGTAGAGTAGTAAGTGACTTACATGTGGGAACTTGTCTGCTGTGAAGATGTGTGCTGCAGGGAGGAGCAGGGCAGCATACAGCGCACTGAAGTCATGCTCCAGGGAGTCTCCCTGATTCACCTCATTATGCTAACAATCAGGGACAAACAAAATGTTGATTGGATGCAGAACTGGATGAAATCAGTATGGACTTTGTGTATATTTCAATTACTTTGTATATGTCTTTGTATATACCTTACTTAGATGTCTCTCAATTTTTTTATGTGACAAATGGTACTCAATTCAGGGGGTAGTAGTTATTCTCCCCCTGCTGATGTACATTTGAATTAGTGCAATAAAGAAATTGAAATTGAAAAAAAAATTTTTAAACAAATATGTGGAACAAAATTTTTACATACAAACATTTAACTGTTAGGAACAAACATTCAACATACAGTCAAACCTGTGCTAGTGATAATCTTTGTACAAGGTCCTCCTGGCCACGTTTTGGTAGTCCCTTAGATTTTCTAATGATTGACTAGAGAATTAACTAGTCATAGGGATACCCTATTGTACAATAATAGAGTTATCATTTTATAAGAGTTGAATTCATCTTAAAGCTTTTGGAACAATCTCTGCACATGGTCCTCCTGGCCACTTTTTGATAGTAGTGATTGTATTTCTAATAGAGAGAATAAACTAGTTATAGGGATACCCTATTGTACAATTATAAATGTATTTCATAATAGTTGAATGTGCCTTGAAGACTTTGGAACGATATTTAAGTTGTGTACCTGTCTGACATGGTCCAGGAGTGGTGAAGCCACGCTGCTCCACACTCGCCACAAACTCTCCTTGCAGGAAACACACCTGGAGAAAAAAAAAAATACTATGGTAGAAACACCGGGCCTGTAGTACTGTACTTGTTCTGTTTAACCTACTGATTCTAAGATCTTAACATATTTAACGTGCATCTAAAATAAACTAAACTATATTTGCTACAGCTCTTGAAGACGAGGACTGATGATAATATTTTATCTTTAACATTTTCGGTCATATTTGGACATTCAGAATCCACTGTCACAAGAAATCTTACATCTCCCCATATGTACATGCAGGGTGGATAGTGAAACTTACCCGGCAGTTTTGTCTAAATTCTGTAGGACTGACTGTGAGAACCCCAGGAAGGATGTCGGTCTGCTGGCACCACAGGACACCAGGCTTTGGAACACTGTGAAATACCTGTAACGTAACACAGAAAAACTTTTATAGAATCTAGAAAAAAATTGTGATTGTTAAAATATATAGTTTCAGCCAATGATATGTATCAGTTGACATGTACATGTAGTAGACTTGAAACCATTGGTTGTTTCATTTCTGGTGTGAGTGGTTCAAACCTCACAGTCTGGTCTTATGCAGCTTGTATTTACTGTACAAAACTGATGTGTGATGCCTACAGGATTTTGACTGGTTATGCAAAACACACAAGACTTTTCAGTAGTATTATGTTGTTTGTTTCCTACCTCTCCTCAGTGCTACAGGCCTGAATCAGGTCCGGACTTTCCAGTAACAACTGTAGCAGAACTAGAGCAGGTGTTCCCTGGAGACAAAATCACAGCTTTGTCAAACATGCTGTCAGCATAAGGTCTGAATTAGCAGCTTACCTTCAGATAGTTTATAAAAATATTACAGTAGAGCAGGTAGAAAAATGTTTCAAAATGAGAGTTTAGGATCAAGAGGGTTAAATAGCCAAAGTAGTGTGTTAAGAAAATTTCAAGTAGTAAAAGTGGTTCAGTTAGAGTCAGTGCTCTTTCAAGAAATCTTAAAGAAACAGTCTGCGGACTCACGTTCATGACATCCTTGGAGCCTCCGTGACAGTAAGACGTGGAACTCAACACCTTCTGGGGGAGGCTAGAGACCTCTTCTAGGAGTTTCTGTCAACACACACATGTACATATTCAAGACTCAATTCATAATACAAAATGTATTACAAGATAGCTTCAAACAGCTGTTATATTTAGATACTGATACAAATGGTTTATGTGTTACAAGCTGGTAGGTGTGATATAACTAAACTAGTCATTGCCACGATGCAAAAATGGAAAACAGCATAGCTTATATGTAAATGTTTAGGTGACTCACCAACATAACACCAGCCCTGAGTTTCCTAGAGGCCACAACTTCTTGTGTACAGGCGAGATACTGGGAGAACATGTCGGAAATCTGCGAGTCTTTTCTGGGCCCTTAAGGAAGGAAAGAAAAATTAGGTGGACAAAAAAATAAGGCAATCAGAGATGGCAGATTTCAAAATTACCCTTAAAGCTTTGTCAAATTCACACATAGTACAACTCTACTAACCTTCCTGCAGTGCCTGTCTTATGTGTCCAGTCAGAGAACTCCAGATGTTCAGCACTACCACTTCTGCAACAGGAGAAATTAAATCAGACAAATTGAAATCCTATGTAAAGATGCCGAATTTTTCACTTTAAGACTTTCCCCTTAGCTACTAACATCCGTGTCCATAATATCACCAGGGTCCATAATATCGCCACCTTGAGAAATAGTGTGCTTTAAGATATTTTTACTGCAATATAATTTTGGTATGCACTCCTGCACACCTCAAATGTACATACCTAGGGTATGTTGCAGTAAAAATATCTTTAAGCACACTTTTTCTCAAGGTGGCGATATTATGGACCCTGGTGATATTATGGACACAGATGTTAGAAGTAACTCCATTATAATATGTTGCATATTTGAATACACTATCACCTTTAGATTGTTTGTACGTACCCTGCAGGTCTGAGCCGATGGCACACATGGCCTCCTGAGTGGCTCGGATGAAAGTTTCCGCATGTTTGATGAAGAAGGCTGGTGACGTAATCAACTCTTCATGCAGGGGGGCTGTAGGGAGGAAAACACATTGTAGAAAAACCTATTTTTACTGACAATGATAACAACCTTATTATTGCCTGGGGTTGTTTACATGAGGGTGTGTGCTATTTTCACTACTGCACTGTTGATAATGGTGAAGTCATGGTATTCTAAGCCAGAATTGTTGTTCTGAACTAACTGTGGCTTGGCAAAAGTATTCCCTGTTCCCTCCTTTATAGATACACAAAGGAACAGAACTGGTGAACACATTACTTCCTTACAAGAGGAAAGAACACTAGACAAGCCTTACCCAGAGTAAGCTTAGCAGCAGCTGCAGTACCAGTTTTGCCCAGTAGGTGGAGCAGGATCTCAGCCCCTATCAGTTGGATGGCCTTGCTGGGTGGATGCCCCCCTCCCACACCAGGTGTCCTCGGCGTGGCTGGGTTTGGTGCAGGGAAGGATCCTTCAAGAGGAAAACATTCTTAAAATTTCACCATATCTACAAACGTAACGCCTTCTGCACTTGTGTTCCAGTGCTGATTCAGTGGTCAAAACTGCATCACTGGAATTCCAGTGCTGACGAAAGTCGAGCACTGGTTTACCAGTCCTGACGATCACTTCAACTATGGTGTTTCAGTGCTGAGAAAGGAGGGTGTTACTTTTGTGTATTTGCATATGTACGCAAGTATACAAAATATGTACAGACAAAAGTGTGCCTGGCTTTCTCCTATTTTTGTTAGAAACTAGATTGTTAATTGTAAAAAGACCGACGAAGATGGTAGATGAATTAAATGTTTACCTCTCCTCTGAGGAGTTGTTGCAAGCAGCATCTTGCCTCCTGCTGGTGTGGCTGGGGTAGGGAGGCCTGGTGTGAGACCTAGGGTGAACTGTAGTAGGGGACCACAAACCTGCAAGAAATGGACGCAGCGTGAGGCCCACACAAAACTGCAGCATTAGCCCACAAACATACAGAAACAAATGTCAGTATGATACCAAGACAGAACTTCAGCATGAGATAACAACCTGCAATGATCACCTATTTGACACCAAGACTGAACTATAGTGCCCGCACATGTATTTCTTATATGTGTACTTCACTTTCTATTTAGTAGGAAGAAAGATTTAAATGAATGAACAAACCTGTTCAAAGTTGGGTGGGAGATTGGTGCCGAGTGTCTGCGCCAGGTGCCACCAGGTGTCCAGTCGCACCACAGCTACAGACTCCTGTTCATGATAAAAAAATTCATGATAAACTTACTGCACATTTAGATAAAAGAACTAGGCAACTTCTGAATGTTTACTTTTTTTTATCATGAGGAAAGCTAGTTTTCTCTCATAGCAATATTTCTTTTTTTTTCCTTGCACAAATGGTGTGAAAAGAACTATGAACTTTTCTACTTCTACCAAGAACTCTCCCCACCTGTTTGGTGCTGTTCATCAGTAGGGGCTGCAGCAGGAGCTTCAGACGTTTGGCGTTGGAGATCGTGTCTGGGTTGGTTGCAAAGTTGTTGATGAGGTGCTTCCAGGCGACGTAGGACGCCACCCGGGTGTCGATGTACGCACTCTTGAATCCCTGCTCTACGATACCCAGTAATCCGTTGATAACACTGCCACCCTTGTGGATAGACTGTGTGAGTTGGGAGAGGAAGAAAGTTGTTACATTTTTGTGGTAGCTATAAAAAAAGTACTTTGTCTTGTTAGAAAAAATAAAAAAGGCTTAAAGACAACAGACATGTTGGAGATTCAGTCCCTTTGTATTGTCTCTTCTGAGAATAGGTCCTAACGTAACGTCTTTAACTTTCCCAGAAATATGTGGCTCCTACATTTGTATTGCTACATCCGCTAGTAATGAAATGATTCTCCCCTTTAACTCTTACCTTTCCCAGTAGTGTAATGATACTCCCCCACACTTTCAGAACAAACTCCTCCTGGTTTGGCTTGAACAACTTGGTCAGCTCTGGTATTAGGGTCTGGAAAAAGAAACAAATTAAGTTACACTCAAAATAAAACTGGTATTTCTACTTTTTGGACTAAATTCAAATCAATCAATCAGATAAAAACATTTCAAAAAGAGTATGATGTCAACTTTCCCAAAATATATACTGCGGCACAGCCATATATCGTTAAAGCTGCTATTTTTGTCCATAGGACTGAAAGGGTCAAAAAGCAGTAATGGTAATGTTGTGATGTCGGCCATCTCTGATAAGTTTAGTGCCCTGAAGTGGCTGAGTTGACTTACAGATTTTAACTCAGGGATCAGCCCTGCGACGACCGCCTCTTGCTGTGGCATCATGGCGGGAACTCCGATCTCCAGCGCGGCGGCCGATCTCTCTCGGACTTTCGGCGCCGTGTGCACGACCGAGAGGAGCACGAGCTTACTCCAACGGTGTGCATGGACCGCCATGTCACCGGGTACCTGAGAAGGGCAACAACGTTTTAGATTAAAAAATGATGAGTGAACAACTTTAGGTTAATGCTCTGGAGAGGCCTTTTTTCTCTGTACAGAAGGTACATGTTGGATATAACTATTACTGTTTGAATTTCATCTATTACCAATTTACCACTACCAGTACCACTCCTACTTCTATTACTCCTGTTACGTCTACTCCTGTTACTACTACTACTACTACTACTACTTCTGTTACTGCTACTGCTACTGCTGCTGCTGCTACTACTAGCTACTGCTGCTGCTGCTACTACTACTACTGCATCAACTCTCTTACTGGTTCAACTGCTCATTTTGATTGCTCTATTGTGAACCAGAATACAGAAAGATTCAAACCTGTTCCAGAAGCCGTCTGATGGCGTTGAGTGACTCATGCTCCACACTGACTGACTGGAAACTGCCCGAGTCCTTCACACCCAGGATGGCATCTAAAACACCTGACAACTGAGGTAAAAAATCATTTGCTTTTCAGTAACATGAAAGGCTTTAAGTTGTGGACAATGATTTGGTTTTGATGTATCAGATTTTATTTGTTCTTACTGAATGTTGTCCAGTTTTGAAAAAGCAAACGACACTAACAGATTTAGGTACAAGATTCATACTGTACGATTCTCACCTCTTCCTTGACAACAGTAGAAGGGAAGTTTTGCTTAGCGATGCACCACAGTGCTCTGATAGCAGTGGTCTTGTCTTGGACAGCCAGTGTGGTACACAGGGCTGGGGGGAAGGAAAGGTAATTAAACACATACAAATACTCAAGATCTTGGAGACATTAAGAAGGTAGTGAGAAGGTTTCGTTGAACGCAAGAGTAAAAATTCAAAATGGAAATGACTGCTTACCTCTTAGTAAGCTTCTTGCAATGTCATCTGAAATAGACCTGCAAATGGGGGGGGGGGGAAGAGAAGTTTGCCTCGAGTTAGAAGAATTTTTGGCTGTTGGGAAATGGATTATCTACATGTACTTCACACATACAGACAAACACAGACACACACTACAACCTTATGATGCCAATTTAAATGTTCTAGTCACCAAAAAAAATTTAAATTTGAGCTAATAGTACCCTTGTTCCTTCCTTCCAGGCAGATTGCCTGATGTAACAACACTTCCAGTGGCTACAATTCTGCCCTGAACAGGCCTAGGTTTCCCTTTCTGTACTTACTTTGAAATCTCTGCATGATGAAGACAGAATCCCAGTGCCTGGAGAGCTGTCTGGGACACTTCTGTGTTTGTGGCCCCCAGTTCAACATCAGCCTGAGGGAGAAAACATGAGATGTTAATGGTGAAAACTAACATCTTGTGAGTTCAAGGGTGGATCTAACCAACCTGCAGAGAAGTCAGCACCAGAAGTTCTTGGAATGTCTAGGAAATTTCTGGGGCAGGCGGACACACAGGCCAATGTTTAGAGCAAATGTATCTGTACTTGTTATCAAGCAACAATTGTTCTTGGTATGTTGGTGAAGGTAAGACATCCAGGTAATACTTACTCAAGCAACTGGATCTGATTTTGGAATTGTCCTTGGTCTTTCCTTTAACCCTCTCCCTACGGTCTAAAACATTGACCAGTACAAATTCGTGCCAAATGACTACCTTAGCAGACTGAAGGTTAAAACAAACCAATCAGAAATCTCTCTCATCCTTACCTGTAGCCTGGGCAGCAGCTGTCCGGACAGTTTGCTGAGACTGTGGGGGAGTGTGCCACCTTCATCCTCACGGAGATGGCTGGAAACACAAACAAATCAATTTCTTCTAGCCTGCAACTGCAATTTCTGTCCATAAATCACATGTTTCCACAAGTTCAAAAAGGTGGCGTCAAATGGCTGAGTGGTAAGGCTAGCAGACACAAGACCATGAGGTCATGGATCTGATTCCTGTGGACGTTATGTCCTTGGGAACTTTCTTCCTTCTACCCAGGTGTAAAATGGGAACCTGTCTTCAGTTGGAAATGTGGAAAGATAGCGATGGGCTCTGTCTCCAGTCCTGAAACCCATGCCCAAGACAAAGTCCATCAACAACCTACTGCCCGTGTGGCCTAAATAAGGCTATGGGACTACCAGTACCTTCTACAAGCCCAAACCTGTGACTTACTCGATGAGTTTGGTGTATGAAGAGACCCTGTCCTCGGCGGGGTTTGACTCCGTGAGCAGGGTCGACATGAGATCCTTCAAGCTGCCGTCCCCCGCGCCCGCCACCGTGACCATCATGGTGGAACAGCCGACCTCTAACCTCTGACCTCAGTGGCAAAATCTGTGTGCGGTGGAATCGGTGGAAAAAATCAGTAAATGTCTTATTTCACTATAGTTGCTTTTAAGCAGGGTGGAAAAGAGTAGGGGTCCTTCCCAGTGTGAAATTATGGTTCAAACCTTACCAACAAATACTTGTCTCCATATTAATTTCCCCAAACCCTGATATCCAAGTGCTGGGTTTGTAGATATAATATGTTTCATATGAATAATTGTATTGTAATTGTAATTGTATAGCCTTAAAACTAGCATAATTTTGGGTGCAAAGAAAAAAAGATGGGGTGGGGGGCGTGGTTTAACTTTTGTGATAAGAATTATGCACCGCCAAAGACGGCATTTCCCTGTAATAATTGTAAATATCAGCCATTCAACTTGAAGATTTCTAGTACTTAAAATAGGATAGGATAGACTTAGAAGTAGAATTTATTGTCTCGCTTGGTCTTAAAGCCTTGATACCCAAAAGCTTAGCCATATCATCAAATCATATAATTTCACAAAGAACGTCTAGCAAAACACTACATACTTATACAGCAAATTCAGAATTACCATCTACTTATAAATATAGAAATCATCATTTTGATACAAATAAATACCACAGATTCCACATAGAGTACTATTTAGTTCATTTCTACAAAGTTACGAATTTTTGCACTCATACACTGCAGTCACAGCTGAGGGAACACGATAGGCATGCAGCTCAATTCAGCCAAGTTTCAGTCGAATTTCTGCACTTTAGCAACTTAGAACAGACGAAAATATAACCTGTATATGCTCGTACGTACTTACCTAATGTGATATGACAACATCTATCCCCAGAACCATTGAAAAACACAGTTTTTCGGACCTAAATATCGCTGCTATAGACTGGCGCCTTGCAATATTTTCGCGGGAATATGCCGCGCCAAATTTTACAGGGCATGCGCAGTGGTGGAAAAGTGGTGGCTCATGGGAACTTTTCAGGTCAAGCCACTTTCATAAAGGGGTGTCTTCGCCATTATATGAAATTGTAAGAATAATATTTCGGCTAAAACTGGAGATATCGTTCAAAAACATAGTCTGTTATTCAATCTATACTTAGAGTTATTAATATCTTTTGCCATAAAAGTTTTGAACTATGATACAAGCGTGCTTTTGAGTGTTACAAACATTACATACCCCCAGACGCGGAAGCGGCGAACATGGGGGTCAAAGGGCGCACAGAGGCTTATTTGAATAATTTTTCCCGCCATATGTAGAGTTCAAGCCTGGACTCGCCCATTGATGGGCAGGGGGTGCATTTTTTCACCTGCAGTTTTACTAACTATAGATAGACGTCGCTTCTGTAGATACAAGCTGTCATTTTCTTATAAATATGAGCAGATTCTTGTGCCATGTAACTTATACACAATGTTAAACCTAGAGCATGTCATCCAACCCCTTGGAATGACCTTTAATATATGGTTTGACTTTGGCGACGACAGACTTTAAACTTGTTTTTCGAAGTGCCCCAGAAGCATGCAAGGGTTGGAGTGCGGCAGCCAAAGCGTCGATGGCATGTTTAACCAAGAGCCTTTCCTGTTGGCACAAGAAGCTTGGCCGCCCTTCAAGTTCAAGGCGTTTTATTTTGAGTGGCAACGTCCTTGGTTTCAAGTAACGTGGGAGAATGATGACAAAAAATAGTAAAATGATATAACGTTACGTAGAAGCGCTGGTTGTCTTTGAACATGTATCAGTATGCCAAAAAGCAGTTACTCAAGCAGCTGAATATGATTAAAATAATTACGCAACAATAAAAATCATATCCAGTGGCCTGAGTAACTGCTTTTTGATCCTTTTTGGCGTATCGTATTACCTGGGTGTCTAACCCTCATCGACGTAACGTTATATCAGTATCACATGAAGCTTCAGAAAAGTTTACAAATAAGCTGCAACTAGAAAATTAACTTATGACCAATACTGCGACGTGCATTTTTCAAGGTCATACACAGGGGTACAACAACACAACAGGTAACATTTCCCACGACCTTGCAGATTACGTTATTTAATTTCCCACGACCTTCAGTAACAGATTTCGGCTGGAGCTCCTTGTAACGTTAACGTTATATATGTAAGCCTTTTGTGTAAATTTGTAAATAATTGTAATAAGTCTATTGTACTAACGTTGTTTGTTTCTTTTAAAATTTTCAAGAAGATTAGCATTTGTATTTGTATAGTGAAGAGAAGATAATGGAGAGAATAAAGAATACAGGTAGTCAAGTACATGGTAAGAACTGTTGCCACAAAAGGTGTTTTGAAACAGTACCACTTTGACCTAATTGAGTGAAAAAAAAGATTCTTCAACTAAAATTCATGAAATAACCGCGGTATACTGTTACAACTATGCGGGAAACCGTTACCTTGGTGGGTTTCTTACAACATTAACAAGGGGTTAAGATGTCTTAACTGGCCACAAAGGACCGTCTGAACGTATGAAGTTCCTGTCTTGTAACGGGCACAGGTGTTCCAGACCTCAGGCTATCGTTTGGGACATCAAAAGTACCGCCTAGGAACACTTTCTTTAATACTAGCAAAGACTTTTCTGGAAATTACCTTTCTGGGCAAGTGCGATTAGATAACCCTGAATTGAATAATATCACATTTGCCAAGAGTACATACAATGCTTTCGGTAGTTTCGGCTTTTTGTTTAACAGCATAACGCAGAAAGCTATGGATGGAACCCTGCTTTTTGTTGTGTGCATCAGTCTATTATAACAGGTGTCCGCTGTATGTTATTATGACAGGTGTCCCGGCTGCATTTTTAATGGTATAATCTTTGTCAACAGAGACACCGATCAGGTTGCTGTCAATGTGATAGGGTGGTTTCTCATTTACAAATCTTAAATCTAAAGTCAATCCATTGATCTAAGCTGACATTAACCAAAAGTTGAAAGTTGCGACTGTCTTTTACTGAGGGAATATCTTAGAATTTAGACAGTCCAAACGGAAGCTCTATCAGTAGAATTTGCGATTCTACTGGCAGAGATCTGGATCGAAGTTTCTCACGGTTGACAAAGACTCCGATCGGGATTTTCACCGCGTACCGGCAGAATCGCCGATTCAACCAGATCCGAGTCACTGCCCGGGCCCTAACATACATATATGTCGGGCTGGGCTCGTAAAAGCATTGGTTTTATGTATTCAAATCGTGTAGAGTACAATATTCACCGTGCAGAAAAACAGACAACTTTACAGGAAGACCCCTGGACAGAATGTTATGATCGGTGTTAATGTCACTGTCTGAATCGGAATAACCATTGTCTGTCTAAAATCGTCGGACTGAATAATCCGCTCGTCCATTCCTCCCATTGTTCTCGTTCTGTCGTCATCCCACAGTTATGTCTCGTTCCCATCGGGGCATTAAATCACGTAAGGCTCATAAAATCCACCGCCCTGGCAACACATCCCTGCAAGGCGTGTGTCGCCATGGCAACGAAGCTGTCGCCATGGCAACCAAACGATATTTTTAATCCTCTCTGCTATGCCGGGCAGGACGGTCGATACGTGTGCTGGGTATTGGTCCAGTGCAGCTCGGCACGTTTTGGATGTTTCTATAGAAAACAGAATTTTGCCTGTATGTGTGTCAGACGTGTGTCTGTAGTGATGGAGCGTCGGTTCTAGGTGAAAGGTCAACTCGGCTGCCTCCATCCCGTCCGTGCTGGCACGCTCCGTACAAGTGCGTCTATATTTGTGCCTGAGCCTTGCCCCCGCGGGGGTGACTCGGGGCAGAGAAACGCCATCCCGAGAGACGAGACTTCTGGTTTAGTATTTCCGTCGCAGCGGCGCGAAGCTTCTCGAATATCCGTCCCTCCGGATCGGATTGACATTGCGAGCATAGAGCTGAACGTGGAGCGGCGATAGCTTCAATCATACGTGCACATACCGCCCCCGTCTACGCCGCCTGGCCGGCACACTAAAGCCACCCGAACATGGAGGACTTCAAGCGACGCTACGCCGCGGAGGAAGCGGACCAGTTTCCCGCGGACTCGGACCTGAGCCGCTCGGGCCCCGGGCGGTACAGCGACCGCAGCCTGAAGCGCCGCAGCCTGAACCAGACTGCGGCGGGGTCCCGGTTCCGTCGCTCCGCCACGCTAGGTCCCGAGGCACGGGCACGCCGCAGACAGACCTGGGACGGGGCAGGGTCCAACCTCGCCGCATTTCTCTTCGCCAATGACCTGAAAGGTACGGCTACAGACACCATTATCAACGCTACACCCAAAATAATTATGTGTTAACAATACCTAAATCATATATGTAAAATAGACAACATCGTACATGTACTGTAGAAACACTCTTAGAGAATACCACTGTTACCACATGCGTACTTGTAACACGCTCTCAGTCTACACCCAAACACTGGGCCCAACCTACAATTTTAATTAATAAGGCCAGTGACCCAAAACTGAGAGGGCTTAAAAGATCCTTTCCCCATTTTACTGCACTTACAATAATTACTATGGGGTAACAATACCTATATATCTTTGCATTGTCCAATATGTATCATATGCGTGCAAAGATATAAAAGTATACGACATACGTACACGTAACAGCGCTCCCCACGCCCAACCTACACAAAAACACGTTCTGCGGAATGTTTATTTTGTAGAGCGTGGATAAGTTGATTTTCCTGAGAGTTCTTGTTTAAGTTGGGTTCGCTGAGCCCTCCCGAATGTTATGGAACGTGCCCACGAGGAA
Organism: Branchiostoma belcheri; assembly: GCF_001625305.1. Classification (NCBI taxonomy): domain Eukaryota; kingdom Metazoa; phylum Chordata; class Leptocardii; order Amphioxiformes; family Branchiostomatidae; genus Branchiostoma; species Branchiostoma belcheri. The sequence continues at coordinate 2,627,292 of NW_017804043.1, forward strand.
TCCTGGGACTTAGAGAAGAAAGAACACCATTGAAAGTCAGCTGGCGGGGATTACGTCACAGCCTTTCGTACCTTTTATGGGACGGTAGAAGGGCGTGACAGCGTCTGGAGCAAGGGTCACGATCAGGTCGTTTTGAACTTCCATAAAGTCAAACAAACAAGATATTACATGTTATGTATGTCTTCCAGGGCTCCACTGTAAAACATTGTTTTCCACTGAGATATCAAAACCGCACGTTCCGCTGCAGTACCATAACATACCGCTAGGGGGTCCAAAATCTAATCATTTCGAGGTCCCATCAAGACGTCGACCGGTACCTACCCAGTAACCAAGTTTCATGACAATCCATCCAACCTTCTTCATTTATGGTGCTAAATTACATACGCTACGGAAAGCATTAACCTTCTTGGCGAAGGTACTAGTAATTAACGGTGAATCTTACACGCAATGCAACAAGCATTTAAAGTGTAGTAATGCTGAGGTATAAAATACACAAATCAAGTTTTGCCGCCCCGAAATTGCTTCAGTTTAACTCAAAGAGAAACGATGGGGACAAAAACTACTTACAAAGTTTAAGACTTTTAAAGGAGAACACAACAGACATAAAAGCAGGCGTGGTTCCCCCACCGTTCCTTGGTCAACCCTTTTTGTAATGGTTGAGCCCTCCCATATTGTTGAGACCTTTATACATTCGTCTCGTGTTCGTGTAGCTGTTGACGGAGAAAGCCGAACAAATCTCTCCGACATTTTAACAAGTGGTGCAGAAAGAGAGGAGTGTCCTGTCGGGAGTGAGTCAGACTCTGGGCTGCTTCCAGACAGAGGCTCCCATCTGTCCATCGTAAACATAGCCTTTTATTCGACTCAGCTGAATTTTAAGCATACACCGTAACTGGAACGGCTGTCGTTCTTTAAAAAGAACATAAAATCTCAAATTTGTGACGATATTGCAGATCAAGACGAGTGCTATGCCGATATCTTAGGCCAATAAGTTTAACTTAAAACATACTAATAAGTACATGTGTAAGTAACTTGACATATTGTAAGTTAATGATATTTATGTAGTTTTCGTCATGTGTAACCATCCATATCAATCAGACATCAATCAATCAGCTAATCAATCAATCAATCAATCAATCAATCAGCTAATCAATCAATCAATAAACAATTTCCTCTATCCATCTATCAACCACCAGTCTATTCATCAGTCGATTAATTCTGCAAACCTCTGCGGACGTGCTGAGCAGCATATGGTACATTGGTAGCCGCAGTGGTTCAGTTGCTGCTATTCTATTCTTCCACTGTTCGAAACAAATTACAATCGGGTCCACCGCTAATCTAGCTGAAAGAAATTTCAATTTTGCTCCAAGACGATCGCGTTTCTTCCGAGCTATTTGAGCCATTCATGAGAAGCAAACGGCAGTCTCATTTCTAAGGCTATTGCCACACACATCTGCGTACTCAGGTTAAGGTCGCGCCAGGAAATATTGAAGTAGAATCCAAAGACACAAGACGCTATAGAGACCGTGTTTGCTCCAAGTCATTTGAGCCAGACTTAAAGAGAATCTTTTTCGCACGGTTAAGAATGAAGGGCAAATCCAGTTTGGATCAAGGTGACCTTAAGACGTTAGCCCAAGGTCAAGTATAGACGCCAAAGAAGATTGAATCAGTGGTCACATACAAAACATGTCTGCAGAAGTTATGTTTGTTCCATTCTATTTGGTCTATTCTTCAAGTCATTCCGTTGGCACCTCAGCGAATGTATGGCGAATCTACTTCAAACTTTGAACGGCTCTTAAAGCTAAGATTAATTTGTAGCACACAAATGTAACCAGTGCAAAATCAAATTTGGACTTGAAACCATGGCCATGCTGTCATATATACATTGACGTTTCGTGTTTTACGAAACTCGTATGTTTTTGTGATACGTTAAAGTATACGCGGTGGTTTGATTTGAATGATTCTGATTTTATTATGATTGTATAGTGCATTAATAGAACGTTGTATTGATTTGATTTGGCCTGTGAGTATGCCACAGGGCAAGCCCTTTGCAATACCCTTTGGCCAAATAACATTCATCATATTTCATTTTCTCCACTCCTTATATACATCATGCTATAACAGGGATGGCCCTTTGACTATAATATTGCATCATATTTCACAATATTAGATTTACCACCTCTTGATATATCATACTATATCAGGGTCAGCGTTTTAAACTAAAGGATCTGTCTAGTTGTACAGTGTTGTCTGTATATTATACTGTATAAAAGGTAAAAAGCCCCCGACGCCGTAATTCCAAAGGGTAATAGCCTTTTGTATTGTCCTCTATCGCCATATTGTATTACATTGCATTGTATTACATTTGCCCCTCTCATAATATATCATACTAGATATCAGAGCTAGCCGCCTCTGAACTAGCCTATGTGTAGTGTCGTCCGTATATGATATTGTACATGTACATGTACAAGGGTAAAGCTACAGAGAAACTCTACACCAGTTTTCTCCAGTAGTGCGACAACATGTAATTACACATTCTGTAATAAGGGGGTGAAGACGGGGAATGTGTGTTATTGTGTGGTCCGACTAGTTCGGCACATGCTTGAAGAAAACTGTTGCCATTATTTCGTGTGAATTTGTAAATGTCGCAAAATGTCGCACTCGAACATTAGCAGCGTGAAGATTGCAGCTTTCAGAAGATTCTAACACTTTTTAAACACTTTTAAGTGCTCGTAAAATAACAACATGAAACCAATGATAATAAAATACAATAGTCAATAGTCAAATGTGATAGGCATTATTCAATGCACAAAGACGTTTGTTTGGACAAAAATACACTCTTCTGATGTTAGGCATTGGGACATCGAATCTTGCTAATCCTCCTCCTGATTTCTGTCTCCAGTTGATCCAATTAAATGCTGCCACTGTCGTCAAGATGAGCATGGCAGCCGTTCAGAATAATTCTTGTGACTATGTAATATAATAAAAATAATACTTTGCTTTTGTTTGATTCTGAGATAACACTAACATAGCTTTATATATAGTACTGTATAATATTTTGAAAATGGCATACTGCATTTGTATGTATATATTTTATAATCTTTAATCATATTTATGCTCTTTATGATATCTTATAACCTTTCATGTAATCTATAAGGTTTCAGACTTTGTTTATCAAGAATATATTTTATAATCTTTAATCATCTTCATGATCTTTATAATATTTTATAACATTTTATAATTTTTAACGTTTCAGACTTTGTTTATCTAGAATGTATTTTATAATATTTAATCATCTTTATGATCTTTATAATATCTTATATTCTTTTATAATATTTAACGTTTCAGACTTTCTTTATCAACAGTTTTCCTTGTTTTCTATTCAGAACTGTTGAAAGCGAACCGCGGTCCGACTGGAAATGTAGCCGGTAACACGTTCTCTTACCTCTCGCTTTGCACTGCTTGTTTCTTAAAAGTCTGTACTTACATTAGCAGCACAGCATGTACTAACGTTCACAACACGGCAGCTGTTCAGGTGTGATATACTGAGTACTTCTTGCACTGAACTGATACTAACTGCAACCCAAGGAAAAGTCAGAAGTATTGTTCTGGCTTGTCTGTATGTGCATCTTATCCAGAACCATGCCTTTCTAGTTCTTTGCCTGAATGAGGTTATGGTAAGGAACATGCACGGTTCTGGACGGGCTTTGCGTATCTAAGAATGTATATTTCCAGAGGCACGGTTCTGGATACGCGTGGACTATCCAAACAGATAGAGCATGGTTCTGGATATCGATAAAGCACGGTTCTGGATACAACAATGTGTTTTTACTGTGTGTGAAGAGTATATGTGGTGTGTCAGAAATATATCACGGCGTGGAATAAACCATGCGTAAAGGCTCATTTTTGTCCAAAATAACGGAACCTTTCATCATGCTTTACGGTATATTTAAATGTCATATTTCACAGAATGTATATCTTTATTTATGCCTAACTGTCTAGTTCCGTGAAAACCTTTATTAATGCCAAACTGTCTAGTTATGTTTATTTATGCCTAGTTTATTTATGCCTAGATGTCTCAACTGCAACCGCCATGGTTTAAGACATAATTTGTGGATAACCACCGAAAAACACTTTGGGTGACAGTTGAGATTTATTGCACACACGTCTGCTATATTTCAATCTCCACATCATAACTGTATGCTGCCATTTCTATTCTATTTCTATGCGAATTTGTGTGTTTTTCATCCACTATATATGCTCGCAGAAGCCACCCCGCACCTCACTTTACATTGCTAACAGTTGAATTGGACAATTGCTATATATGTCATCCGTGACTAATGTTGTGACTTTGAACTATGACGAAGCTATGTTTTGAGTGTCACGTCGGGATCCGGTATGTACACGCCCCGGGCTGGGTATATGTTCAACACATTGAAATATTTATATACTGAACAAGGTCAAATGCATCTATCTTGTCCTATGGAGTAACTGCAGGACAGCACGTCGACAGATCATGTATATTGTGCACAGTCATTCGACAGAACGTCTCGTTTAACGTCGTGTTTGCGTATTTAAGGATGACATCCCGTCTATACGTTTCAACTGTTGTGTAGGTAAAGATACCGTTGCAATGGACAAAATTCTGATGCAACGTTGACCAAACGATACATCGAAAACCGCCTTGAAAAATACAGGTTTAAAATTCGCGCAGGCGCAGTACGTTCTGCCGACGTGCTCTGCAGGACAGTGTAGGACGCTGCGTGGACCTTTTCTAAAGAATATACTAATTAATATTTAAGTGTTTCTATAAAAGAAGAAGGCTATGTCCTGATAGGGTCTCTCTTCTAACTATACACCAAGGACTCATTCTTACAATTTGATGACCAACTGTAAAAACTGGAGACTCACCATCATTTTGTGAGCAAACAGCTAATGGTACAGACGTCACAGCTTTGGCAAATGACCACTTTGTGACGCTGCCAACATGATAATGTTGTGTGAAGAAATGTCATCAGTGTTCGTCGGTTCGCAAGGTCACGACATTGTCATGTCTTAGACAGTTCTGATGAGCTGTAATCTTCTACTTTTGTAGTGACATCTATGGCGTCAATGACGTCATAGTTTTGCCAACGACCATTTTATACTTTGGAGTACTCTCAAAGCGCAGGTTTAGACTTCGACATACTTTGACGTGTTTTTAAGCTTTCTTAGTCCTGGTATCTTTTTTTCCGTTATTAAAATAGATGCTGCATTGCCTATTTGAAACGGCTACGGTCTTGCCAATTTGATACCGACTTGAAGCCACCAAAAGATCTGCTTGTACGTAGCCATGGTTAGTTTTGGAGTTGCCAACAGTACAACATTGTGTGACGAAGAGCAATCAGTTACCAAGGTCATGACATCACTGTGTATCAGACAGCTCTAATGATATGTAATCTGGCAGTTGACATTTCTGATGGCAGTGACGTCATACTAGTAGTTTTGGCAGCGACTACAGTGTAGAGTTGCCAAGGATTTCAACTTGATGATATTCGACAAGTGTCCTTGTGTTACGAAGGTCATGACATCACCCTGTCTTAAACATGTCTAATGAGTTGTTATCTGGCGATAACATCTCTGATGGGTATCAGGGCTGACCTTCGAACGACAAGGTCACGGTGGGGAGGGGGGCAGGGGTATTTTTGACAACTCAGCAAATATGCTTAATGTTTTGTGAAACAGGTTCTCCTACTGCATAAGAATGTACCTCTCTACATGAAAGTAGTAAGTGCCCATTGAATGTTGAATAACACTTGATATTTCAAGATTTTAAAAGATTTTTTGAGGGAAATTGTAAATGTCTACGTACGAAACTGTAAGTGTCGGCCTTACACTGTTATATATGGCGGATGTATCTGGTCTATGTGGGTTTACTTGGAAACGACAAGCGTTACCAGTGTTTGTACATATTACATACACGGTGTGTTGATAGTTGTCATGATTATAGTGAGTACTTCACACGGGCACACGGCTGAATTACAGGTATCCATCTTAAAACCACACATCAGAGGTAATTTGAAACAAAGGTTATATTTTACCACCGAAACAAGGGTCGTTATGTTCAATAATGTGCTAATCTAGACAAGTATCTATTACCATCATCACTCTGACGGTAACTATATATGTTCTGCTGCTGTAATTTATTAGAATCGATCGCGAGCTTCAAATGGCACTTATCTACATGAGCCCAATCTGCTCTTAGTTTAAGTTCCTTTCCGCACCTGTGGTGTATAGGGCGGCGCATATCTCCGTTTCAGTAGCCCTTGGGTCACACAGTTGTGCAACAATTACAGCTTCTTGGTTGGGGGGGGGGGTCAACATGCCTCAAAGTAAAGTTTACCACAGCCCACCTCAGTTAAACCCTGAGCTGGGGACTGGCTGTGTATTGGCGCTGGAAACAGGCTGGTTTCTATAGACACATATGAAACGTCAATCATGTCCAGTGATAACATCCTCGGTCGACGTTCCGCTATGTGTTAATCACAGGCGCCATGATGAGTAGATAAACATCATAAACAACAATTATGGATGTCAACTGACCTCACATTTGTCTATTGCTCATCCGGCGAACGTCTTGCACATACTGGTAATTTCTCGTTAAATATTGTAAACTATTTGTACGAACAATGTTTGTTTGTTTGTATGGCATAGCCGGTAAACTGCCTTTAGACGCAACACACCAGTTTTGTATAGATTGTTACCGTGTACCGTGTAAGACCGGACTGTAAGGTTTGAACCACTCACTCCGGGAAGGACCCCTGCTCTTTTCAAGAAGTGCGGTGGGATCTTTGACTTGTTGGGGGGTATGCAGACGTCATCATATCATATCATTACCTTGCTTCTTCCCTCATGACCTCAATGAAAAGCCACCTGCAGGCCGATATGCACTTATCGCGAATAAACAAAGCATTCAAACAAATATGTATCTAATAATATTGGGAAGCCCGTGACTAGGCTTTCCGCTACCTTTCCTCTTAAGTAACCGACACAAATGAAATACCCTTTATTCACACCTCGTGTGTATGACGTGTGGTGTTTTGGCGGGTTTTTAATGACAGAGTTCCTCTTTTCTTTAATCCCCCACATCAAGTCAGCGAACGGCACATTATTCTTACCTTTCCGGTCGGTTACGTTATTGTTCCCCCATCACAGGGGGTGGAGCCAAAACTCGGCACAATAGTGACCCGATGGATGCTAGTCTCCAAATAAGGCCCTGGCTACGGCAGGTGTTTTAATAATACCAGATTATTACGTACTGTACTGTTTCCTGATTATATTGTTACCGTGTTTGGGAAGATATCGTTTCTAAAACATTTGCCTCTGTAAGCTTCCTGACGAAGTCGACAGTGGTCCGATGGTTGGTCGTACGATCGTTCTACGATCGCAAACTGAATGCACTATTGGGACAGTCGTACAGGTGTCCTGTAAAATCCAGCTGTCTTGGCTCATTGTCTACGGCTGATTCTGTCACAGCCCACTTGCAAATCCTACGATATCAAAATCGTACGAATGTGAACGCGCGCAGATAATTGTAAAAAAAAAAACAAACACTAGCCTCATATTTACAGTCTGCGAAGGAGGCTACAGCCCCGACGCGTGTTTATATCTGACGGCTTCGTCGAACAATGAATAAGTCTTTGATGGCCCGCAGGCATTGCCATTACGAGTTTTCTCGGGCAGAATGTAACACGCTACCGTCTAGTTTGCCAGGACGAGAGGTGTGTATAATATGGGGGTCGTTACCATCATTTTCGATGCCGTCATTCTCCTGAGCGGCTATCTGGAGTACGCGGTGATTTTTGCCATGGGAGCGTACATTTCCTACTTCTTGGCGTACTTCTTCTCCACGGCGAAGGCGGTTCGGGACCAGGCAGCGGCGTCGCCTCCTCAAGAACAAGGGGGGAGGGCGACAACAAGTCAGGAACAGAGAGCAACAGACGGAGGGACGACGAGAAGACGTAGAAACCGACGATCGGGTCGAAAAATGGGGAATAAAAACACGAGCGAGTCGAAGGCGCCGGTCGAGAGCGTCTCCCTTCACGGCATGTCGGGCACTTCGGCCCGAGAGGACGACAAAGACGGTTACGATGGCCTTGCGATATGCACCGATGTCATTCCGAGCAAGGACGACTATAGGCAACTGGATTTTGAAAAGACGAGTCTACAAGATCCTTGTACGATGGATCAGGAAGACGCCGTTGAACGCCCGACGAGCGAGGACACCCCTGGTCAAGCAGGGGAGGAGGAAAGGGGCGTATCGGAACCTACTGACCTGAAGCGGCTCAGCCCGCGGATGGCCGACGGCGAAACGGCCGTGGGAAAGCTGAGGCAGGCGGAGACAAAGGTGAATCCACAGGTGGGAACTCAGGTGTGCTTAACGCTACTGATGGGGCGTGCACGGACCGCAGCACCATAAACTCTGATCTTTCTGCTTCTATGAGTAGCAAAAAAGGCGCAGGGGAGGAAAATAGCAAGGAAAGCGAGGGCAGTCAGTCGCTAGGTAGTGCTAGCACTCAGTCTGACAGCGGTCAAACGCTTAAGGGAAAGCCTAAGGGGGGACGGAGGAAGAGCAGGAGGCAAAGAACAAACAACAAGACGGCGGTAGGCGTAACTTGCGCCAGGAACAATACTGTAATCGAAGCGACAGGTAAAGGGGGTGCAGCCAGTGAATGTAAGCAATTAGGTAGAAAGGGCAGCGCTGACGAGCTTTTGTTGGTTGGTGGCGAGAGTTTAAGGCAGCCAGATGTGAAGGAATTAAGCAGTAACTCTGATACGATCAAGGCAGACAGCAGAGCCAAAGTTTACGATCCGAACAATAGCGAAGGAAGACCAGACAAAGGTGAGGTTAAAGGTCTCCCCGCTTCAGCAGAGTTTGGGAGTAGAAAAACAGGTGAGACTGATGTCACTGATAGTGCGACCGAACCTGTCGACGTGAGAGGGCATGTGTTAAACCGTCTCAAGCCTTCGGTTGATCCCGAGCTCTCAGTGGAAGCTCAGTGTTCTCAAGGATCCGAGTCGATGGAGATGTTTCACACGGTTGCTACCGAGATCGCGTCTTGCGACGGCGCCGACGGGTTGAGACCAAAGCTTAGCGCTGAGATAGAAGACGCAGGTGGCGACGCGGTTCTCGGGACTAAAAGTGAAGACGCCGGGCAGAACACTGGGCGTAGACAAGGCGTCTGTGGGCAAGTCGAGGGCGTAACCAGCGGCCAGACGCCAGCAGACGAAAACGATACCTTGTCTCATGATGACGGGAAGAAAAGAACCAGCGACCAATCGACAGACGAGGCTTCAGTCCAAGATGGCAGCCTTGAGCCGGCTTGTGAAGAAGTTGACAGTCGTAGCGGCGAAAAGTTGGAGGAAAATCAACAAGAAGGCACGTCATTTCCGGTTAGTGCACTTGAGGGTGAGACAGGGAGGAAAGGTGGAAGGGACAGCGGCTGTGACGTTGACGTTGGTGACGCTGACGTCACGCTAGCGTGGGGTGAAAGCGACGCCGACGCTGAGATTGAGAGTTGCGACGAAAAGTGTGTCCCAGCTGTAGGCGACGCCACGAGGTGTCCCGCATTATCTCCACCTGTCAGTCACAACACTAACCACGCCAACATTGTTGGCAACGATTCGGAAACCCAGAGCTCCAGCTTGTCCTGTACAGACGTCGCTTCGTCTTCAGCCAAAGACGGCGACGATCAAGGAAGACCAAACAGGGACAGTGGAGTCGACTTTGTTCTAGACGACTCTCGTGGCGGCGACGACGGGGCAGACGTACCCGCCGCGCCTGACAAAACTGAAAACAAAGCCTTGAAAATCTCACAGGACACAAAAGTTGACCACCAGACACTCTCGCCAAACGAGACTAGCGACAGTGAGAGCATAACCAAGAACTCAAGGTGGGTCTTACGTAACACCTTTTTAACGATGCGGACAAGACGGAATATGACAAAGAAGACCATGAACTCAGAGAGCGCTTCTCCAAATGTTGAAACAGAGATTGTCGCTTCGCCTACTTCCATGTCGAACACAGACGGCATGGAACAACATCAGAACAGCAGCAGCGACGAAAAGACACCAGGGGGCACGACTCAAAAGGTAACCGCGCGAAAAATTAAACTCACATTAGATCAAGCACTGTGCCCTCCACAATCGAGCAGTGATAATATACATGTCAGCGTTGGTTTTGATGTGCCCAATGTTGCAAAGAACAGCACAAACCTCCAGAAAACATCAACACCTAGAGATGAGGAAAACGACGCTGATCAGCATTTGAATGCCGAAAACAAAAGTACCGATGAAAAAGTACTTGAAGATGGCAACACTGAACCTAGTGAGAGCATTATAGGTGAAAGTATCGCACAGAATAGCAAAGATCAGCTTCTGAATGTCGAAAACAAAAGAACGGGTGAGGAATTACATGAAAATGTCAAATCTGATTCGAGTGAGGATGCCACGGGTGAAAGTGCCACACAGAGTGACACCGATCAGCTTTTGAATGTCGAAAACATAAGTATGGATGAAAAAGAACTTGAAAACGGTAAAGCTAAATCAAGCGAAAACATTGCAGATGAAAGTACACCACAGAATAACGCTGAACAGCTTCTGAATGTAGAAAACAAAAGTATCGATGAAAAAGAAGTTCAAAACGGTAAATCTGAATCAAGCGAGAACTTTGCAGGTGAAAGTATCGCACAGAATGAGGCTGATCAACTTTTGAGTGTTGGAAACAAAAGTACCGATGAAAAAGAACTCGACAACGGCAAAGCTGAATCCAACGAAGACACTTCAGCCGAAAGTGTCGCACAGCTTTTGAATGTCGCAAACAGCAACTCCGAGGAAAAGCCGGGAGAGAATGCTTCAATAGGGACGAGTGGTGATAATAGCACTGCTAGTACATGTGTCGGGAATGTAAGTAGGTCGCCGGTTGAAACGTCCCGCGCCGTTGTTGACCCCACTCCAGGCGGGCCGATCCATCAGTTTGCACAGCGGAATTCCAACAGCCTATCAGGGGGCAGCTCTGACAACCAGCCCTCCGCGCAGCTGCCGCTCTCGTGCCCAGGCACTTCCGGGTACTGGTCCGATCCCGGGGCGGAGTGTGGCAGTGCTAGTCCGTTAGATTTTTCCGTAGATCCTGCGCCTTTCCTAGACGACACCTTTGCCGGCATGATGCCGCTTTACCCGCGCGGGCAGCAACGGCAGCCCGCAGACTCCTTACGGAGGAGAAGCCTACGGTCCTCCACCAGTGTGGAAGCGGCGCTACGGTACTACGATGCACCGGAACGCTCCCGTACCCCTCCCCCTCACTCTATGTACAAGCCGTCTGCGTACTACCGGAGGAGTATGATCGATCTGAGAGAGGGGTACGTCCCTCCATCCTCGCGTACCGAGGCCAGGAGGAGAGAAACAAGGCCCAAGGAAGTTGTGAAGACGGAGGTCAAGTCTGCGGAGATCAAGAGGGAGACGCCGGTCCTTAAGCAGGTACTCCTCGCCTCCACCACACCACCCTTAAGGAGGCGCAGCGCCGAGGATCTATCGAAGGAAAAGGAGAAGCTGGAGGCTAAGATCGCGGCTAAACAGGAGCCGGCAGTGACCACTGGAGAGACGCAGGAGAAAATACACGCCACCAAAGTCATCGTAGAAGACGTAGAACCCGTCGAAGTGGAGGAGAAAGAGGCCGAAAAGCAGGTCGAAGCGACAGAAATAGAGATAGAACCACCCCGCACGGATGTAAAGGATAGGCCGCCCTCCCCACCTCCACCCACGACCGTAGACCAACCGCCCCAGAAACCGGACACGATCCCAACAGACACAACACCACCAAAGATCGAAGAAACAACTACAACAATAGAACAAGAACGACTTGACGAAACGACGACAACAAAAGATGACGAGCCACCAGCGAAGGAAGAACCCAAGGAACTCCCTCGGCGAAGCGTTGTGTACACAGGTCGGTTGGAAGCGTTATTTTCTGGGTGGTAGATCAGAAGGTATTTTTCTGTGTCTGGGTTTGAGGTGAAATGTTGTAGTTGAGCCCCGGGAGAGATTCTCCTGGCATGGTTAGGGTAACTTGATACGGGGCTAAATGTGGTACAGGGCGCGGTGGGAGATTTTCAGTCGTTCTATCCGGTTTTATGACACGTATTTATTGTGACGTCTGTGAATCATCGAAACCCTTACCCTACGTAAAAATTGCCCTCATCACGTACTAAGCTTATCATCGACCTAATTTGGCCTCAATTGGGGGCCGCCTTGTGTTCTCTTCTCTACCATACTCTAAGCTTTCTTGTGATGGGATCCATCGTATGATGTTGACCCTACATAAAATGTTTTCCCTACATAAACACTTCCTCCATCACGTTCGTACCAGGCTTAGCATTGACCCAATTTGGCGGCCGCCTCGCGTTTAATTTGCCTTTTCCAGACGTATTTTTCTCAGGTTTCTTTTTGCCCTGCGATAGAACCCATCTTATATATGATGTTGACCTTGTCAGGATATCTTAAGGACACGACTTGTCATTGATAAAAATCTAATTCTAGACAGCTTGAGAATGGATCATGTTTTGGAAGGGCTAGGTTCACAAAAACATTTCAGACTGTTTAGCGTCACGGACTATGAGGGATGACACTTCGGCCTTCGCAAGTGACAAATGCTCCCTTTGCGACCGGCTAAAATTCTGAGAGGTCCCTACTACTCTCTAATGCACTCCGTCATCATTTATTTATAACGAAGCCAAAGGACAACGTCCCGAATACCACTTCTTATCTCCAAGCAGATGTTGTGGTGGAAAACCGTATGGTTTTGTTGCTGCCCGGGTTTTCCAAAATAACAAGACGAAGACAAAGTGACACTGCACTCAAGTTGTGTAGATTATGCCAGCGATATAGCTAGCAAAAAACGGTACGTCAAAACAGAGTTAAGGCCTCCAGTCCACAGTGTCCAAGCCGACGACAACAATACGTCCTGCGCGCAGTTCTAACGTCGTTACGGCCCGCACAACTACGTGGGTAGAATTTCCCCCACGGTTAGATACGCGCCATGGATCCTCTAAATGACGGCACGAGTGTGTAATAATGATATTATCACTCCCGTTAGACATTGGATCGGCCCGGTTATAGCTACGCTTGGGGCCATCTGTATCTAGCCTGGAAGCCAGACTGTTCCCAGGCCGGCATTCACAGGCCAGCACCGAGGCTACAGGACCAACATGCTCCTTAGGAAATTAGACTTCATATCCAAGGTCTACTTCATGGGGTTGAGTCAAAATTTCCTTGGGGGCATGTTGGCTCTGGAGGCCAGGAGCTGCCTGAGTGGGCCCTAAGTACAGCCTGGGTTCCAGGCCAATCTGCACGGTGTAGGTGACCTATGGTCAGGGCAATCCTACACGTGCGCTGAATTCAGTATTGCGCTTTTACCAGCAGAACGTAATATATTGACATAACATAAATTGGTCACGCACTTCCTGCTGTGATAAGACAAAAGGAAAACGAAGGAAATGGGCAAGGCAAAGAACCGATATTTTGTCTCTTCTATATTTCACTTTCTCATTCTGCTTAAAAAAATCATATACTATATATTGTTGAACTTGATTTTGTTATGTTCATGGACTTGTAAACAGATTTGGTACTGGATATGTTGTAGTTTATGAATGTTTTATGACTTTGACCTCTGAACTCTCACAGGGCCGCTTAGAAGAGCGGCTGAGACAGAATATACAAATATCAATATACAAAGGTCGAAGTTCACTCTAGGATTTTACTTATCATTGTACTGAATGCAACCCATGATCGTTGCTTCCATCTACCAGAATCCTAAAGAAATATAGCCAATTTGACAATTTAGGATTTTACACCTGCCAAGAGATTGGCCAGCAGTCCTTAACAATCATTTATTGTGGCAGCCCGTCCGAAATTCGCCACTGGTAGAGAAAACATCACGTTTTCAATACACATTCCATCATACTTAATTCCCGACAACACTGCCATTGTCTTGGCGACCGGAGGGGTTTGCCAACATCTGCTGGCAATTTGTACTCTGTCACAAAAATTCAAACAGAAGCGGTCAAAGTCATGGCGTCTGGTCTACATGTATTGTATAGTTTCGCCTTCTTGGCACCGCCTTCTTCGTAACAAAGTTATAGTGCCTGTCATCTTTAAGATTTATGTCAAATGTTTCAACTGTAGCAACTGTGATTTGTATCACGTATTACCGAATGTTGCGTTACGTTTCACATTTGGTGTCTGCTTTCCCTGAAATTACTGTCTGACATTCAGACGATTGTATTACGTGTCAGACATTTTAAAGTAGCGTTACGGTGCAAGTTTGTTGGTCTAGAAAGTTACGATAACGGGAGACATGGTATCTTACATTAGAGGACATTCTAACTTTGTAGTTTGAAATCTGTGCACTTTATGTTATAACGTTACGTTGCAATCAAGTTTGTTGGTCTTAAAGCTACGATATCGGTTGATTTTGTATCTTACATTAGCGGCCATTCTAACCTTGAAGTTCGGATTGTGTGCAGGCGAGCGCTTAAGTTGATGACACCCATTTAGACGATATCGAATGATTTGTGTTGTCCATTAGTCGGCTTAACGTTCGGTTAAGTTCACATTTCTCTTGCTCTTCGCTGTCTAATTTTCTCTCAATGGATTTTGAAACCGTTTCTCTTGCTCGTTTCCAGTATTCTCTTGACACTGTTGAGTCGATATCCAACGAGTTATATCATCTATTAGCAATTTTAACGTTCATTCGTTTGTTAGGCTTCGTGCCCTTTTCCTTGCCAAGTCTTTTCGCGATAGATGTATAAATCTTCCCATCATGATTTGCGTTCTAATTAGCCGTTTTATCGGTCTGGTTATCTAATATCTCTCCTACCTTATTCTTTAGACGATACTTTATTGATGGAATCGTAATACAATCTGCCAACACGCTCGAACAAAAGCTGATCGAAGCGTTCAAATGCCAAGGTCAACGCCAGAAGGTGGAAGTGGCTGTGATGGTTTGTATCAAATAACAAAGTGTAGCAGATTCTTGTCATCTTGAAGTATAGCGCGTGGGATAGAAATACGACGCAGTTATCTGTACTAGCGTGCAGTTTTCATGTTGTTACTTTCATGCAAAGGTTCAGTCGACTGAAAAAAATCGTAGGAAGGTGTTTAAAATACAATGCATTCTTCTTCAGGAGAATTAGTTGTGCAGATACTAGTATCTTCGTCCGTAGTTTTTCCTTGTGTTCTTGTCCATGTTGTTATTTCAAAATGTATCCCAAAATCATTCTGTCAGATATTTTACGGCGATAAACTCTACACACTCGCCTGGAATCGTCGCCCACGCGGACCCATATACAGTATTAACTAGTCGCTGGGGGAGCGATTGTCTTTGTTTAAGTCTTTTGCGTAGGTGTTAACGTCAATGCCAACAGTAACAACAAATACAAGTTACAACATGTTAACAAATATAGTAGACCTAGTCATTGGCTGAACATGAGTCTACTCTAAATAAGCTGAACAAATATGTGTGGCATAGGTGTGCCCCTGGAGTGCCCTTAATCATGTAATATATTTTCAGGAAGGTGTGACGTTTTCCAATACATAAATGTCGCATTGACACTGCTGTTCACTCTCACAACGTTTTAAATTACATTTTAATCGCCGTTCTCCCAAATTAAGGACTGCCTACCAAACTTCCCTTGTGCGATTATTAATGACTTCCTGTGATGACGCCTTATAAGGATCACGTATCTAATTCTGTAGGTTGATTAATTTCTATGGGCTCCTGACACCTTCACGGTCCGTTATAGTATTTATGTTTCCATACTTCATACAACTAAATAATACAAACAAATTCACATTTCTGATGAGCTCTATGACAAACCCCTCACCATAAAACATGTCTGTTCTTGCCTTTTTACCATCACAGAGAAGTGAGGAAAAACTGAATTTACTTAATAGACCATAGCGCTAGTGCTAGCTTGATCATGTTTACGTATAAATGTATATACAAGCCACTCCTTTGTTAGTACCAGTGTACTTAACCAAGTGGGTATGTATGTACGATAAAGGTCTTGATTCATTCAATAATATGATACCCTTCTCTAGAAGCTGAGACACATCCATAAAAGATTCTATTGGTAAGTGCACTAGGTAATCCAGTGTTTACCCACGAGGTCCATAAAATTGTGCTCCCTACATGGTAATGTCTCAATGGGGCACAGTAGATGCATGAAACAGATGTTACCTCAATGGTACTTTGTCTGGAGACAGAATGCTTAGAGAACGGGGTCAATGAACTAATGGCATTTCAATACTGTAATATTGTTTATGTGTTTTATGTATAGGTGTAAGGCTGACCGGTGAGTTCCCAACACCAGCTTCTTATATTGACGATGATTGACGGTTCTTCGCGGAGGTGTTTTGTTTGTAGTGTGCAGGGTGGCATATTGCTTTCATTCTCGACCTTTGTTTTGTATCACAGTATACACGGAAAGATCACGGATCAGTTGGTGTCTTTACAAAACCTTGTTGTTGAACACGCTTTGTTTGAATAGCTAAATGGCACTCGCTATTTGACATTGCCTCGGCCCTTGACGTTTGATCTTTCAGGTTTAGGTCACGCACTAGCAGATATGAACAGGTAGCATTTACTACAGGTAAACAGCAGGTAGGACGTAACTTTGACCCCTAAACTTTGCCCCCCCCCCACGGAAGGTCCACGCATCGGCAGTTATGTGTACAAAACAGGCGTGTTGTGGAAGCGTTATTGTTGTTGTTTGACAAGTTCTCTTGTGTGAGAGATCGTATCTAATATGTTTGCCAGGTGGGACAGTCAAGACACGATACGAGATGCTTATCTTCTGTTTTGTTAGAAGGGTACCTTACCTGTCAGTCTTAATTAAGGTACGGCTAGCCGATTTAAAAGAAAAGTGGCTGTATCTACTGAGAATCTGAGAACCAATCCGTTGGAAATCACAAACGATCTTTCCTGTTCCTTTGAATCTTCAAATCGACAATGTTGCTAATCTCCAAGCAGATCATGCGGTGGATACAAGTTAGTATTGGCCAAAGGAGTTACCATTAGCTACTGAAGATCTGCTGACATCGAAAGAGGGAAGACCATCTGATCTTTGGTGGCTAAGCCTAATGGTCACTACTTAGCCAATGGATACTGTCCTGCCACTGTTTGATCTGCTTGGAGATTAAAGTCGCTCCTTTTACTTTAAAACTTCAGACGCATCACATTGTAGGGTGCATTCTTACCAACCGTAGTTTATTGACTCTCGTAACGGGCCTCACACTAACTACATGCAACACTAAGACATTGTCAGTCGCCACACTTGAAGTACAGAAGAGCGATCTGCAGTGAGATTTACGTTCCGTATCCAGACAGCTGAACACACCAGACGTTTAGATCGGGCGGGTATTAACGTTTCTATGGGTGCCGCTGACCCGCGGTGACCTGTGTGTGCTTCTACGTCATACATGGAACCCTGCCAAGTAGTCTACGGGACTGGGAAGGGACGAAATCACACGGTTCTTTATCAAAGAAAAATTACAACGAAGTAGAAAGGTAAAATTTGTAAAGCAAATGCATGATGTCAACCTTCACATGGTCTTGCCTAGCAAACCGTATATACTTCTGCGAATGTAAATATAATTATATCTGATCTGTATGTGCATGAACTATAAGTTGCAAAGTTGCTCTGTCATCCTCAATTCTTGAAAGCTGATTGAAAAAAAAAGAGACCAACTGAGCGTCCTGTATTGACTGATAGATTTTGGAAATGAGGACAACGATGTTCTTATCTATTGATTGATACGTGAGCTAATACAGTTATAGAGAACAAATTAGGTCAATACCATATTTGCGGAACCCCTAATGTACGCCCCACCTCCCCTAAGCAAACAATGCTTTCCTTTTGCTTTATACAGAAAAGGCTGTACGAACTAAATCATTCTCACAGCTCCCACAAGTTCATACATTACGTAATACCCTGCCGCACCCCGATGTATTGGCTCCCAAAATGCCAAATACTTCCTGTTTTAATGGTCGCCATTTATCACAATCAGCTTCTGGGTTATATGATGGATGTAATGTATATTAGGACTTGGTATTTTATGTTACCGCATGGACTGAGATGTACGTGCATGGCCCACTGTGCTTCGATCTGTGTGTGCTGGACAGACTTGCACCTAGGTAATACGCCTGAAGCATTTTATTCTCCGGCCTATATCCGCACATCGATTTTGGTATAAATCATTGACTGAAACGCCAATGAGCAATTTTCGGCAGGCGATTGCATGATAAACTTAGAAATGATGAAATAACTCATGAAATTGTGTTAAAGATTATCAAAACGTATCGTGAGACTGCCAGGTAGTCACAAGACGATTGTCAACAAAATTGGAACAGACTCTGAAATAACAATCTTAACTATGCAAATTTTGTCAGATATCAAGATGATGATATGTAATCAGGATGTCTTAAATATAATGCAAGATGACGTTTTTGAAATTGAAAAGAATTAATCTCTTTCAAGTTCAAGTTTTCCCCCACGGCACCATGCTGTGTTTCAACGCTCCCTGAAACACATTAAAAACAGACATTCACACATCATCAATATGGCTTCCCGTGGCGGCTTGCGTACGTGCCAATACTAGTAGGTAGCAGTTTATTTGAAACATTGGTGACCTATTAGCGATTGTACAATGACTGCCCCAAGCACTTCGGTAAATTTTCCTACATTCGATCTTTGCCCGGATAGATGGGTATTCTGTCCGGTTGCCAAGAACCTTCATCTTGGCAGTGCAAACTTTGTTTTTGACTGTTGGATATGGCTGTTAGTGAAGTTCAAACCTAGGCAATGAATATTCCGTTTTGTATCTTGAAGTAATATTTCTTCAAGACAAAAAGACGTCAACTGTCAACTACCCTACAATCAGCAGTAGAAATCTAGAAAGCAAGACGCTAAAATCAGCACTAGAAACCCAGGAAGCAAGACTCCAAAATCACCACAAAAAAAAACCTACAAAGCAAGACCATAAAATCAGAAGTAGAAACCTAGAAGGCGACACCTAGGTACCTGAAATCACCACCAAAACACTAAAGAAGTAAGACCCGAAAATCAGCACTAGAAACATATAAAAACACACGTCACTACACCCAAACCGGCAAGCGCCACAGGAGGACCCGGTAGTTCAAAGTCATCCTGACGTTTTCCTGCCAATTTTTGAGCCATGTGGCGAGTTGACCGCTCTGTAATCATCTTTCGAGACTTCAGTGAGTCAGACTTTAGCACGTGGACAGGAAGCCGACAATCAGTAGCGAGAAACAGATGTGGGGAAAAAACGAGGCCAACGGTATCGTGTTCAAAGAAAATTCGAATTTGAATTCCAATTTCAAGTTATTGACTCAATCAATTGAAATTGGATTTCAAATTCGAATTTTCTTTGAACACGATTGATTGAATTGGCAGCCAAGTTGGCTGAATTACACAAAGTATTACAGATTAAAAAACTTTTAGAATACAATTTGAATTCCAATTTCAAGTTGACTCAATAAATTGAAATTGGAATTCAAATTCGAATTTTCTATGAACACGATTGATTGAATTGGCAGCCAAGTTGGCTGAATTACACAAAGTATTACAGATTAAAAAAGCTTTTAGAATACAAGTTAAGTACACAGCGATATAGACCGCAGTACTTACCAAACATTAAAAACACATTAAAAAGAACGGCATTGACGATTGTAGACGATTTCAGGTATGATATTGGATTTTTAACAGTCACCTTGCCACGCTCACTAGTGTTTCCTCCTCAATTTTTGTCTTATCAGATTACAAATCAGAAAGCACAGGAAAAATGTGCCATGTTTACAAGAAGAAATTTGTCACGTAAGCTGAAAATGCCACCGCTGCTCTCGTGCCCAGGGTACCGTCGACAGCACAGGCCTTTTCGCACAAAATGTCGTCTGCAAATGGATAACGCCTGTAGTAATCTATTCTAAACGTCTGGTGTAATCCTTTATAAACCTCCCACAAACGCACAGGAATGCCAGGGATGTGAGGCATGGTCTCATGTCGATAACACCAAACTAGGAGTGTTGTTTCATCTGCGTACGTTCTTTTGAATTATCATAGCAACCGTGGAAAATAAAAACAGTGATACGGGGGGGGGGGGTTGGGAAAAGACAATGGCGTCTGTAATATGTATAATAGACACACTGAAAGGTGAATGATTATCACAGAAAAATGGAGCTGTATGCCGTGTCCTTCTTTTGTATGCAAGTAAAGTTGGCAAAGTAATTTGCATATTATACCGCGTACCGACGAAAATTAGTTTATTTCATTACTGTCAATCAAATAAAGTTTGTTTGTTTGTTTGTAACACTCTTTATTCATGAGAAGCTCAAATAGGCATGCAGGCCTACATTAATTTTCATCATAAGGGAGATGTAGGGGTCAGATGAAAAATATAACAAAAATACAGTTTAATCTACATTTGTAGGTATGCATTTTAACTCGCACATAAATACAGTTCTCCCCCAAGTATTACTGTAACCTGAAACAACGTACCAGCTGTTTATGTAGACGACTGTTCCTATCGGAACACACACATGTGCCAGTCTCGCCACAGAGATAAATTGGACCAATTTACTAAATAAAGAACCAACTGGCCTCTCGTTAGCCGATAGCCAGATGATTTTAAACCTGTGGTGATGAACGCACTACAGGACCTCAGGCTAACGTCTGTTATCCGCTATCGGTTGTCTTGGCTTCGATATGCTGCCAAAGTTTATGGACCGCTACTTCTTGGCTTAGGTACATATATGGGATAGCTGCTGCAACAAACCTTTGAAAGGGACGGCAAATTTGCCCTAGTCAGAAAATAGGTGGGAATAGCAGCCTATGATATCAGATCAAATAATCAAACGACGTTATTTTGCCAAGTTGAAGATGTGAGCGTCATGGTTTCCAAGTGCCTTCTGTCTGCAGCATTATTGGCTGATTTTATAATACTTGGTTTTCTGTAATCTGTTTTTATCTACTGGCTCAGAAGTGCTAACAGAAAAATCGTGCTAGTTTACTTCCTCCGCTTTGACTTTTTGTCTGGGTAGTTGAAATATCATGACTGTTATCAACACTATCAAATACAATTTGGCTGAAACTTTCCACATCTTGCAATCCGTTCAACCCATTTATCGTACTTTATAGACATCTGTTAACAACCGAGTATTAAACGAAAGGCCTTCTAAATATAAAATGAGGGTTAGGTTACTGCCATTTCAGGACGTCTTCAGTTAGTAAGAAAGCTGGTAGAAGGAAGTGTTCAGAAGTGGAAAGAGCTGCAAGTTTTAGTCTGGTCTGAAGATAACTAGGCAGATTCCCATCATCAAGACTTCAGCCCGCCAGTCTAGATCTGGCAGAAACAAAACACAGAATCGTTCGCTGTCTTTTATCATCCTCGATCTTTCCCAAAGAACTTTGAATGGGATTCTCTCGACTTTATTCCATCTCTATCTGCTGTGGTACCGTTACCTGTCACAAGAGGAAAGACTATGAAGAGGGCCTATCTTTACATCTGCCTGGATATCACGCCCAGGACTTGGCAGCGATACGATGTTTTTCCTGCCGAAGCCCCGAGGGGTATGTCTATCTACTGCTGTTGTATTGTCATCACTTCTGAATTGGATTTTAACCTTCTTGCTGTATTTCGTATATGCCTGTCATATTATTTTTAGGCGCTGTGTTGTCTGAAGGTTGTCTTCTATTTGGTTGACGTTGTCGTCCTTGGAAGAATAAGATTAAGCATATCTCACACAAATACTATGCCCGACAGTGCAAATGAAAATCTTATTTTGGACCTGAGGACAAGGTAGCGTTTTGTTGACATTGTAAAAGGTTTATCCGTCGCTTCATACATCACTGTCTGCTGTGCATCTTATCAAATTGGCAGGGTAAAACAATATCAGCACTAGAAAGAAAGCCGGATAAAAACGACTAAAACACGTCAAAAATAAGCCAAGGCCTAAATCACTGCTTGGAGAGTACACCGAAGTCACAATGTCTGTAAGAACACTTAGTCTGCAGGCTTTAAACTTTGCACAGCGAGACCATTATGTCTGGGCGTGTCAAAGTATCTTTCTCTCAAGTACTGTTTTCTGCGAATATAAAACACCGTCTCGGAGGCATCTAAAAGAAGACAATTAAGGCTAATATCGATTTCAACTCGAGTGTTTCTGGTCTGTCCCAAACTATTGATTTATTTGTATAAACGTCTATAATAAGGACGAAGGTTCCCTTTACAGTTTCAGTCACATTCAGTCATTGTAGTCCTTTGTGAGAACTGTTGATCTCCAAGCTTTAAGAGATACACAGCCAGACCATTATGTTATTATCTCTTGGTAGATCCAACCAACTTTCTACAAATGTAACGTGCCGTCTTGGAGGCGCCTAGATAAGACAGTAACAGCTACCGGTTATATCTCGCCTTCTGGCTTGTCACAATCTATAGCTTTACCCCTTCTTCGTCTGGCATGTTACCAACTGTTTTATCTATTTGGAAGAGGCACTTCCTTAACGTCTCGCCACTTTCACTGAACTACGTTCACTTTCTCTCCTTACGACCAATCTCCTGCAGTTAAGCGATCTATTCAAGGTTGAATCATGCTAGTGAATGATGACGTCCCATTGTGTACAACACGTGAGAGAGCGGTAGTTTCCTCTCCTTGATGAGCTCAAAATTACGTAATTAGGCTCCGAGGTCGCCCCTTGGACAGTACTTAACAGTCATTACGTGTTGGAGTAAATGGACTGATAATTATGGTCACCATAATTTTACGCCCACTGGTCCTGACTTGTTCACAAGGGATCTGGATTAGTCCTTGTCCCTTTATTGAGGCTATGTGTATTGGGGATGCCTCTGCCGACATCTCAACTCAATCTTATGTTCAAGGCCAAGCGTGGGAGTGTGAAGCGGACGTTGTTTGAAGGCGACATCGTTAAAATAATGTGTCTCCCCTCTAATATTTTCACCCTTTCTCTGAAGCCGTTGTCCTCGAACTTTTCACTTTTATGTCTCATTATGTAATCATCGTCAACAGGACTTATGACCGATGATCATCACTTTCTATGGCTACGTACGTCAACTGTACACTTGAATATAGATACAGTTTCCATGATTTCGACTTTCTAACAACCCACACGTTCATCACATTGAACCACTGTGGGCCTCTTTAACTTCACATTTTCGTAGCAGTCGGCACTTGTTTTTTGTGGTCTAATTGTTACTTAGTGGCCATTACAGAGAAAATTGGTTGTAGCTTTGTCAAACTAGACTTGTTATGTTTTTCTAGTAGACTAAGGTGTAAAATCCACCTATGATGAGATGCATAGTCGTCAAAAAGGAGGAATATAAAAGTATAGGGTGACAGCCTATCGACTTGTTTTGTTTTACCTCCTGATGATATTATCTGATGTATGGGGAGGCGCAAATGATTTAATCGATATACTTTCCTACTAAACGTAGGTACGTGCGTTTGGTCTCGGGTGCTGTAGATCCATTACATTTGATTATATCGAAATCGCCGATTCTACCATATCGGATTGTACATTAGATCGAATGTATGTATGTAGATGGTCTTCTTGCGGGGTTATACCCTCCCTTACGGCATGACACGCAGACGATCGAATGTAGACGGTTGCTTTATTCCGCCGATCGTTTGAAGGGAATTGCCCAGACACTTCGGATTGCTATCACGTTGCCCAGATTACTATAATGACCTCCCAGGTCAAGCCCTTGAGGGTCTCCAGTATCGACTGCGCCCTCTATCTATAGTGGGCGAATTGCTCTCTCTTCTGGCGAGATATTATGTTTAAGAAAACCATACTGTTTTTGCCTGTTTCTTCTTCTTTTCCTCCAAATACGTACATGAGGCCAGTGCCCTTGACCAGATGTCTATCACCATGGTAACTGGTGCTTCAGCAGAAACCGCGTGGTGTTGGGTTACAATATGTTGCAAGTAGCAAGGAGGGCTAGTCACCATATACACACACACACACACACACACACACACACACACACACACACACATATATATATATATATATATATATATATATATATATATATATATATATATATATATGTATACTTAATGTGTTTGAGTAAGAATAAACCGAGCAGTAGTTTATTTGAACAACGTTAAGGTAAACATTATGTATTTGCTTTGCAAATATTACCTTTTTGGTTGTCACCTCCCTGGCTAGTTTGTGCTACCTATTCAGCCCGGAGAACAACCTGCAGCTGGCAGAGGCCTAATATCGACCAGAATATCGATTCTCACTCCTACCATCCGTATCTGTCAGACCCGCGGGGAGTCAGACCTCCCAACAGTGTGACACCAACATAAAAAGCAGCACATACGCACCACTACTGTACATAACGTCAAAGTAAACTAAATAGAAATTGATGCGCGCAAAATCGGCTTGAGGTATGAGGATTGTAATATCCGGGCTGACCAATTTTCTTTCTGAATGAATCAGTGGTGCACCCTTCATTCATAAAACCACGTGAATGAAATATGTTTACACATGGTGCTAAGATTTATGCTTAGCACGTAGGTATGCAACCACTACTCTACCGGTATACCTCAAGTATTAAGGCCAAGTACTCAGCTTCAACTTAATTGGCCGCTTCAAAGTTGTCCCACATGAAGTACTAGTGGAGTTCAAGACGTTAAGGGCGCATCTTATGTTCTTCTGTTACGTTTAAGTATACTTCTTATGCTAGCAAAGACCTGTTTGAAAGAATCACCTCGTTCCACGACCATGTAGTTACACGGATCATACATGACATATGATTGGTTCATTCAAACGTCTTAAAACAAACTAGGGTACCCCTCTTGACATCTCGTTCCCAGAGCATTACCCCATCCCCACTTTAATGTTTGCTAAACAAATATGTATGCTGCACCCTACGCTTTGTACTTCCGACAGGTATGCCGGCGCTGTTAATACACATAATTACGCTGTGGAGAAATGACCTATTTTCAAAGGACCATGTCTTGGCTTTACTTTCTCAAAAGGATTCGTTGATCCTTTTCGTTCTTTGCAGTTGTGCAGAGGCCAGTATAAAAGGAGGAGTAAAAGTAATATACCACTTTCCTTGCAGTGGGAAATCTAATGCTTCAACACCAGCACCACAAAGTCATTTTACAAATGGAGTCTTTTCTGTGTTTAATCGATTGAATTCTTCACCATTAATAATTAAGACAATAATCAAATTAGCTAAACTGACCACTACTATCTTCTACGATATATGTGCGAATGCTGTCCACAATTTAGCATTTTGCGAATGACTAATTTGTGGCAATAAAACAAATCATCATGATAAAAAGAAATATTGAATATCAGCCTTTGTGTTTTGGGATGTGGATGCCACTTCGTCCGGTTTTTCTCCATGGTGATCTTTCCCAGGCCATTAGGTCTGAATTAGAAAATCAGACGCTCTTAATACGTGGATTACAAGTTATGACTTAGAACTGTCACAGGTGATGTGATCTTTGTTGTGTTTTTGCTGTAATACAGTCTAGATGACATAAGCAGACGATGGGGCTTCAAGTTTTGGTCGTGTTTTAGCAGTTTATGAAGCTTTCGTTTCTTGGATTGGCATATTTTTTCAGCAACCAAACCAACCAACCTGATATTCCCCTGCAAATGATACTGTCTTCCCAATATGATACTGTCTTGCTTCCACCAAACGATCTGTTTGGAGATTAGGCTAACAACACACACTCAGTCGCAAGTCTCTCGTTGAGTTTTCTTGGCGGTAACAGTGATGGCTGTCATTGTCAAGTGTAGTAAGTAAATACCATCTTCTATCAGGTACGAGTAGCTGTCGTGCTCTTGAATATATTAGCAGTGAGATTACAATCACGTTATGTCATGTTATGTTGTGATGATTGATGTTAACCTTTTCGGTTGCCTTTGTCATCACATAACCTTCCTTCAGGCGTGCCATTACCTGTGCCGTAACAAGAGAGATAAGTTCAACGTTCAGACTCCAGACAGTAGTTAATGAACCTCGGGTGCATCTCTGTGTGTGGGAACATTTATGGTTGAAGAACCCACCCCCAAAACGGGTAGGAACCTGCCTATTTTGAACGGGTCACCAGATATGGGCTTGCATACACTATGATTAATATATCATAGTTCATTGCTCTGTGAAAGGATTGTCTGTTTGACAGTACGGAACATGTCTAGCCGGTGGAACCAAACGTCAAGGTGTGTTTGAGGTGACGTTGTTCAGAAGGAATTTGACCACACGGCGAGGCGTGTGGAGAGCTTAGCCCGTCTCGGATTCATCTGTAATCGGCTGTGAGTGGAGAGTGTCCCGCACACGTGCTGCGAACGTTCGCGGTAAATTTTACCAGGTCCACCATCTTGGAAAATGGCTGCCTACGACCAAGATAAAGGTAATGTGACCTTTGGTTGCCCTCGCGTACTGGTTTGCCCTTCGTTTTTGCGATTTGAAGACAGTGGTAACACATTTTGAGTACACTACATTGTACATGTACAGCAGACAGATGTTTCTAGAAACTTGCGATGTGTACGAAAACTTTGTGTCTTGCTAAACGTCATATGTATGGTCACCCATGTAACCTTTGTGTAGCTGGCATTTTAGTCGTGGAGTGGTCAGTTCGCTTTTGCAACAGTAGTATATCAAATTGGCTGTCGTTCAAAGTATAACTCAAACTGACAGGACTTAGCAATGGTCTGTTTTGTGGGAAGATTCACAGCTGTGGTAGAGTTTGAAAGGTCATGGACTTGAACTGTTCAGGTCACGGCTTCCGTTTTATTTTTGGATTCCTCAGGATTGCGTCAAGCAACGTGCATGTGACACTGCCAAATCGTCGAGGTTTTGGAATCCTGCTGAATTTCAATGTCAACTAAAGCTGTTTTGTGGTCTCTCTAGAGTTAATAGCAGGGTTGGGTGTAGCCTTCTAGCACCAAAACCGGTCTGCTACGTTTATGTAACAACTGTGGCGGCCATTTTCAATCGTGGCTTTATTTGGAGGGGATCTTGCTTGTTTCCATTACACCTGCAAAGTCATCACGATTTTGCTGAAGTACTCGCCCAAGTTACACTACTACGTGTCATTTCCCCACCTCTGACAGTTATGTGCCTGTTAAACTTCCATTCAGCACTTTACATTGAACTTACACCATAACACGCTTGACACAGACATTGTTGTGGTCACGTGGCCCGTATGAGAATGTCGAACCTCCACGTTTGGTCCCACGAGGTCAAAGGTAGGGAGAGTTCAAAGTTCGACAAGAGGATAAGGCCTCCACGATCGATAAATTCTTGTCATGGATGGAATCGCCGGGCAATTGGTGCGATAATGGTCAATCAGCGGGGAACGAGATCATGTCTTCGATCTGTTTGGGTCATCTTATATAGCCTCCATGGCAGGCTCTGCGGAGGGCGTTGTAACATTTTGTTGTTTTGTTGATAACTTTTTCTATTCTGATTGCAATGGCGATTGGGGCCTCTTAATGTCTACCACAAAAATGGAGGCATCATAACACAGAGCACCTTATCAGTAAAAACTACCATGAACATACCAGTCGCGCCTGCCTATAAGGCTATTTTGTTTACCTTGTTTGACTCGGTAGCCTGGTTGTTATCCTGCTTCGGTAGGCCTAGGTGTGTTTTACCGGCCCCAGTCCTACTCTCGTGATATGCAACACATTCCCACCTGTCCATCCTGTAGGCGAACAAACTAAAAATGACCCATCAAAACTCGGTATGTGCCACTGAACCTGGGTAGGCCGAAAGTACCTTCAGCACCGTAGAGATATCGTCAAAACTACGATGGTCTAGCTACTGGGCTAAGTCTTCTGCGGTTTTCGTGGTTTCCCAAGCTGTATCCAGCTGTATGTAATAGAACTCATGTTATCCTTGCTGTCACTTCGATAGAAAAGTGAGATAAAACTGTTAACATGTTTACTCTCCCAACGTTCTTGTAAGATCTTGTAAGCAGTGTGAATTCCTACCGGAGGTGTTGTGCGTCCGAAACTATCCTAGCTATGTTGTGAATTCTTGGAGAATAACCTTGGGGTTTAATGGAACATTATTATATACGTACGTTCCACGTCATGTCAATTTCAAGGACCCCAAATACTCATGGTTTCTTCGACAATGTTGCAAATTTATAATTTACATGAACCTTCTTTTCATGTATGAGAGGACAGGGTAGATTTTGTCTAAGCAAATAATGTGATAGTGATGGGCAGAATGGGAACATATGCTTTCCATCTGCGACGCCTGCCTATCGACATTGCTCTCGTCTCGCCATATTTTACCAGGTTAGTCCGTTTAGCTCAGTGCCTTGTACAGTGCTGAAGGCTTCACGTTAGAGATAATGGTCCCATGACTATGCCTCAATGGTTAGAGGTGATGTAGGCCTTGAGGTTGCCACGAGATAAAGAAGACGGGCTTGCCTGACGAGCACATGACAAGTACTGTACGCTAGCAGACACAGCCGACGCGCTTTTAGTTCACGATGATGAAGAGGATCATTGTAATCCACAACAGCTTCAGCACTTTCCGCCGAGCACCGCTACCCTGTATAAGTTGTAGCAAAGCAGATGTCACACAGACCAAAGGTAAAAGTTAGTTTAAGGCTGATTTCTCGCGATAGGATGTTTCATGTTTGACAGTCTGTAGATTACGGGGCAACTTTACTTATGGTACCTATACTAGATAAGATGTTCTAAAAGTGGTCGGGAAATAGCTGTTTGAGACCTGGTCCCACTGTCCCTTGGCCAGTGTGTCAGTAAAATGTCTCAGAGGTGTTACCTAGACCTTCAAACTGTTCTAAGAGTGTTATGAAACTAACAGTTTCAACGCCAGGTTCCACTGTAAGGTAAACACAACGAGTAGACAATATTTACAACATCGATATCTTTTACAATGTTGCTACCTACATGTAAGTAAGATGTAAAATCATCCCTACGTTTTCTGCATACATGCAGGTGACAATTATGTTTGAAGTTTTGATAAATAGTAATACGATGGGATTCAAATGCCGATTAGCCCTGGCGTGACATGCTTTCATTTCGTGTCGGAGGTAGGGTGTTATTATGTTGTTTCTGGTCTCACTTTAGGTCTCTAATATAATATAGGACATGCTCGGTTGGCCACGGGCACTTGCGGCCTCTTTATAATTACAACTTAAGTTTCGACCGCTTCATTTGGCTTAAGTGATTAACAGGTCTGTACTGCATGTAAGCTGACTTGACATGACATGTCCACTTTTACTAATTCCCCTAGGCAGTTTTCAAAATCAGTGTCTCTCAAGAGGTGAAAATCGATGCAGTGAAGCTTGGGTCATTAGACTAGCTAGTCAGAGACTTATATTGAGACCCAACGACTTCAGTCCAGACGCTGGTGCTTTCTTTTCTGCCGTATTCGGTCTCAACAAGTTATCCGAAGTTTGCCCAAGCGAATGACCTAATTCGCGCCGAGCCACTGGCATCACACGGGCTGGCCTGACCTGCTTTATATACAGGTCAACTGTCTCATGTGTCCAATACTGAACCCTGATGGATGTGATGGCAAACGTTTGAAGAAGGTCGCCAGGTATTTTTAGGCGAAGATGGCATTTTTTCATTTACAGATTGACTGACCACTTGGGACAGCGTTTGACCGTCGACCTTATACTGTGTGGCTGTTCAGGGCCAGGGTATCGTCCCAAGCTTATTAGAAATTGCAGGTATTGAATGACGGGTGTCATACACTAATTCAAACCTTCTCTTGTCGTTCCTTGGATTTTTGTATGTCGTAGGAACGCACTGGTGTTGTCATTGATAATTCCTTGTCCAACTCTAATTTATTTAGAACTCACATTGTGGTTATACCGTTATATACAAGCAGTATCTTGCTCTTTGGGATTCTGTAAAGGGCATTGGATATGGGCTGATCCCTGGGCTGATTTAGTGGGGATTTGTGTCCTGTCCTATGAAACTGTGCTAAGAACCGTTAGTGATCCTTTTGTCCTTGTGTCTGGTTGACTACCTTAAGAAGCCCTTGTCACACACTCAGAACCTTCCCTCCAAAACCAGCCGACCAAGGTTGACTGAAGCTCGGGACCATGTCTGACCAGATTTAGGCCACGTCTACCGATCTATACGAATCGAGTCGAATTTGAGTCAAATCTGACTGCCAACCACGCCTCGACATACTCCAGAACACCACCCTACCATGGCCGAACCTACCGTCCACAACTGAATAATTTAAACATTTTGATATATTTAGCTGGTGCAGCCGACACTGTAGCCGGCCGACCTGGTATTACACTAGCCGACTCAGCCGACCTTGTCCTTGCTTTTAGAGTTCGGTTAGTGTTCGGGATACTATATTTGGCTATTTGTGACAGGGGCTTTACACCTACAACTATGCTGTTATGGAACGGTGGACAGGGCGTCGTTCAGACTATGCCTGAAGAACTTTCTAGTCACTTAATCGGTGTGCAGGACACTGAATCTTATGTGAAAAGTCTAGGGCTGAATGGGTAATTTCTGTAGCTTGTTGTCTGCACACACGTTTCACATGAACCATGATTAATTCAGCTAGCTTTACCAGACAGTAGGTGGATTGTTTGTCTGTCTACAGCTGTCTCTCTGTAGGCTTTGAGGGTTTTAATCAAAGTTGTTCATCTTGTGTTAAACATAGTACAGAATCATCATTACTTCCAGTACGAGGATAGCTTGTAAGTTTTGTCCATAAGACTGATTGAGGTAGGACGTGAGGAGGGGGCGTCGTGAACCAACATTAAAGGTATTCAAATCTATTTTAACCAGTAAAACTGGAATATGAAAGTCAATTTAAGGTAGTCATTTGTGATGATTTGAAGTTGAATCAACCCTATCCCATAGCATGGTATCATGATATCTCCGAGGCAAAAATGCGATGTCACTGACGGAAAACGGTTGCTTGTTTCGCATCGTAGGCTGGTTCTAGCTATTGATTGGTGATACGAAAAAGAAAGCTTGTTTAACTTAAGCTAAATTTATCTGGTCGATTTGACTTATAGGTTGCACTGACGTCAGGGCAAAAGGTCAAACGATTTTTTCGCGTTTTGCTGGGTCGTTGCTATGGCGACCAGTTGATGGCTCACGCGAAAACGTCGACGTCATAAAATTTAGCTCGTGCAAAATCATACACATTGTATTACCAAACAAAATAGCAAGTTTGAAGATGAGTTAAAGTGGTTTCATTTAATCACAGTTCAAGCACCTTTGCCTCGACAAAGTTTAGTCATAACGAATATTACCGAACGTTCTCTGTTGACCTTCCCAGTTCCATATAAGGAAGTTTTCGTGGCAGGTCGTCTAGCTTCGACGCTCGGCTTCAGCCTAACAGTAGTCGGACCGGTTCGGAGCACATAAATAATTCAGCTTAAGATAATCCAGTGACCCGAGCATTCAAAATAAATAAAGCTTCGCCAGGGTCGACGCCTGCCATTGGTGCCGCCATCTTTTTTTCGAACCTTTTGTGTGGGGGTGCGACCACGAATGAATTAGCAGTCGTCGAACATCGATATTGTGGTCTTGAACTGGAATTGGATTGATTTCAAGAAAGTTGCAACAGCAAGACAGATCACAGTAAGGTAAGACAAGTCGTCTTCACCAAGAAGGTCCTGTGTTCTTACGTTGGGATTTTGCCAAGTGGTGCTGTTATCGTGCAATCTAGTGCTGTTGTGGGTGGGATTTTAAAATTACCTGAGGTGTCAGACGATGAGAAAAGCCGACTGTCTGTTAGCACATAATACTAGAGCATACATCGTGGTCTATAATTTGGTCGTTAATGACTCGTTTGTAACCATTACGAATTCGTGTCGTCGCTTCGCTGAGCCTCGCGTGTCTCCTTTGCATAGCTTGACATACCAGACAAGCACCCAACGTAAGACGACAAAAGGAGATTTTAGACTAAGAGCTTAGGGCGTATAGTCAAAGGTAATTACTTGTGAGTTGTGCGAATCACCCCAAAAGAAACTAGTAAATTGGTCGTAATTGTGGTAGATTAGGCCCTTCAAACATTTTACTGGACATGTCTTCACCCCGATCTATTTTCAAGGACAGCCTTGCAACAATCTATTCTGGTTCCTTACCGCCAGCTTGTATTTTAAAGAATCTTTCACCCGGTTGTGAAAGACGCGAGGGTGCCTTGTATCAAGGAGGTTGCTTGTATCCATATACAGACAACAAATATTGTCACACGCTACTGTTTACCTGTATCCTTACCATTTACCACCTCTCGTACAGCAGCCATTGTTTTGGCAGCGTTGTGAATCCGTACGTAGTAGCTTTGGTGTAACTAGATTTGACCCCGGGACACGCGCATAGCTGACAGATGACCCTCTGGGGGCCTTCATTGGGTAGATCCGGGTAGTAGATTGTTCGTGAAGTTCTCATGACGGAGTCACGTAAGAATGAGGCGTGTTCTTTTAACCCGTGTGAACAGACAACGTCACACGTTTACTCTACTGTAACGGCATCGGATTACGTTTGGAGAAAAGGCCGGCTTTACGGTACGACAATGCACGGTCGGTTTATGTCGGTGATCAAGAACTCCCGCCACGATCGTCCAGCTGAAAGAGACACGTATGCTGATGCAGTATTTACCCAGTTCACGTCCAGGTTGATATTCCAGGGACGTTTTTCAGTCCGTGCGGTGCCTGGCGTGTAGTTCGTCTGAGGTGACCAAGGATCCACAGCATCGGTGGTTCAACACACCTGCATTCTCAGGTGTCAACGTCAATTCTTGGGGTCACGCCCTTGTGTATTTTTTACTCCCACGTACGTCCAGAGGAACAGTTGCCATGGGGACGGACAACTTTCCCTCGTCGTCCGATTCTGTCATAAGCCTGACTGAAATGGCTTTATTAAGTACAGAAGGTGACAAACTCTTCCAACATCAACGGAGGGTTCTCAGGTTTACCTTTCTGGCCGCCAGGGCTGTCAGGAAACTTCGAAACGGTCCCGGATATGGACACAACAAGGGTGACGCATTCCCGAGACCCACGTGCGTTCGGCAGATTCCTAGAGTACGCAGGTTTTATCGTCCTGTGGAATATCTAGACTTAGGTGAGTGGCTAGTCTAAAGAGTACGTGTATTTCAGAAGTTTGTCGCATATTTTAGATCGTATCCTAGGCTGTTTTCTGCCCGAAGGCTTCGGCATAATTCCTACTGTGTCCAAATTCCTCGTCACAGTCTGACGGTTTTAAAGTATTCTTGCACAGTTATATGTTACTCCGATGCAACCGAGGTGAAGTTTATGCTTAACACGTTAGAGGCGGCAAGTACGAAACGCTTGAAATGGACACCTGTTTGATCATTGGGGGGGGGTAAAAGGGAATCCCTAAGAATAATCTTTAGGTGGTGTTTACATTTGCATTTCCATTCCTCCAGGCTGTTTGAAAGACACAGATATGCATCGCTCGTTATATGTAACTTGGGTCCAGTCCAACATATTCTGAAGCTTAAGGCTTGGCGACATAATGAGTGGTCTGTATTCACGTTGTGGCCTTGGACAATATTTGGCTCTGTGGGGGTAGACTATAATGATGTGGAGGCGGTGGATCCTGTGGTCGTGTCTTGTAGACATCCGTAATTATCGTAATGACAACGTTCTGATTCTCCTCCTCAACATAATGGCTCTATTGTTGACACTATTGTAATACGTTCACGTATATTACTTCAAGTTCACCGATAGCATACTGATATCTGTGAGGTAAATGCGATGTCACTGATAGAATACGGTTGCTTGTTTTGTATCGTAGGCTGATTCCAGCTATTTATTGGTGGTACCAGAAATAGCTTGCGTAGCTTGTTGTTAGTCAGTTTCAAACACTTCAAGTATAAAATGCTGACGAAAATGTGCTAAGAAATTGCAGTAAATGTCGATATCAGATGCAGACAGATAGCATCATGTTTCTTGTTTTGTCGCTCTGAAATTGCATTGGATGCCTTTAACGGATACCAGGCTGTCTGTTTATGTCCTCAATACCGTTATGATCACCTTGTTTGTGTTCCAGTCACGTAATGTGTAGCCACGCCTCTGTCTAACACGTGTGATGTAACGGTTGAAACGATCTTGTCATGTAAGACAACAGGACGTGTTCTTATAATTAGTGGTGTTGGGTTTCAAAGCAGTCGCAAAGTCTGTTTTGCCCGTTATAGCCAGTTTGATCCTTTTGTCGGTCCGTCAAATTAAGTATTGCTGGAAGATAAACTGTTTAGAATCGTTGGATATAATCGTCGCAGCCCCCTTTCCTAATCTCCAAGCAGATCTTTTGGTGGGGGTAAGACAGTATCAAATTGGCCAGTCTGTAACCAGTGGGGAAAGGGTTACAGATTGGCCAATTTGATACTGTCTTACCCCCACCAAAATATCTGCTTGGAGATTACCCTTTCCCAGATCTGAGACTGTTGTTTTCTCTCCAAACACATATTCAAAGGTCGTAGACGCCGTCGAGACAGAACAGAAGCCACGTAAATTGACATATGGCGAAATCTCGCTAAGCTACCTTGTGATGAATACTTGGAATTTCCTCTACATTATGGTGATCTTATGGTGTCTTCATCCCAGTTGCAATGTAGATAGGATCATAGTAATATGAAAATTCCAATGTTCTTTCAAACTCTAAATTATCAGGAGGGATAGCTTTGCAAGGTTAATTCGCGGCGTAGTCGGCCAAAAAATCAGAACGCCAGTGAGAACTTTTTTCCCACCTGCTTTGAGTGACCTGTCAATCTTATGTAACTGTCAGACTGCATAAGCCATCTGTGCTATATGACGTTAGCGTTTGATTGCATAGATGCCACATGTATAATTCAGTGGAACGAATGTCATATAATCCCAAAATTCTCTTTCTTGTTGCCTTGTTAACGTATATGATACATAATTCATGTGAACTTCAGATGACAGAATATGTATTGATGAATTTACTCAATAGAGTATAGTGCTAGTGCTAACTTGATCATGTGTATGTATACAAGCTGTTTCGTTGTTGTAACCTGTACTTAATCCAGTGAGTATGCATGTACAATAAAGGTCTTCATCCATTCATTGACGGAAAGGTTTGACATCCGGGTCAGAGGTCAGTCCTGATGAGTGATACGTCCTGAGGCGGTGATGTCACCTTGTCAAGTCTGACTATTTTGATCATCCATCACTTTACTGTCACCTATTCTATCGCCATTATTACCTTTGCAAGGACAATATCTGCATCTTCGACAATCCAGAGTCGATACATAGAGCAATGTGCATCCCCATGTTCTATATATATTTCAATTTGGATCTCTAATGGATATTCTATCAGCGGTATTTTCTATTCTGTGAACAGGATGGATAGAGAAAGCATAAAAACAGAGTTTTTTTCACCCTAACAGCTTTCTCTTAAACTGCATGTTGTAAGACCCATTGAATAAGCAATGGTTCCCCGGCGGAAGTTGGCGCGCTCGGAATACTTTCCCAGTTGCATGTTTGTTCTCACATGACCCCGAAGGCCTCATCCGTACGGCAAAACGAGGTTGACAGAGCTCAAGGTCACAGTTCTTCAATGTCAAATATTTGCATCGATCCGTACCTTTATAGTACACCTGGGCACCGACTTGTACACCTGTTTACAATTGAGTGAAATGCTCCTTACGGGTACATATTTGAATAGATGGCTTATAGATTTGACAATGGGGTGTAGACCAGAGTCTCACCAGACTCTTCAGACGTGGCTAGAATGTTGCTGTTAAAGGTGCTTACTCAGGGGGATGAAGCGAAAATTTCCTTGGGGGCATGTTGGCCCTGGTGCCGAAGAGCTGACTTGTGTAAGCCCTGGCAATGGTCCGGATTCCAGGTTATAGGCATTAGTGCCACAAGTGTCACATATCGCGTGTTGGCAGTAAATGTCGTCAGAGAGTGTGAAACATTCAGTAAGTCCGACCTTATGTCGGGCACTGTAACCTCTGAACAGTGGCGCACTGTTTGGTGTTCGACTTCACCTCTAGTAAGTGATTTCCGGACCCAAAGCCCTTACCTCAAATGAATAACTAGACAAGAACTTGGCAGCATGCACTGTACACGCTGAAATGGGGCCAGGATCCCCAGGCTCTCTATACAAAACTCATTATAACATGGAAGTAAAAGACCATTCGACAAAAAAGCAGAACACTTTAGTTTCAACCGTAGGTTGCTCGTACGTGCATCTGCACATGTAATTAACTTCAAAGACTGTAACGACCTTAATTACATGGTCAGGAGGCGGTTGGAACTCTCCCCCACACAACCCCTAAATTACCGAGGTGTTAAGTCGTTGTGAATTTTCAACCGCCCCAAACGGTCGTTAAGACTTGTTTTGTTGGGCCATACTCCACCAGACAGACAACTCAGATATGTGGTGTTGTTTCAGTTCGTAGTAAGACAGTGCGTTAGTTAGTATGCGTGTATGGTAGGAGTGATTGCTTGGAAGGATGTCAGAAGATGAGTGTCACGTTTGTGTTGGTGACAGGAAGGGAGAGGACATCCGCCCGAAGGGAATTCTGTCGTAAGCACTTTATGCTTTCACACTGTTGTTTGGTGAACGCCATACCCATAGTAGTTTGGAGCTTCGTACGTACATTGCGAAATTTTGACGATTTTACAAGGATGATATTGGACTCATTGTACGGTATGTAAATGCTCTGGTGTATACGTAGCTTTCAGGTTTGAAACAGTGCCATGGTTGGGTGGTACCAAAGCGTTTCTGGCACGGTGTCGCTCTGACATTTTACTGGTTATTATAATACTTAAAAGCCACTTTCACATCTGTTAAAGTGAATGCTTGTCTAGAATTGTATTGAGTGACTTGTTGGGAGGTCCACTTTAATATGTTATAGTGGGGTTTGTATTTTCATTTTTAGAATTCTCATTGTTCTCTAACTCCCACCATGCACCTTTTGATCCAAAATCCTTTTCAGCATCGCCAAGAAAGGCCCTGTCAGCATCCCCAACGGTTCTAACAGTAAGACCCCAGAACGTGACTTACGTGCAGATGGCGGTGTCTCGCGCCTGTCGACAGAGGGACAATGGCGCGATACAGTCGCAACCCATTCAAACTGTGTGTCCGACGCTTTGTTCTCATCCCTCCCGTTCTTGTCTCTCCCCCTACTACAGCCATGGAGGCTCTGGAGAGCGAGCTGCTCTGCCCGGTGTGCCTGGACCACTTCAAGTCGCCTCTCCTCCTGCCCTGCCTCCACAGCGTCTGCAGCAAATGCGCCGAAGGCATCCTCGTCCATCCCAACGGCGACCCCATGTCCAAAATCGGCGCAGCCAGCGACTACCGTGACGAACCCCGCAGCAGCCTCAAGTGCCCTTCCTGTAGACACGAGATCATCCTGGACGGCAGAGGCTTGGACGGGCTTAAGAGGAACTTGATCCTGGAGAATATCATCGATAGGTACAAGCAGGCCACGTCGGTGTCGAACTTTCCCGGCGGGGGGAAGAAGGTGGTCCCGTGCGACGTGTGCAGGAGCGACCCCCCGAAACCGGCCGTCAAGAGCTGCGTGAAATGCGAGCTGTCCTACTGCGAAACGTGCCTGAAGTTGACGCATCCTACAACGAGGTATGTGCATGTAACGTTTTTAATGGTTCTTTTTATTTCGTAACCAGCTTTGCTTTGATTCATTACATTTTAGTATGGAGATCACTGTTTCACCTTTCACCTTTCACCTCGCCTTTGCCTTCCTCATTGTTCTCTCCCATCCCTGCTTTAGCAATGACACTGTTTTGTTGAGAGGTGGGACGTCAGAGCAGTGTTACGTTACGTTCCATTAACATTGTATTAATGTAATCAAAATATTTTGGATCCTGCTTTAGCTTGTAACTATATATATTTGGTAAATACGTTTGTAACTTGTGTTTTCAATATTTCATCTACGAAGAGCAAAGGGCAAGACAAGTACAGCTCCATGCAAAGAGTAAGTAAGCTAGATAAGCCAATTATGATTGTTATGATTAGGAGGTCGTACCAAATGCGTGGGACAAAAGATGGAAGCTTAA
The DNA here is from genome assembly GCF_001625305.1 of Branchiostoma belcheri. NCBI lineage: Eukaryota > Metazoa > Chordata > Leptocardii > Amphioxiformes > Branchiostomatidae > Branchiostoma > Branchiostoma belcheri. Next base: position 2,665,426 of record NW_017804043.1, read on the forward strand.
ACCTGTCAGTCAACATCAGGGGGTCTTAAGCTCAGCTGCGCTCTCATGCGGACCGCATAAGAAGTAGCAACCAAACGGAACATACAGCTTTCTCTGTGTTATGGAACCGTGTCTGCAAGTTCCATATTTCCACGAGCTAATTATGTGGAACTAGTTAACTGTACATACTTAGATTTTTAAAGTTCGATCACGAAGGAATTATAACGGAAGAAGTGACTCACAGAAAGGAAAATACCGTCCAATGTCATGGCGACTATATCCGGTATTACGTCATGCCACCAGCTGCTGTACAGACCTTAAGTCAGTGAAAAAAGAGTTGCCAAACATGACTTCATTCTTGGACAGAGTCACGCCGTGAACTACCGGTACATGCTCTGCATAGTGCAAATGCAGGGTTAGGTTGTGGGTGTGAGGGGGCACAGCGGTTGGCAGGTTTGAACCTACTCAGCAACCAACAATCTGCTCAATCAAACAGCTTTGAAAATACAAGAGAGATCTGTAGCCTCATTATCAAGATGTCATTGCAAGTTTTCGTGACGTTCAACAAGGGCATGTGGAAAGTTGTTGACATCAAAACTCGCTCACACGAGTCGGTAGTTTCATGTCAAACAGCCTTGATTGAATGTGAAAATTCGAGAAGAAACAACAGGGCCATAGGAGGAAAAGTGTCAAAACAAACTCCTCATGACTAGCCTGGGAGCCAGGCTGTTTCCAGGGCCTCAGCTCCAGGGCCAACATGCTCCCAAGGAAATCATATCACAGATCCCCCACACAGGGGGTTAGACCCTCGCACGCTTGGTACAGTAGCTCCGGGCCTATTGTGTTATGGGACTGACATCCATGCTCGCCCCTCCCCCCTCCGGAGAGGATGGTTGCTTCGTTGCCGACCCTCTGACCGGAGTGACACGAAAACCTGTCAGGCAGGTGCTGAAGGCAAATAGCGAGGGCTCCTGTACGGGAAGATGTCGCGGGGAGAGATCGACATGAAACCCGCGGAATCGTCCTGACCAGATCGTCCCTGGCAAGCGAATATCGACGTCCAAATAGACCCCAAAATGTACGTTTCGCGAGCGACCTTGGTTCTATCCACACCAAAGCGCCGTACCACCAATTGCAATGGGACCGTCAGGTAGGAACGCACCTCCCCCTTCGTAACTATCTTTTAATGAAGAGCCGATTCATGGGGAATGAATTTTTAATGAAATCTGAAAGTTGTCTGGTAGCTACAACGCCCTTGGATGACGCAAATGAATTGTGATCATTATGGAGATCAAAACAATATTATTTGGCGACATTTTAGTAGTGTTTTGGATGGTCTTGCCTTCGCGTTTGGGGGAGTATTCTAGTTTTGTACGAAACCAGTGAACCCTGAAAAGGTATATGGGCCCTTCTTATACATGCTTCGCTGAACGTCTGCTATTAGAGCTGGTGTAGTTAAATCACTGTCAAACTATTCAATATGATACAGATACCCAAGGGCGGTTACTGCGTGTAAAATGTCATATTTGAATCTGACTGACGTCACAAGGAATGTCACGTGCAAATAACATGTCTGGGGGCAGCATATATTGAGTTGGACTTTTGTGTTTATTCTGTCGTTTTGTTGAATTCTGTGTAGAAAGGTAGGATACGAAAACAGATTTGTCATCACGTCAATGGTGCAAACTACACGGAAATCCGATTGAAAATTGAAATTGTGCAAAATGCAAATTTAGGTGTTTTAAGGTCACGATGCCGTTTCACGTCACTTCCAGTACTTATTGAACATTCATGGTATTGTAGCAGGAATAGGGTAAAACTTTAGTGACATCGCGTTCAAAAGTGCTTTGCTCTTCATTGTTAGGCATTTTGGGCCATGGTTCTGTATCTTATCACGTATCGCTTAGCAAAAAAAGGTGAACGTCATCAGTTTTACAGTGTGTTTTGGCAATCTTCTAAACAATTATAGCCTTTTTTGGAATTCGAAGACTACTTCTTAGAATCATAATTATCTCAGATGACCTACTTCCATGTCGTCTAAGATAATCCTAACATTGTTCCATCCTGTCAAGGTCACCATCTTCAATTTGTATGGTAGGGACGATTGTGTCTTAAACATTGCGATTACTAATTATAAGTATTAGCAGCTCTAACAAAGAAGTTAGAAAAGTACATCATTCTAACAGATGTCATAGTGAATAGCTTGTTTGTGATGCTCCTGAACAGTGGTCCCCTTAAGGGATGATTCACACTGGTAATTTTCTTAATTATGTTTAAAGGAGAACACAAAGGGCGACATTCGTGTGTATTTTGTTTGCTATAGCCTAAGGTACACTGTAGACTATTCTTGAGCTTCTTGGATTACAAAATAGTAACGAACGAAAACCACTTTGTGTCTTTTACAGCTATCTTCTTTCCAACATGAAAGGATGATGTGAAAGTTCGTATTCACATGATAAACAGCTCTTTAAAGCTCTCTATTGTTAACTAAAAATCTGTGGGGTTAGTATGTAAATAGTGTACACACAGCTATTGTAATTACTGGTTAGCTAGCCTTATAAGTTACCATAAACCAATTTCAAACATGATTGAAGAATATTCAGACATAAAAAGAAAGTAAGCCCAAGGGTTTTCACAGAATTAAGACATGAAGGTATAGCACGTAAAGGTACGAGTCCATGGGACAAATGGTTTTTGTTTCACCTAAAAAGGGACTGGTGTTGTCATTGGTGAATCTATAATGTATTTTTATGTGAGACCATGTGAAATGTTGCTTTTGACGTTCTTCAGAACAGATTCCAATTGAAACATTAACACTGTACAGGGAACGTCCATTAATATAATAGGGGATGGTCCGGAAAATCGATCCCAAAATCGATATTTTATTGCAGCCATGAAAGCTCTGTAGACCTTGAATGACAGTCAGGTCTGCAGCTGAAGATAAATAATGCCTACTTCACAATTAATGGAGCCTCGTTGATCATTCTCTATTCTGAAGCTCACGATACTCATAAATTGATTATGGTTACTTCATTCGACAGTTTATTTGTTACACCCAACAAGGCTTCACCTAGGCAATTGTTTTCGATAATGAAACACTATTTGTATACATTACCTTCCGTTCTTTGTTATTTTGTAATGCAGAAGTACACAGTCAGGTCATTGACCTCTTCATGACACGGCTTTGGAATTACTATGAAACGCATCGAGCTTTCAAAACCAGAATCCAGTGACATGGCAGAGGACAGTAACGCCAGTATAGTCGCACAATACCACAATACCTACTACTACTACTACTACTCCTACTGTAGTCGTTTTTTTTTGTCAATTTCTGCGACCCCGACAATCTCTATTTACTTCACAGAGAAGTTGCTTCCAATCCGGGTATTACAAGCTGCTTTGAAGGACTCCGCATTCGCCCGAGGGAAGATATTTCGATAAAGATCTCAGTCGTCTTCGCGTTAAAACTACCTTTTATGACTGAATGGGTGGTTTAGCAGCAAACTATAGCATCTATTGAAACTGTACCCTGGCAGCAGCCTCTGCTTTCTCTTCGATATGTAAGTTGTAGCTTATTTAAATCCAGGTCAATAGAAATGCACGTGCTTGCAAATGTGACCAACAGACATTGTCTATTCAAGGATAATGTCCTATTGTCTGATGCGACTGGTTGAATAAGCCCGAGGCTGACCGAGTGTTTATGAGTTACTGGCGAAGGACGCATGGCGGCAGACAGAAGCAAGTAATAATTCTTAGAAGAGCGTATTAAGATGTAAGCTGAAAACATTGTTTTCTCATCTATGTCTTCTTCCTTTCTGCCTCTAGGTTCCACGCGTGGCGTGGACATACACATGGATCGGAGCAACGTTACCAATGGCAACACAACCGATGCTCTGACTAACTAACATTTGTCACTAGCCGGATAAGTAACTTGTATTGTCTATGTTTGTCCATGTTCAGGACTGGCAAGACGGCGTTTGCCGACCACAAGTTCGTGGTGCCGACCGTAGACCCGCAGACCAAGGTGTTAATGTGCACGGAACATCGGGAAGAAAAGGTATGTGGTGTGTTTTCCATTGTGGTTGACAACATATAGTTCTCTGTTCACTGTCACCATGACAAGGCCATTCACTGCAAAGTAATAAACCTTCCACGCCCACGACTCATGTGGAACGTAACAGAAAGCTGGGACTGAAGTGAAGCGTGGTCTTATCTCACTTCAATGTAAAGTCCTTATTCACCTCCTGAACACATGATGTATTTTGGTCCAATCGCTTTGCTCTATATATTGGGAAAATCACGCCTGTTCTCTCTAATAGAAGACGGCTGCTTTACCTTTGTTTGGCGCCATACAGCCAGTGTTACTGAGGGTAATTAACATTGAGAAGACAAGCATCTAAAAGTACGCCTTTGATAAGCTATTAAACACGCCTGTGCTCCTTATAAGGTGAACCTGTTCTGTGTGACTGACGACACGCCGGTGTGTTCCCTGTGTAAGCTGGTGGGCAGACACAAGGAACACGAGGTCAAGCCGCTGGAGATCACATACAACGAGCAGAAGGTAAGTTCATATGGGATGGTCGTAGCCATTTTTGACAAGGTGTCAATCAAACTATAGTTTCATAAGGAAACACCTATAACATTATTACATAGTTTTGACCTCAATCTTCTCTTACTGGTTAACTGACGATAATAAGCCCACCTTCTCTTATATTAGTAGAATGATATGGCATCGCCCTAATTCATTAATTCACTAGATAACAATCCCATATTCTCCTTATAGAATCAGATGTTACCCTTCAATCTCATAACTTCACTAGACGAAGAATCGAAGCTTCTCTTACTAGTGAATTATTGAGATAGCATTCTTCTATGTCATTAATTCCCTAGACGAAGAATTGGAGCTTCCCTTACTAGTGATTTAATGAGATAGCACTCTTCTATCTCATTAATTCTCTGGTCCAGGAATGCAATCTTCCCTTACTTGTGAATTAGGGAGAAAGAACCCTTTCTATCTCATTAATTCACTAGACGAAGAATTGAAGCTTTTCTTACTAGTGAATTAGTGAGATAGCACCCTTCTATCTCATTAATTCACTAGACTGAAGATTCCCTTACTAGTGAATTAGTGAGATAGCACTACCCTATCTCATTGATTCACTAGTCCAGGAATGCAATCTTCCCTTACCAGTGAATTAGTGTCCTTCTATCTCATTGATTCACTAGATGAAGAATTCAATCTTCCCTTACTAGTGAATTATTGAGATAGCATTCTTCTATGTCATTAATTCACAAGAGGAAGAATTGGAGCTTCCCTTACTAGTGATTTAATGAGATAGCACTATCCTATCTGATTGATTCACTAGTCCAGGAATGCAATCTTACCTTGCTAGTGAATTAGTGAGAAAGAACCCTTTCTATCTCATTAATTCACTAGACGAAGAATTGAAGCTTTCCTTACTAGCGAATTAGTGAGATAGCGCCCGTCTATCTCACTAATTCACTAGACTGAAGCTTCCCTTACTAGTGAATTAGTGAGATAGCGCCCTTCTATCTCATTAATTCACTAGAAGAACAGTTGTATCGTATTAATGAGCATGTCATTGAATCCGAATTGACGGATGCATGTTACATTGTGCAGGAAAAACTTGCCAAGGATGTGCAGGAGTTGGTGGGCATCAACACGGAGATGGTGCACTACATCGCCAAGCTGCGGTCACTCTGTGAGATGGTGGAGGTACGTAGTTATGTTGTACAGTAGGTCAAAATTTCATGTACTGTACACTTAATACTTAGTCTGGCTGCTATGCTAGTTACCTTAGGTCCCTATTCACCAGACTAGGGTTAACTAATCAGGATGGCACCAGGCTAGTCATTTAGCTAATACTACTAATTTGTCAAATATTCTTTGACAGTCTTTTTGCTGTCTTTCAGTGAATCATTTGTAGATTGGTGGTATCAGCCTAACGCTTACCACATCAGCGTATGACGAACGGCTTTGTGTGCAGTTTCAAACTTACTTGGCTCTTGTTGAAGTTGTCCCTTTCATCTGTCCTTCAGCAAAACTTTTCGAAGATGGAGGTGTCGGTGAAGGACGAGTTCTCTCGGCTGAGGATGATCGTGGATGAGCGGGAGAAGGCCATGGTGGGGAAACTGCATGACGAGAAGGCCAGACGAGTGGAGGACAGAAAGCAACAGGTACTGTAATATCCATTAATAGATCAATGTTGACAGTCTAAACACAATATGCGGTTCAGCCAATAAAGCATGAATATCAAATATTTGCATTTCTATGTTTTGACAGAAGTGGATGAGGCTATGGGATCGGTCTGTTGAATGGATAAAAACAAAGGAAATAGCGAAATGTTTACCTGCCAACGTTTCCGTAGGTCTTCTCTTTGCCTCCCTCAGGGCAATACTGACTGGTTCTGTGCCTATACCCAGCTGAGGAAGTAGATAGATCCAGTCCGTATTGCCCTGAGGAAGATGACTGTGCTTGTACCGCCCTCGACTCGGTTGTTCAGGACTGGTGCAGCCACAGCACCGCCCTGCAGCCACCTGAAGAACAGCAGTTTCTGTAAGATAACCATTGGACTGACATAACTGATTGATTACGTTTGCTTCCAGGTTGCAGTTTACAGGAAAACGCTAGAGGGTACAACTGCAGCAGTAACGTACGCACAGGAGGCACTCAAGGAACCAAACGAAGGCTGCTTTTTGCAGGTAATGGCATCGCCACTGATTACATTGATAGTGTAGAGTTCCAAGTTAAAAGACCACATTTTTGTTTGGTTACATTTTCTTTGATCTCTATCAAAAGGCTTAAGTTGATGGACTTCATGTGATCTGGGTGGCTTAGGCTTTAACACTTTGGCAAAAGCCGTAGGCACCATGATAACTTGGCTCTATCTCATGTCCTCCCAACAGTCATTGTTGAGTAACCGAGAACAGCTGTCCGCATCTGTAGCAATACCAAAATAACCACTTTCACAACACGGCTCACTTGACAGACAAAATATGGAATCCCACCGTACAGGAGACTCTTTATGCCTGACAGTGTGGTTCGTCACGTTCATGGTACATTTGAAATCATGGTCCAGCTATGCCAAGATTTGTAATGCAACAAAGTGGTCCATTCTCTAAAATGTTTTTAGTAACACGTTTTGGAATGCAACAGGTCCCTCCCCATTGCAGACCATTGCAATGCATATAATTGTGCTTACTATCTTGGTAGTCCGAAGATTTTAGAGCCCAATATGCTGCACCAGGCCGTTCATCATTGTTCTTTATCTTATGACCTCGTCCCCTCTTCATTAGACATCTAAGGCCATCAGTAAGAGGGTTCGGATGGCGATAGACTCCACCCCGTCTCTGCAATCGTCCACGGAGCTGGTGGATCAGCTGCAGCTCAAACACTTCCAGATCGACTTCTCCAACCTGGTGCCCATGCTCGGACAGCTAGACTTCCTCAAAAGTAAGACTCCGCTTCGCTTGGAACAATATCATCTGTATCTGTATCTGTATCTGTATAGCCGGTATAACCGCCTTTCGGCGTAACACACCAGCTCATGTAACACACATGCACACGGCTAGACGTCCTCAAAAGCACGATGCCACGTGCACCACACACACACAGATGGGCGTCGCCCTTATACACCACGTGGAAAGAGCTTCACCTTAATAGCACACAAAGAGCCATTTCCCCTAGAGATGAATATATATTACCAGAAACTTAAAACTATGGTCTTTCATCCGTTAACTGTGAATGAGTATCTGAAGAGAAGTGGCACCGGTTTTCATCTGGAAGCACTAGTATGTGAATGTCTCATGCAAAGGAGTATTATTATGTTATTGATGGATATGGTATTATTTTCCAGTTCCGAGTACTCCCGAGTTCCTGACAGAGCAATGCTCTGCAGAGGAGAGCTCAGTGTATCTCAGATGGCATTGTGTGGACGTTTCCGCATTTGATACATATCAGGTAAACCATGTCACTGTTGTACTTACTATTAGTTTTACGTGCTACATGTTTTGAGAGAGTACGTTCAGAGGGAGTATATGCGGCATATACTCATTCCGCGGCAAAACTCTCACATCGTAGCCAGAGTAATATTGCGTATTAGCACTCCCCCAAAAACATCAACGCCACCGCACAAGTCTGCGAAGGAGGCTAGAACGCACTGAACATCGTTTCTTAACAGCCTGGCTGTGACTGTACATCTTTTTGGGGTGGGGGCACATGTAGTGGATGTTCATATACAGAGAGAGCTAACGCCAGTTTGTCTGACAATTGTCACAGGTGCAATACGCCCGGTCCTATGCGTCTAGTGCAATCGTCAGCTCCATCTACAAGACCATTTCCGACATCAACGACGTGAGAACGACCATCTCGGGTCTGCAGCCGGACACACAGTACACGTTCTTCGTGCGGGCAGTCAACAAGGCCGGCCAGACCCCGAGAAGCGAGGGCCTGAAGATGAGGACCAAAACTGCAGGTATGTAACATCATTGACGTCATCAGGGTTAAAGGTCACTCGTGAAGTAGGGAACCCCTCCAACAGGTGGCAAGGTGGTCTTGTGCTTAGAGTCGAATCTCTGGCATCCCCAGTGTTGTGTTATTAGGAAAGGCGCACTTTACACCTATATTCTCATCTGACTCAGGTGAAAATTAGTATCTAGCTTCGGTCAGGGACGCCCTGTCAGACAAGACGTCAAGCCAGTGGTCCCGTGTTTGAGGAGAGTCATCCCACCACACTCACTTATCAAAAAGAGCAGGAGTCCTTCCCTGTGTGAGTGATTCAGACCTTACAGTCTGGTCGTAGGATTGGCATCTTGAAAATGTGATAGTCATCTGTTATGTCAATCCTTCCACAAATGTGGTAAATCAGTATGACGAAAGCATCCAAAGGGCGTTACATCTAGGGTTGAGGTGGATCACACACATCCATTGTACGGTTTGACACATATCAGAGGTGACATTAAATAAACCCTTTCACAGCTGGAAGCGATAAACGTCACAGCAATCATGAAATCAATTACTCACAGAGTAACGTTAAGTTTGCTCTTAACGTTGAGTTCACATTCCTGGTCTCAAGTTAAGGGATACCTGCCAATTGTTGGTAATTACACCTGCCAAGTCGGAGGTAGGTGAAGCAGGAATAAGGATGATACCCTGGCTATTCCCGTGGGAATGGTATGTAGAGAAAAAACGCAACATACATACCTTGGCGTTGTTGTGTTTTATTCAGATTAAGCAGGATGATACCCTGGCCATACCCGTAGGAAGGGTATGTAGAAAAACCCCACAGCATACCTACATGGCGTTCGTGCACTACGTGAGGACAGCATAGTAGTAAACATGTTTACAAGCACTAGCAGTCGCGAAATTCTTAAATCTGTACGACATTAGCTTTCCAGGTGTTTTGGGGTACGATTTCACAACAACGTCCTCGAAGGGCGGCAAAGCCAAGCTATTGCTACCATTAACACAGGGCATTGAACCTGCATGCAAGATATGATAATATCAAGCTACTGACCGAAGGTAAAACAGAAGAACATAAGAACGAACCTCCTACCCTGTTGGGGATTTGCTCTTCCCCTATCTGTTGGACAGAAAGAAACCATTACATTTTTAAGGGTTACCTTTTTAGTTCTATCTATATAATATTGTTACCACTGATTCTATTAATATTTCTTTGTGAAATATTTTTGGCACACGCAATTACCCATCGGACAAGAGCTTGCAGTAAACAGTCAGTAACTAGAGATTGTTTGTGTACTTTTCTACAGCGTTCAAGTTCACGCTGGACCCTGACACGGCTCACCCGGACCTGGACATCTCGGACGACGGCTGCTCGGTCACGTACGACTCGGCCGGCTCGTCGCGCCGAAACGTTCCAACGCGCCCCGAGCGCTTCACGGATTACGTGGCGGTCCTGGGGAACTCGGTGGTCAGCCAGGGACGTCACTACTGGGAGATCGACGTCAGCAGGAGCCGCGGCTACAGGATCGGCGTGGCGTACAAATCCACGCCGAGGAACGAGTACATCGGCAGCAACAACTCCTCCTGGGCCATACAGTGCCACAACAAGAGGTTCGCGCTGTGGCATCAGAACAAATCACAGACGATCCAGCTCTCCTCGCCGCCCTCTAAGATCGGTATACTGGTGGACTTCTCGTCGGGAACCCTGACGTGTATAACCATGTCTCAACCAGGGAACAAGCAACAGATCTACTCCTTCCAGACGAAGTTTAGAGAGGCTCTATGCCCGGCGTTCGCTGTGTGGGACAACTGTTTAACTGTCATCTCTGGGCTGCCCACGCCAACCATTTAGACTACAGTAGAGAGAGATGACCAATCTCAATGTGCAAAACCTTCGCAATGAACATTCATTACATGAAGTCCAATGTAAGCATAACTTAAAGTATGCGTAAATGTTCCCTTTTTTTGACTGAAAAACGGAATCTTAACGCATACTTTAAGGTATGCAGAAACACCACATTTCATGCAGTGATTCAAGCAGATAAGATGTGTGGTTCGTTTTGTACGTCTTTCATATGGTGTTTTTCTTTGCGTATAGTAAGGCATGCGTCACCTGAAAGGTCTACAGAAATAGCACACATCTGTTCTACTGCGATGTAACCTCCAGTTAAAGAATAGGGAAAACAGCCCTTGTCGAGGCTATGTTTTGTTACAATAGCTTTTACTGAGTACGCCTGCTACGCAAAAGGGCTTCCTTGTATAGGTACGCTGCTACAAAATGTCGACAACTGTGCATAACGTTTCTAGACTTAACTGTATAGCAAACTGGCATACAGCTATTGTACTATTGAAATATTGTATAGGGTGACGGTGCATGAACCTTTGATAGATAAAGGGCAGTCAGTACTGTGCAATACTATGAGAGGGGGAGATGAAACGCTTGGGCAAAATTTGTACTGTGCAAAATTATAAGACTGTAGGGGTGAGGGATAGAGTATATAACGTTTCCTTAGCTGTACATATGTACGAACTGTTAACCAGTATCCACATATAGATTTGTGCAGCAATGCCGTATGGTAATAAAGAAGTGCTATATTAATAAAAGCAGCCTTGTGAATTATCGAAGCAAATAGGGCTGCCAAATGCTAGCTTTTGTATAATAATCAACATCATCACGACCATATATTTGTCACAAAATCCATATGTAAAAAAATACAGTGTGTTTAAGTGTGGATTTTTGTATTGAATGCCGAGATACATATTGTCAAAAGTGGCTACCACGTGGAGGGCAGTCATGTGAAATCAGGGCATGTAATAGTCTAAGTTTGTTACGTCTTAGCTCATGTTATACCCAGCCACATTTTCCATGTTGCTACTTTGCCAAACATAGCTAAATTTTCAAAAGCCACCATCTTTATTTTGCTAACGTTGCAGCAAAAAATAGACATGACGAATCGGAAACTATATTGGACGACATGCAACGGTAGAAACCTTGACAGTTTAGAGAAATTCACAAGAACGGTTTGTTGTGTTAGGAAAGCCAACGTTGAATGAGAGAGGGAAAGAGAGAGAGAGAGATGGTAAACTGACGACGATGAAGTAAGAGAAAAGTTAAAAGGGAGTGAAACTGAATGAAGGAATTAAAAGCCATGGAAGAGTGCTTCAAGAAATGCTGACATGACAGATATTGTGCAGATTTGATTCAAGTAGTTATAAGATTCTTATGACAGCAAAGAGGCTCCAGTTGCTGGACATCTAGTGCCTAAGGCGTACCACTCCTTCGTGAAGTAAATGTCAGAAAGGTATAATAGCTCTTGTGGGTAGATGTGAAGTTTACACTGAAAAATGGTAAAAGTTATTATGTCCTGCGGTCGATCAAGTTGAACTGGTAATACAGGTTGTCAGTTCATGGTCATTTTTGTTAGGACTCAGGGCGAAAGGGGACTAGTCTTACCAATGGGGTGCGATTATTTCAGGGACGACCTTCAGAAAATGTGCCTTCCCTGGATCACTGAACATTCTTAGGAAAAACTAGGATAGGAGGTTAGATGTCAAATTCTTCACACACAGGAGGCATCTTAATTACATGTCACCGATCAATGATAAAACAGATTATTTGCCTACCATGGTGCCTATTGTATCCAGAACCATGCCTATCTAGTTCTATGCCTGAATGGGTTAGGGATACGATGAGGTACGGTACTGGATAGTCTTCGCGTATTCAAAAACGTTTTGGCCCAGGCACGGTTCTGGATACGCCTGTACAATCCAGAATCGTGCCTGAGCATCATCGAGTTCTGGACAAAGCACGGCTCTGGGTACAACAGCCCCTGGGGCGTCTTGGTCATCATAAGGAGGTTCCCAATGTGCTTCTAGCTACTTATTTACTTGGAGGTGTGCTCTTAACACATCTATGGTTCTTTGTTTTTGGCTGACGTTTTAGTTTGCCATCGTAGTGTCTTAGCGGGCTGAGATAAATACAAAAGAGAACACAGAAAAGGAAACCCAAACAAGTATTTCTGGCAGGATGTGATCCATTACGCTTTCATAGACTGCAGACATTCGTGTCGTTCTTGTTGGATGTCATCAGCAACAATGCCAATGAAAGAATAAAACCGTCGTACGAAATACCGCTGTTCATCTTATTCATTTACGGGAACGATCGTGTATTTCATCGCTTTTTTAGAGTCCAAAGGCTTGTATCTCATGTTTAGAAAAGAGCCATCAAATATTGCTTTAATCCCATGCATTAATGTTGCTTTAATCCCATGCATTAATGTTGAGAAATTGGGACACATCAACAGATAAAGGAAATATATGTAAAGTGCCTTTCCCAAGAGCACAATAGTAGGGCCCAGGGATTCGAACCCAGAACCTTCAGATTCTGAGTCAAAAACGCTAACCGCAAGACCACCTTGCTATCTTACTTTACTGTCTGTGAATACTGTCCCTTGTGCTGTGATATGCTAGACCTGTTACACAATCAGCGGTGGGTATACAGTATATCACTCAGTAATACAGTAATGTTTCCTGACAAAACCAGACTGTAGCCGTGTCATGTAAATTGTCCATGAAAGCCCAATTTTCGGAATGAGGGTATGGGGGCGATGTCACGTGCAGTGACCCTCTCACTTTCCATTACGGAAGTTCAGAGAGGCCGTCCTGGTCATTACGTAGTGTCCAATGCCATTGCTTCTGCCAGAAACACGACAGGTAGTAAATTCTACAAGGAAGACCTTGGCGTAAATGTCACAATCCATTTGGTTTTGCTAGAAAAAGGCATTAGGTTCCGAAGGTCTACAGGAAAGACCTTGACACATCAGTTGTTTTCCGTTGCATTCCATTGCTTCTTATTGCGTCATTTTGAGATATTTTACGTGCAAAAACGAGTTCTTCTCATTCTCAAAATTATCAATCTCCAAACAAATTCTCAAGACCGTGACAAATTGGCAGGGCAGTATTCATTTGCCACCCAGTTGGCTAGCGAAAAAAGGATACCAGTACAAAAAGTAAGCCCGATAAAAACGCCTAAAAACATAAGCCGGAGACCAATACTCTGCTTGGAGAGTAGAAGATCGTCAGAAGAAACCGCAATGCCGACAGAAAAGTAATAGATTAATGACAAGAATCCAGAATATTCAAAGAAGTTCATTGACGTTGTCTAAAACGGCATTTGCCATCTTGAAGACAGATGTAAACTCTCAAGAAGAATGAGCAATTTGGACATTGTCCAGGAGATCAAGGGGATCTCCAGGGTCTCTGCGTTTATCAAAGCAAGACGATAACAGTCTTGAGGAGTAGCCAGGTTTCTGTCAGGGCTGCGGCTCATCAAACAAAGAGTTTTATAAACAAGCTGCCACTTGGAATCTCTCCCGACCACAAGTACTGCTTCCGATGAGACCCCAAATCACCCCCATCAACGGCAGGGCTTGAAATACTTTTTTCTGCATACCTGCACTGGTGCAGGTAATAGTCATGATGACCTGCACCAGACAAGTTTTACCTGCACTACCTGTTTCTTTGCCTTTCAATTCATCAAAATTGAAATGGTTTGGAAGAAGATGTTCCAAGTAGTATTATTTACTACGTTCTCTGCTGTCTACTTTTAAGAGTGACAGTTGATTTGTAGGCACATGTACATGTGCCCCCTAGTGCCGTGCTCAGATTAGAAGTGGAATTTCGAGCCCTGTAACTGTCTTGTATCTATAGTGCATCCAGGGAAGAATAACATTTTGACAGGGTGAATCCGCATCGTAAACATTCAACAAACAGCATGCCGTGTTTACAAGGGACGCCGAGTGATGCCTCCACTATCTCTGTTGGATTTGGGAAGAGAGAGATCTACCTTCTTGTGATGTTGTTCAGGGGTTAGCGAAATTACTTCTGGACCAAGAGGTCGGGAGTTCGAATCCCGGCTGCTGTCGCTCAACTGACATGCACGCTACTGGAAAGGGTCGCCCTAGGAAGGGACGTTAAGGGTGGGTCTGTAAATACTGTACACAACGTCTGTCTTCAGCGAGCTCAAAAACCGGATCGAGATCACTTGAAAGTCGCTTGAAGAAGACCCATGGACGTAATGCCTAGAATGTAATCAATGGTCGTATGCCTGTCTACGCACACAGCCTAGCTGAAAGCATTGCCATCAAGTGATAGGATAGAAGGCATAAACCTGCATTTGTGCCAAATTTTGCCAAGCACAAAAGGTCACCCTTAGGCCATACTATTCTCGGAAAGCGTGTGAGGCCGTGCTAGAGAGAGAAGAGAGACGGGTCCGTCGACTACGATCAGCTCTCGGTCACGCCTGGACGGAAGACGGATTGTTTCTTAACGAGAACGTCACAGCGACACACCAGAGGTGACGTTGGCCAGAGATCCGGAGCATTTGTCCCATTTAGTTGCTCGTTTGTCACGCCTCGGTGGGTCATTAGTCTCCCGCCACCCTGCTTGCCTCCGACAGTCCTTTACTCCATCACCCAGCACGTGTCTTCTGATGTGCTCAACATGGCTCAACATGCACATGTTAGGTCTCCATCTTTGCTCTTTGATTAGTTTCACCTCTATAGTAGTATAACCCCATATTCCTTGCAATTTCAGTCTATCATATTTGTGAGGCATCGTGTGGGGTAATGATTGGTGTCTTTCCCAGGATCCAGGTACGGGGTTCGAATCCCCTGACATGTCCCGATGTTGTGTCGTTGAGAAAGGCACTTTATCTCATTTTCCCTAGCTGCTTCACTCAGGTGAAAATGAGTTAGGGACGTCCCTCGGATATGATGTTTAATGGAGCTAAGTATTCGGTGAAGACCTTGGCTTCTTCAGTTGCCTTCGTTAGTCCGAGAGTGAGAAATTTAAATTATGTACGCCGAACCTGGGAAAACTTTGAATACGGGCCAAGGAACACGTGTTACATCATGTGAAACTACTATGAAGCTGCTCGTCCACCGTAATCACTGAAGACCTTGACTTTCTTCAGTTGTGTTGTTTTGTCCAGAATGACAAATTCAAGCTGACTATGTAGGTGCAGAAACTGGGAAGAAGTGAATACGGGCCAAGGAACACATGTTACATCTTATCGCGGCGAGCGGAAATAATAGAATCCTCACACTTTTCCTTCAGGACATTAGATGGTATCATTCATCTTAAGAAATCGAGGACATCTTGAAGAAGGTCTGTCTTATACTGAGGACCAGCTGTAAGGAGCCCGGGGTGTCATGCCTACATTGTTTTTGTCTAGGTCATTAACTGCTTGTTAAGATATTTCTGCGGGTACAAATAATAAGACAAAGGTGACGTTAGACTAAGTCCAAACCATTTTGCCATTCATTCATTCTTAGATACTCATCTGTTGAAGCACATCCAAGCACAGTGTACTAGTGACAACTCATCTAACGAGATTTACCACACATTGTGGACGGATTGATATCACGGGCGACTATCGGCTCTCAAGATGTTAAAATCAGAAACCGGATTGTAAGGCTTGAACCACTCACACCGAAAAAGACTCCTAGTGTGGTTCTTACGTACCACCAGAGAGGACGTCTCTAACCGAACCTGGGTACCCATTTTCACCTGAGTCGAATGGAGTTAGCAGGTGTAAAATGCCTTCCTCCCAAAGGGCACATCACTGAGGCCTGCCAGAGATTCGATCCCAGAACCTTCAGATTCTGAGTCGACATCCATGACCACAAGACACCTTGCCATAATGAAGAATACATATACAAAGAGAATTAAAAATAATAAAGAAAAGCCAAACGTCCTTAAAAACGTTGTGGAACTTCCTCACATTCGTATTTTCCATGCACCCTCGGCCACCAGTACACAAGTGATTGACAGAAAAGATAATCAGGAAGATTGAAAGTAGTTCTAGCCAGGGGCAGTCAGTCTTCTGCTGCTGACATCAGCACATGTCTTCATGTGAAACTTCTCGGCCAGATTACATCCAGAGAGAGTTCCCTTTGTGTACTAAACATTGGCCACATAATTGAAGCTTCCCAAAGGTGAGATTTTGGGCTAAATCGGGAAGCCCGTCGGCTTTGCCAAAACCACCTGCCTCTCACTTAAAATACTCCACACTAATCATAAGGTCGGTACTTCTTTTGATATAGGATTTCCCAAGGCTTTGTGAAGGATATCAGGATTACACTTCACATCAGTGCAAAAACTGATTCAGCAGATTCTACAGATTGTACCATATTTGAGACCCTTTTTCAGGCGCCAGGCCAAAAATGCTTTCAGATCAATCCTGCTATCGTTACCCCTGAGAAAGTTGAAGGCAATGCGTTCAAGTGATACCCGTCGGTAGATTTTGCACAGTCTGTATCTTGTGGATAAGAATTCGGGACAAACTAAACAGTGACTCCGGGTCGTTACATAACGACAATCCTGCCAGATTTATAGATTTGTGTCGGACAGCTAGACACAACGGTCTACAGGACACTGTACACGGGCTGCGACGGTGCGTGCCGCGGCCTTGAAGTAGACCAGATGTTGGGAGGCACAGAACAAACGAGATGAAGGCAAGAGATGAGAAGAAGGAGGGAAGAATAAAGGCAGATATAAGTAATGGGGCCGTGTGGCGTAACGGCTGGGTGTTTGGCCCAGAACCTAGAGGTCCTTGGTTCGAATCCTTACATGTCACCGATCTTGCGCCCTTGGGAAAGGCGGTTTGCACGACTTCCCTTAATCCAGCCAGGTGTGAAATGGGGACCTGGAGAGGTAAAATGGATGGGACGGACTTCGCCTTACGATACCGTGCCCTTGTCACGGAGAATAACAACCCATTGCTTCTATGGCCTCATAAAAGGCTATGGTACTAGCTTTCCCTTGTGTCTTTTACATGTATAAGAAATGGTAGAAGTGAACAAAGTAGCACGACAGGACGTCCAGTGTCACATTATATTGGACACACACTGAAAGGCGTCTGCCGGAAGACCTAGCATTGAGGTCATCGGTCTTTCGTCTGTGTCGCCTTGACGTAACCCATGTCCAAGGGCGAACTGCAATGGCCAAACGTTAGGAATTTTATAGCGTGACGCAAGTCTGTATATCAGGTACAAATGACAGCACATGGAATTTCTGCAAATGCCGCTGGAGTGCAGAGTACCCTGGTCTACAAGGACTTGTAGCTGTACGTACCACATGGCATGCTTGTCGAAAAAGACCACATGGCATCCTTGTCCAAAAAGACCACATGGCATGCTTATCCAAAAAGAACAAAGTCAGGACTACAAAAGTTTCCGACCTCTAAACGCAGCAGTGTTTGTTCTTCTTCCTCTCGTTATTGAAACTAAGTTGTCATCATGATCAAATGTGACACGAGAGCCATCATCAGATAGAAGCAGTCCTTGTGGTAAGCTACACAGGACTTAGCAGCCGTGCAGTGCCACTAAATCTGGTGAACACGTGGACGTTACACCGGCTGATTAATACCGACACAGGTACACAGGGGTGGCTGATGTCTCCAAACTTTTGTCTCGACCCGCATGACCTCCACATATGTTTTCATGCCCTACAGGTCTCTTCTCTCTTTTACCGACCACTTGTTGTTTGACCCACAGTTGCCTCTTGTCGTATCCAGAACCATGCTTTTCTAGTTCCTTAGCCTAGATGGGCTAGGGATAGGATAAGGCACGGTCTTGGATGGTCTCCGCATATCCCAGAACATAGATTTGCTCCAGGTACGGTTCTGGATACGTAGACTATCTAGAACCACCGTGCCTGAGCATGGTCATGATTTAGAAGAGACGAAGTGGCTGCATTGCCTTCGTCATGCCAGGTTCATTGGCACCTTTCAGAGATACACATTCCACTGAGTTTCAACCCAGACGACACGGTTCTAATTGGATACTTTGACACTTGGCAAAGGCAAAACTGCGTCTTTTTGGAACTTCACGAAACGCAACATCAGAACAGAATTAGTCCAGCCATTGTTGTCAGTCTGTAATGAGCCACATGGCGGAATCTGGGCCAACAGCGTGCTGAAGCATAGTCTCCTATAGCAGACCTGCTGTTGGCACTTTAATATTGCCGTTTTCTCTGGCACACATATGAATTTGGTCCCTCCTGCTGCCATATCCAAATGGCTGCAAGTTTAGTCAACTACAGACGTCACCTGAGTGTGTTAGATAAGTAGATATCAGTATTTGCATAAACAACTTACAACATTGAGGTGCCTGCCACGAGGCCTGTTCTGGAGGCTACAATCTAGCGCGGACTATAAATGACGTCGCGGCGCGGGGCACCTTCACTCGTCCGCAGTCTATCGCCCAACGTACAGCCGAGATGGAGGGTTCCCTGAGACGAGCGCTTCTGGCCGCCGCGTGTTGCCTTCTGTTCGGCACACTTGCGGAGGCCCAGGACCAGACCATGGGCCCTGCGTTGGTGGAGGGACACGTGGACTACAGCGGGCAGATGTCCTGCAAGATCATCTGGCCTACACCGGCCGACAGGGCGAAGGAGACCGCTCGGATCGCGGCGCTCGAGACGAGAGTTTCTGAGCTGGAGAAAATGGAAGAGCGGCTCAAAGAGCTGGAAGGCGTGAGTTCCCTTTCTTTCTTTCGGCTAAGGGTAGACAATAAAAGAAGTGACTATAAGCAGATGACCCTTTTAATAAAGGATGCACAAGTCGTAATATAGAAAAGACCATATATACTTGGTAGATGTCCTCTCATACTCATAGCCAGGAGCTGTTGGATCAGTGTAATATTTTGTAAGTCTGTGCATGGAGGTCTGTGTTGTCTTGCCGTTCATCACTTTTCCATACTAGACTATCATTGTTTGCGGACATGATAACTTAAACAGTTCCTAATAAAAATGTCTTTGTTGGACTGACGCTTCTCCTGTAGGCTTTTCCTTCAAATTCAGTGTACGCACTGAAGTTGTTGTCAGTTGACATTCTTGTTATATATAACGTGACGGTGGTCGTCATAAGTATCGACTCCAAATCAGAGATCATGTTTTATACATGGACGCCATCGTCCTTTTTGTGATAGTCGTAGCAGGTCCATTTTTGCTCTGGGGGGTGCTTTCACTGTGACCTAAATACGATCCCAGGTGCAACAAGAGGTAATTTTTATCTTCTTTCCTTCAGCGTTGCTCCTCCTCATGTAGCGCCGATGCATCAGGAACGTCTGATGCATCCACATCTACATCTTCGTCTTCTGCGCCATCCTCCTCTGGAACCTCCTCCTCCATCCTCACGTCCCTGAGGCAGTGGTCAAGACAAACATCGCCGGGGCAGCCGCCGCACGCGACCGACCCCC
>NW_017804043.1:2685167-2715198 GCF_001625305.1 Branchiostoma belcheri
CGTGCGGACTGCGCCGCGCTGTACAAGCGGGGCGGGCAGAGGCGCAGCGGGGTGTACAGGATCCACCCCCGCCGGCGTCAGCGACTCGTTCGAGGTCTACTGCGACATGGAGACGGACGGAGGCGGCTGGACTCTCATCCAGGTAAGGGGACATCTCTCTCTCTCTCTCTCCCTTTCCCTCCCCCCCTCTCTATCTCTCTCCCTCTAGCTATCTCTCTCATTCAGGGGGCCGGCCTATGTATGTACTGTCTCTATCTCTCTCTCTCTCTCTCACTCTCTGTCTCTCTCTGTTTCGAAGCATGATGCCTGAGACGAATGGTAATGAGAGAAGATAGTGCAATGCAGAGTCGCATGCACGCCGTTGTACGATAGGTTTACTTTACAACAGTAAACCGAAGACATTTTTTTAGACATAAACCACAGTCGAGAATGTACAAAATTTACATGCATTGTGACAGAAAAGAGTGTGCGGAGCTTCCCGTCCCTTCTTGAAGAAGCTAATTTTTTAATGGTTAAAATTAACGATCGCTGACACGTCGTTAGAAGGTGCAACCCTACCACTGAACCTCTGTTACAAACATGATTAGGACAATTTTGGGGCGCTGCCAGACAATTCTTGGGGCACTGCCAGAAACCTAAGACTGTCTTCAAGGGTTTCGGAAATCTGTCTTAAGCGCATAAGCCCAGTCCGTGCAGGCATTGACGAAGACAAGCCACACATTGGGGTTGGAAGTCAATGGGACACCTGTCCTGTTAGCACATCTATGACATAGGAAGAAATGTCGTTGCCCTGGTTTTACCGGTGGTGGTACCGGTATTGCGAATTGAAAAACAAGTGAAATGAAACAGAGAAACAAAAATGACAACGCGGTGCAGAAAAGGGGGCTGTTATACTATAATGTACAGTGTTGTGAGCTTGTCGCTAATTTCTTCTATTGTGTCAGTGTGTGGTGCAGGGCGTAGTCGTAATACCTGGCTACCCCGGCTTTGAACTGATCAATTGATGGCTCGCTCCAGCATTGAAACATGTTAATATATATCTATGAGATATATTCTACAGTGTAAGTGGTGTCCTCTTGTATTGTTGTTATCATTTTCATGGTTATTTTTTGCACGTCACAGCGCCGTATAGACGGCAGCGTCGCGTTCAACCGAGGCTGGGCGGAATACAAGGCTGGGTTTGGCCAGGCCAGCACTAGTTACTGGCTTGGGAACGACAAAATCCACCACCTGACCAACAGCCAAGGAGACTACAGCCTCAGGATCGACCTCACCAGCTGGGAAGGGGAGTCCCGATATGCTAAATACGAGTCCTTCAAGTAAGTACAATTTTCCTTGACGGGCAATTGCTTAAGTCCCTGTCACACATTCAGAAAGAAGTACACCGACCAAGGTTGGCAAGGACGGTTCGTAAATAATCTGTTGCCTTTCAATTCGAATCGAAACGAATTTGAGTGGAATTTGAGTAAAATTCGACTCCCAACACGGTTGTCCTTTTAAGAAACATCAGTCATGTCATGTCATGTCAAGTCAGCCATGGTTGAACCTCCCGTCCACCCCGAATGTTTTGCTTGCCTCCACAGCATGCAAAAAACTGGTGGTTTGGGGGGTCTTCGGGAGCTTTTATGTGCTATTTCCTGATTGCATATAGACAATATAGCCGGCCTGGTTGAATTACCCCCGCTAATCAGAAAACAGCCGAAGACCACCAAACCCCCAGTTCTATAAGCCTGCTACGGAGGCTAATGTCTTGCAAGGTTGAAACATTGGTCAAAATTACATGTGTTGGAGCAGGAGACTTCAAAGTTTGACCAAGCAATGCACATCTTTTATTCCAGGATTGCCGACGAGAGCGACAACTACCGTCTGTCCCAGCGCGGCTACTCCGGTAACGCCGGGGACACCATGACCATCGGCCTCCTGTACGGCAACGATCGGCAACAGTTCTCCACGATCGACAGAGACAACGACGCCAACAGGATAAAGAACTGTGCCCGAGACTTCGGCCAGGTAAATCAAACATGGCATCCGTCCTGTATATATAGAAGCTTTTCGCTCAAAAGATTGTTTCTCCATGCAGAATATTCAGTATAAGAATATTCAGTGAATGAGGCGATCTGGATACCAGGCTAAATTCCGGCTCCAGGGCCAACCTGTCCCCAACGGAATTTTAACATAGACTAGACACCGGGTGACCCTCTCGGCCTATGCATGTACTGGCTTGGCAAACGGCAAAACTGACTGCAGCTCGCATAGGACGACCACCATAGCCTCTACCAGGCTTGGGGAGGCGGCTGGAAAGAGCAGAAATCAGCCAAATAGAGAAATAAGCATGCCAAGGAAGTGTGTCCGTTGAAAGAACATTTCGCCGCACCGGCATGCTTATCTCTCTATTTGGCCGATTTCTGCTCTTTCCGGCCGCCTCCCCAAACCTGTTAGAGGCTACGACCACAAGGCTAGAAGGAATTAAAAGATCGTAAGCTGTACATGTTGCCTGTCCCTTACATATCACAACCAGTGGAGGATAAGCTCCTACTAAATAAACTGGATCAAATATGTATTTTCCTTTCTGTCCATTTCAGGGTGGCTGGTGGTACGGGTCTTGCAGCCACACCGACCTGAACGGGGAGTACCTGGGCAGCTGTGGCATCTACTGCGCCTACGGCAAGGGCGTCTACTGGTCCAAGTGGAAAGGCTGGGAGTACTCACTCAAGGAGACGGCCATGAAAGTCAGACCGAAAAATTACTAAGAAGCCTCACTGCATAAAATCCGTTCTTTGCGCACACTTTAAAACATGCGTAAAGGCATCGTTTTTTCCCTAGCATTTTACCTTTACGCTTGCTTGAAGATGTTCTTAAAGATGCGATTTAGCACATTGATAGGACGGGTTCAGTATCTGTAGTATGTAATGATCTGTAATAGCGTAAAAAGGGTAGCACTTTTGTGCAAGATGAACAGTGTTAACTGGTACGCGATTTCATAAAATGTCTGTTTTGTCTTGTCTTACGGAGGTGTTTGTGGCAAACGAGATGATACAATAGTGTGGTCAGATCCGAGGCAAACGTGTGCAAACCCTAACCGCAATAGGGTGTGATCCTGTTGATCAGACCGCTCTTGGCATCATGTTTATACAAATAATAGATATGGCACCAGCGCTCTTTGTAGCGTCAGTAACACTTCACGACGTATCTAACGGCTGATTAGAGACAGAACACCTATAAAGTATAATGCAGGGATCTAACAACAAGCTCAAATAGCTCAGTACCAAATTTTAAAGGATAACACTACGAAATTGATGATCTAATCTAAAAAAAACTATTTTTTTTGCACAGAAGTGAGAGATGACACAGATTAATACACAGAATAATTAAATAAATAAACAAACAAACAAATCAACAAAGAAACAAACAGTTGTTCCAAACCAGTGTTCTAGTTTTGTGGCAGTTCATATGATATAGAGCCGTTTCAAATCTTACTTGGGCCACACACAAAACTCAACTCTCTGTTTCTGCTACAAAAAGGTAGGTGTGTGCTAGTGTGTGGTAGTCTCTATGTACTGTATTCTACAAATGCTACACCGAATATAACCAATATTCTTTTTTCAATTTGTCATTTTGTACTTTTCCTGAAGTTGTATTGGACAAGAAACATGAAATGTCGATCGTGAAGATCTGGTAGTTGATTTTATACTGATGACTGGCCATATGTTGACATCTAGCAACATGTAATCAGTTGTACTATCCATGATATTGATATTCAATAAATCTTTGTTTTCTTTTGGAACGAGAGTGATCGTTTATCTACCAGAAATGAGTCATAGCTAGGAAGGTAATCATATGGTAGAAAACATTCACAATGACACACCTATAGTAACCATTGAGATAAATGTTCAGATATGGCAGAAAATTATCCTTTCACAAAAATATTTTTTTTAAGCTTGTGCGCATTGTGTTAGTATTATGGGCATATCTTTTTCAAACTGTATACACATGTGAGTGTACTTTGAAGGAGCTCCGACTAGTCTCCAAGCAGATCCCGAGTGGTGGCGGCATCAAAGAGTTATCCGATGATTGAAGTTGGCCAGGCAGTATTCATTTGCCATGCAGTTCAACAATACAATACAAGTTGCGGTGCATATTGCATATTGGGCTAGTACGAGAAAAGGAGCAACTCATTCCAGAGTTTTCATCCTGATAACGGTCGTCGGGTGATCCTCCTTTTGGGGACTTCGGCAGTGTGGCTGTGTATGTGCATGTGTGTAAGGTGGACGGCCGGGTGGGCCAGTTTGTTTGGGTCCCATCTTGGAGTCGGACCCACTAGCTATAGAGATATCAGTGTGCGCAAGTTTCCTGACTCACGGGTGCCAAACTAAACCTGTTCGACGCACGGCAACTAGCTAGCATACAGTATAAGTAAGACGATGTTCACAGAAAACAGGACTTGGCAAAGAAGTAACTTACCGTTGGCAACTTACCCGCCATCTCTTTAAAATATGCCGCCATTTTTAAACTCCTAAGAGGGCCTGCATGCCCGTTTTCGCAAGGCGTAATCAGGCCTTTTTAGACATCAAAATCCGTACGCAGTCGCCCAAAAAATCAACGTTATTGGTAATTGGACATTAGCCGCAAATCGTTAAGTCGTAATCATCAGCAATTCGTAATTGGCGGCGAAAATTTTGCGTAATTCGCAATCACTACCCTCCATACAGGCCCTCTGCTATCAAACGTTAACTTGAATACATTGGTCCCTCTATCGGTTTTAGCTAGATTTGCACTGTATACGCCAACAGTCCATTCGCTTGCATAACAACAAATGCGAACGATGATATACTACATACTTATGTTCCCCTGTAGTAGAAAAGCAAGTCGTTAAAAGATTTTTCTGTGTTAAACATGAAACACCAGAAAACCACCTACCTCTCATGAATTACTTGTACCCTGAATGTTGAAATTGCAGTCAGCGTTGATTGGTCAATATCTTGCAGCATCTTACAGTTGATTGGCTAGAGTTAAATTAGGCGATTTCGTCATCGCAGACCTTCGGATCAGTCCTTTTACTCGTGGGACGGACAGACTCCAGTCATTTTTGCTCCCTCCTCCAACATTTTTCGGCTAAAAACGCCACAGAAAACACATCAAGATGGGATTTGGCAACATCAAGTCGAAGGACGGACAGAAGCAGCTGAACGACTTCCTTGCAGACCGTAGCTACATCGAAGGGTGAGTAAATACGTGATTTTAGACCGTTTTATAGGGCCACGCGTGGTGTGCTAAAGGGGGAGGGGGGCATGCCACATCCGCAAATTTATACAGTATTTGCTTAGCTCATGTCAATGCACGAGGTAGTGCATGTGCGTTGAAAAGAGCTTTAGTAACCAAGTAAAAGCTCAAACTCTGATGACATACTTAAGATAGAGATTCTATGTATTAAAGTAAGTATTTCATTAGATTTTATTTCACTGGGAATTTTTAACCCCTATTAAAGTTAGTAGCAGGTATGCATTTAACCCCCAACAGGTATGCATCTAACCCCTAACATCCAAGAGTACCCTTTATTTGTTGGTACATTGGCTGAAGGGTCTAGACCTTTTAGCCTAATCGTTAAGAGCATTGGGGTTCGGAGCTGGTGCTCGGGTTTGGCGTGGGTTTGATCCCGGCCCGGGGCCAGGAGTGTCTTTCTGTTTCTACTCTCCTAATTCTAACAAATGCTTGATATTTCCTTGCCCACAGCTATGTGCCGTCTCAGGGAGACGTGGTGGTGTTTGAGGCCATGTCAGGAGCTCCCTCTGCTGACCTGTGCCATGCACTGCGCTGGTTCAACCACATCTCATCATACAACAAACAGGAGAGGCAGAGGTGAGGCTATGTACTAAGTCTTGTATGAGCAGTTTGTCACGTCCTTTTGTCCTGTCAGTTAGAAAGAGTGCAAAGCACAGCACTCAAAATCCTCTTTCTACATACCTGCATGATATTGAAACCAAACCAAACAAAATTTTACCTGCACCACTCAGAATTTACGAGATCATACTAAAACTGTTCAGAATACTATTACAGTACTTCATAGGTGGTAATGGTGCAGATAAAATTTGTCAGGTAGGTATACTAAGTTAGTATTTCAGTCCCTGCAAAAATAAAGTGATTTACTCACAGTATTTCAGTCCCTGCATATGTGCTGTAACCCAGTGGATAAATGTTGGATAAATGATGGAGGTTTTTATTTCAATGTGAACATGTCTCTGTGTGTTGTTAAGTGTTCTATATTTCAGTCCCTGTACATGTACTGTAACCCATTGGATAAATGTTGATGGAAGTTTTGATATCAATGTGAACATGTCTGCGTGTGTTGTTCAGCTGGCCTGGAGTGAAGCAGCCACTGGGTAACTACGGACCGAAGGGCGGGGCTGCCGCACCAGCAGGGGGTGATGATGATGACGACGATGATGATGACATCGATCTGTTCGGATCTGATGATGAGGTAAACAGCTTCATTTTTTTTCATTATGTTTATCGAAGGAAAACATATTGTTTTTGCTACGTTTCTTCTTCCGTTCCAAACACTGACCTCTGACCAGGTCAAATACCTGAATCAGACCGTCTGTCACCATGGTAACTGGTGTTGGGTTACATCATGTTGCAGTTTTATAGCAGGACAGATTTAGACTCCTGTCACCATACATATGAATGTGTTTGAGTAAGAATTAACAGAGCAGACAATATGCGAAGGTAAACTTGTGCATTTACTTTTATATATAGTTTTATCTATTTTTACTGGTAGATCACACTCCAACATGAGACACCTTAAAGGTGTCCAATGCAATTTCTGGGCAGCAAAACAAAACAAAACGAAACAAAAATATTCTAGATGAGGATATCTGTCTGATATTGACACGAGCCCAGGTCGCTTAGATGAGTGAATGAATGAAAAGCATTGAGTCATTTTATGTCTGGTTACAGGCTGATGCTGCAGCAGAAAAGTTGAAGGAAGAACGTCTGGCCGCCTACGCAGCCAAGAAGTCCAAAAGTAAGTGAACTTTTGTGTTTTTCTACCATATGGCTAGTTATTTAGATAGGACTCAGAAGATCTTATAACAAAAGCTTTTTCCTAAGACTTAGAATGTCTTCTTACCACTTACAGGAAAAGCTTTTGCTCTTTGCCTCCTGCAGAGCCACTGTGTACTATAATACAATGCAATTCGTAAGAGAACAACAGAGATAGGTATGACAGAAATCAAGTTTCCAAACTTATTGTCTTAGGTTTAGTTTAGTTATATACTCAGACTCAAAATCTCAGCAGCAACAGTGAGCAGTAGTTCAGTCAATGCTTTCAAGATCAAACTGGCAAGGGAATAGAAACCTAGATGCTTTATGGTTACAACTTCTCATACTGACTGCCTATACTGTCCAACCATATGACTGTTTAATTACCCTTGGAAAGGGTTGACCTGGATCAGGTGAATAATTATGCCACACCAATTTAATTTGTTGGTTCTCGGAATTTTTCAGAAAAAATATGAAGCGACAGGACGAAAAAAAATAAAAATAAAAACAGGTCTAGGCATCCTATTATAGGCTTAAATGCTACAAAATGAGCCATGAAGTCAACACAAAAGGCTGGGTTAAAATTTAAACATTGAATTTTGAACTTTTAATCAAACCACTGCAATGATAGATAGGAAAACTGTAACAACTAGGAAGAAAAGGACTTTCCTCAACTGTTGGGGGGCAAAACATGAGCATTTTTCAGTTGATTCAGGACCAGAATCAAATTTGTTTTTTTTGCAAATCAGAAAAAAACCAAGAGGCGAATCCAAGAACCAACAAATTAAATTGGTGTGGCCTTAGGTGAAAAATTTCTTACAACAAACGCTGTTGTGTCCTTCCAGAGCCCGCGCTCATCGCCAAGTCCATGATCATCCTGGACGTGAAACCGTGGGACGACGAGACCGACATGTCGGAAGTGGAGAAATCTGTCCGCTCCATCCAGACAGATGGGCTGGTCTGGGGAACATGTGAGCTTTTAGTTCTTCTTCTTTGTGATGGTACATAATACGTACCTGCATCTAACCTGCACTGGTCCATGTACTGGTATGTTGTGCAGGTTAGTGCAGGTAAAATTGGAGCTATGCAGGTATTTCTGATGTCTACCTGCACTGGTCCATGTACTGGGTATATGCAGGTTTGTGCAGGTAAAAATTGGAGCTGTGCAGGTATTTCTGATGTCTACCTGTACCTAACCTGCACTGGTCCATGTACTGGGTATATGCACCTTAGTGCAGGTAAAATTGGAGCTGTGCAGGCATTTCTAATGTCTACCTGCACCTAACCTGCACTGGTCCATGTACTGGGTATATGCAGGTTATTGCAGGTAAAATTGGAGCTGAGCAGGTATTTCTAATGTCTACCTGCACCTAACCTACACTGGTCCATGTACTGGGTATGCAGGTTAATTCAGGTAAAATTGGAGCTGTGCAGGTTATTCTGATGTCTACCTGCACCTAACAGTATGGGTGAATTTTATCTGGTGCAGGTAAATTTTTTTAAATTCACCTGAACCTGTGCAAGTATGCAGAAAAAAGTATTTTGAGCCCTGGTTTAGAATGATTTTCTGTGTTTTTGCTGTATTTCTCTTATGAAATGACTTGAAACAAACATAAAATTGGAGCTGTGCAGGTATTTCTGATGTCTACCTGCACCTAACCTGCACTGGTCCATGTACTGGGTATATGCAGGTTAGTGCAGGTAAAATTGGAGCTGTGCAGGTATTTCTGATGTCAACCTGTACCTAACTGCGGATAAAATTTGTTTGGTGCAGGTGATTTTCTAAATTCTTTACCCGAACCTGTGCAAGTATGAAGATAGAAGTATTTTGAGCTCCGGTTTATAATGATTTTGGTGTTTTTGCTGTATTTCTCTAATGAAATGACCTGAAACAAACATAAAATTGTCTTTTTTTTGCTCCACAGCCAAGTTGGTTCCTCTGGCCTATGGCATCAAGAAGTTACAGATCAGTTGTGTTGTGGAGGATGACAAGGTAAATCACTATATCATAATTATTAGTTTCTAGTGTTTATATGTAATGTATATATGCAAACTGCAAAGGTCAACAGTCATGTCACGACTGTATATTTGCGTAGATGCTCTCTGCATCTGATCATGATACTAACTGGAGGGAACTCACAGTCGTCTGCTCAAATGCAGCCCCCAGATGATGATGATACTTCCACTCTTCATCTTTTTATGTCCAAAAGACACAATATTCGTGCTATGTCCTAGCAAATGAATGTTTCATATGATGATCATAGTGGTGTGCCTAGATTTTTGCTGGTTTGTCCCAAATCTTGGGATGAACTTCAAAAAATTAGTCTGGAGCCCCGAAATGTCTGTTAACGTCTTGTCTCACCTGTTGTACTTTCCTGACAGGTTGGAACAGACTTCCTGGAGGAAAGCATCACCGCGTTCGAAGACTATGTCCAGTCGGTTGACGTGGCTGCCTTCAACAAGCTGTAGTGTGTTTTCTGCTGCCCTCACCGCATACCTGCCACAGCTGAACACCCAGCACCCACTCTAACTTGGCTGATCAGATTTCTCACCTTTAATGATCACCACCATTTCTAACTAACTATACAGTCCCTCTACTAGCATGTTGGCACCTAAAGTTTTCAAATGTTGTGTCAGAAATGATTCTGATGCAATGTTGACCAAACATCCAAGACATCCACTGTCTCAGAATGACGGCTACACAACTTGGAGAAGAAGTGGAAAAACAACAAAAGTAACATCAGCCATTTTAGTGAGGGTGCTTTATACCATCATCCTCAGCTGTATCTGGTTACAACCCCTCTGTGCAACATCGGAAATAAACATGAAAAATTATGTCTGTCTCTTTATGTTGTTATTGGCGTCGAGTGACTGACAACTCTTTTTTCATAGATGGGCTGAATTATGAGGAGCTTACAATTCACAAGGGTTTGTAATGGCTGACTTTCAGCAATAGTAATTGCTATAGGTGTGGCTATATATAGAACTCTGGACTGGGAAGGACTCCTACTCCTCGCAAGGTGTGGGCGTGTGGCTCTCCTCAAACCATACTTTGTGTGGTATGGGCCGACATCACATCACATAGCAAGGATTGAGCATGTTATACAAAAAATATTAGAAGTTGGATGGGAAGTTCACACGGGTACAAGTATCTTGAAGGCCACCCCCCTTAGAATAGAATATCCCCTTACAAAATAGAATATGCCTTGTATCAATTGCAAGATGCTTCCTGTACAGTTTGGTGTTACAGGGTTGGATTTCTCTACCGTTGCTATCTAACCTATTCATGCAGGAAAAGAGTCTATGCCAGACAGGGTTGACATGTATATCACATTTATTTTCAAGCTGAAAACGGCTGATAATCTATATGTATATACATGTCAGAAATTATCTTTTTAAAAAAATAGTAAGGACACAGAACATAAATATTTTCTTGGCCAGTGTTACACAATCAGCTGGGTAAGTGCCTGCTAGAAGAGTGATGTAGTCAAGCTATATCTTTCTCCATAGGTTGGGGGTAATAAACATATAGGTCTTTTTATTAACAAACCATTTTTGTTGAGAAATATTTTCTCATGAACCCCTAATATAATAATACATCAATAGTACTTCAGTCCTATTTAGGTTACAGTACATTGTGTCTTTTAGTTTTCATGGAAAAAGCTATCACAGTGAGTCTATCTCGGCCTGGGTTCATTGTCAAAGATTTGAGTATCACCATGGAAAAAGCTTGACACAGACCTCTTATTTTTTCCTTTGATACATTTTCGTTACAAGACTGACATTTCCTTCATGTTACTTTTGTCATACATGACATGCTACCTATTACATGGCAGTTTCAGTTTATTTATTTCACCAGCAACTACACTCTGGTATATAAAAACCTGTTTCAGTCAGTGCTGGGTATACAAAGTACAAAATAACACTGTACAGTATTACGAAAACACATACGATCCAAAGTGACATTCAACAAAAGAACTCACACGGGCACTATTGTTTCATTATTCGTACACATTACATGGAACTATTGTCTCATTTTTCCTACACATTACATGGCACTAGTGTCTCATTTTCCCTACACACTACATGGCACTAGTGTCTCATTTTCCCTACACACTACATGGTACTAGTGTCTCATTTTCCCTACACACTACATGGTACTAGTGTCTCATTTTCTCTACACACTACATGGTACTAGTGTCTCATTTTCCCTACACATTACATGGCACTAGTGTCTCATTTTTCCTACACATTACGTGGCACTATTGTCTCATTTTTCCTACACATTACATGGCACTATTGTCTCATTTTCCTACACATTACATGGCACTAGTGTTTCATTATTTCCTACACATTACATACAATGTACATTTAATACACTAATATTGTCTTATTTCCATACATGGCACTGTTGGCAAATTACTCAAGCAACTGATTTCAAAAATCTGTCAAGTTGCTTGAATAACAGTTTTCATCTCCTGGGTGTCTAATCTTCATCAACATATATTGTCACATTATTTCCTACACATTACATTGCACTATTGTCACATTTTTTTAGGTCACACATCTCTGATATTGCAAATAAATTGCTTTTGTTACACACTTTATTCACTAGTAAAAAAATCACACTAGTTACAGTCCTAGGGCTGTGTACCTCCTAATGCCTGTACCAAATCTCCTGAAATATTTGTTTATTTAACAAGATTTACCACACATAGTGGACGATCAACATAACAGGTGACTCACTTCTTCAAGTTGTTAACCCTGAGACCAGACTGTAAGGTTTGAATCCCTCACATCAGGAGGGACCCTTGGTCTTTTTGGTAAGTGCGGTGGGTTCTTTAACGTGCTTGAGGTGTGGCTGTCCTCAAACACCAACCTTTGCTTTATGTTCCGTCCAAAGGGACGTCCCTAACCGAAGCTGGGTACTCATTTTTACCTGATTTAAATAGGAGCAAATTTCCCCAGGTCACATCATTGGGGCCTGCCAGGGATTTGAACCCAGAACCTTCAGATTTTGAGACAACTACCCTAACCACGAGACCACCTTCCAGATATTTTAGGTACACAGCCCTATCTGTTAAACACCTCTGCTATTGCTTTCGTTACACATTTAAAACCGAATTGACATCACTTTCAGAGCAAATACTACATTACTTCTGCTACAAATTCTTTTGTTACATCGCTCATAGTTACACGCACTTGTTTTTGTCAGTGTGTGTGCGTGCGCGTGTGTGCGTGCGTGTGTGGTGTGTGTGTGCGTGCGTGTGTCTGTGTTTCTGCATATTGGTGGTCAGCATAACTTAATGGATGGATGGATTGTCATGAAAATCCACGAAATGGATTATTAAATCTGGACGATTAAATCCACACCGGTACACTAAGTACAAGCTGCATAAGACCGGACTGTAAAGTTTGAACCACTCACACCGGGGAAGGTCCCCTACTCTTTTCCATAAGTGCGGTGGGTTCTTTAACGTGCTCGGGGTGTGGCTCTCCTGAAACACCTCCAACTTTTCGTCCCATCCAAGAGGACGACCCTAATTGACGCTAGGTACTCACTCATTTTCTCTTGAGTCAAGCAAGGCAAATGGGTGTTAGGCCACACCAAGTAAATTTTATGGATGACGTCCGCGCGCGCATTGATTTTGGCCTGTTCCTAGAAAAAAACCCAAGAAATTCCGCTTCCTGTAACTATGACCAAAGAGTCACGACATTGCCGCAAATCACCAGATTGATGTGAAACCCGTAACGCGA
Organism: Branchiostoma belcheri; assembly: GCF_001625305.1. Lineage (NCBI taxonomy): Eukaryota > Metazoa > Chordata > Leptocardii > Amphioxiformes > Branchiostomatidae > Branchiostoma > Branchiostoma belcheri. The sequence continues at coordinate 2,697,963 of NW_017804043.1, forward strand.
AGAAAGTGTCTATTGATCCTGTAAATAACAAAAAAATTTTCACTGTCCACCGTTCCACCTGATTTATTAATATTGCTGTTTTGATGATAAATAAAAGACTTCTTGCTTGTTACACTGTGTCACCTCATTCAATTTGTGTCCTAATATTTGTCGTCTCTTAGTATATTTCTAATCTAGGCATCTTGTTTTTTAGGGCCCTTCTTGTTTTTTTTTTCGCCCTCTCGCATTAGATTTAGGGTCTCCAAAGGACGTCATCCATAAAATTTACTTGGTGTGGCCTTAGAGACGTTTCCCTAGGACACGGCACTGGGGCCTGCCAGGGATTCAAACCCAGAACCATCAGATTCTGGCCATCACGTATCAACACTTTTTCATGCTACGCTACATTTGTTAACATCATGTCTACCTTGCCGTCAGGTATCATCACTTTCATGCTAAGCTCAATACCACGTGCAAGTCTACTTTTATGTACAAATAAGATTTTTGGGGTGCTGTATGTACAGAGTCTCCTATATGCTGTGCAACAAATTCACTTTCCAAGCAGATATTGTGGTGGCTGATAAACAGTTTCAAATCGGCAAGACAGTATCATTGGTAGGGTAGTATCCAATAAGCCAGAAAAGGCGAATAGGATACAAGTTCAGAAAAAACACATCCCAAAAAAAGCCGAAGCTCTAAACCTCAGTTTGAAGAGCATAACAAATTAGTATACATGAGCCAGAGTCTTCTTTAGGTGTTGAAATTAACTTAGGGAGTGTAGATCTATTTTCTCTCTCCCTAAGTGTGTATTATAATTATGATATGCTTGCGATTGTTATGTTGTGAACATTATGAATTATATACTTACATACCCGGAGGTTTGTATTTCTTATTGTATCAGTTGTGGCCTGATGGATGCTATTTACAGTATATACATGTTCAACGTGCAGGGAAATTCTCCTTAGGGTATTTTAGGAAAGTGCAATATACAGTGGGTACACCATGACCCATCATTGTGGCAGCAACTCTTTCCAATAGGCTAGGCGTGCAAGATGGGTGAGACCATAACAGCCGGGATTCGAACCGTTGACTTTCTGGTGTAGAAGCAGGATCGCTAACGACTCGAGCAGAATCCATCTTTCGCCATAATCACTGACTGACGTTCGTAATGTATGCATACTATATCTTGAGAATGTACATGTATGTACAGTACCTAACCCTTGTAGTTGATACACAATTTTACAAGACTCATGTTAAACCCTACACCTAGAGCTTGACCTAACCCTCAAATCTTTCTACGACCACGCTTCACAATTTCACTCAGCGTTGGTGATTTTTTTTCCATTTGTCATGCTCAGACCTTGCTGGTCACAATCGCGGGTTGCACGCGCGCCATCTTGAGGTTTATGGCGGGATTGCAGCAGGATCCTCGACGCCGTATAAACATGGAGGTGCTTGCTTTCGGCATCACAAGTGGGCGCCTGGAATGACAAAGAATCGTAATGGTTAAATTAGCAGGAAGATTGAGTGACGCGAAAAGAATTTACAGCGGCAAATGAACAAAATGTCCTGTCGAAAACTATTTGATTTACTAGTACTTCGCCTACCTATTCTTTGTACAATGTCATGTAGCTAGACCTGGGCGGTAAAACACGTCAAAGCCCTCCCGTAAGAACACTATGCTAAGATCACATTTCAAAATTGGGGCTGAGCTGGGATGAACAAAAAAATAATGATGTCAAGAATATATGCAAATGGCGCTCATGACTCATTTTCTCAACTTTTTTGTCGTCTTATCATACTTTTCGTTTCCACAAACTGCCCGTCCGCGCCCCGGCCGTGTTGGATCAGACGGTTGGAAAATGGACCTACTGCTTTGAGCTGCTGGAGACGGGCGAGGACGGCCTGTTGGTGCTGTGGGAGATCGGGCGCAGCTCCAGGTCGATCCTGTTGGGATTGGCCGGGACCACGGGCTGCTGGTGGCCGCTCAGTCTGGCCGGGCTGCAGGCGGGAGCTCCCAGCTCCAGGGGCCGGCTGGCGGCGGACGGGCGCACCCCGGTCCCCGCTCCCGTCCCCGCCTCACGGTTGGAACCAACGCGACCGGATCTGTGAAAGGAACAACGAAATTGTACAATCAAGTACAAACGCAGCTTAGCTCAACCGGACGGGGGGGGGGGAGATGTCAACTTCCAATAAAATTTGACTTAGCAAGACTTAACAATTGGTACATGACTGTTCTGCGAGCGAAAGAGAAAGAAGAAGTCTCTGAATTAACAGTACAAATCAAGCTTATCTCAACCGGGACGGGGGGCGATGTCAACTTCCAATAAACATTGTCTTAACCAAGACTTAACAATTGGTACACGACTGTTCTGCGAGCGAAAGAGAAAGAAGTACCCTCTGACTTAACAGTACAAACCAAGCTTATCTCAACCGGGACGGGGGGCGATATCATCTTCCAATAAACTTTGACTTAACAAGACATAACAATTGGTACATCACTGTTCTGCGAGCGAAAGAGAAAGAAGTAGCCTCTGATTTTAACATTGACATCGACAATGACAATGAACTTAATTTTCACATATTCACGCCGCCCTACATAGGCTAAATTCCCTGGGTTAGATAACTGGAGTATAAGGGTAGGAGAAAGAGTCACTAGTAACTGAACAAACCTGAACATGCAGGGGCACTCCTTCCGCAGGTTCTTCCTGAAGGCCTCTCCCAGGAAGACGTACAGAATCGGGTTCAGGGCGGACTGAAGGTACGTCAGGGTCACCGCAAAGATCTTCACCGAGTGCATCGAGAAGTCGCGCGGGAATCCTTTCGGGTCAAGAACCTAGCAAAACGTACAAACAAGCAAACAAAACAAAATAAAACAAACAAGAAATCATTTTCAAAAAACTGCGGCCGGGGCCCAAGATGGGAATACTTGGTATTACTATTAAATACATATATGTGTATTTATGTAGCCTCCACCAGGCCTTCCTATGTGGGTAGGGCTTGTAGAATTCGACACGAAAGGGACGAATTTACTGACTGTCCCGGCCAAATATTCGTCCCTTTTTTGCCGAATTCTACGATCCTTACCCCCATAGCAAGGCTTGGTTGAGGCGACGTCGAGGCTACGTATAAGTTCAACCTACACTATACTCCTAATACGTTTGGGGAAGAATTAACAGTCTATTCACGAGCACAACACTGCCATCCCTGGTAATGGAAGCTGTTTACAGAGTTTCTCTTAATTACTGTGCAGATGGTTTGGAGAGAGGGAATCATTTCAACAATAGCCGACGCTCTCGGGAGTTTGGTAACGCGTGTTCTCGAGTGTGTTCTTGACAGGCGGCTTTCACCGTGCTGGTTCGACAGGATGAGTGACGTCGAAATGTTTTAGCTACGAGCGGAAATCAGTTATGTATGGGGACGATTAGCCTCAGTAGCAGGCTTATAGAACTGGGGGTTTGGTGGTATTCGGCTGTTTCCTGATTAGCCCAGTTCAAAAAACGGGGGTAATTCAACCAGGCCGGCAATGTTGTCTATATGCAATCAGAATAGCACATAAAAGATCCCAAAGACTCTGAAGACCCCCAGTTTTTGGCATGCTATGTATGGGGAGGACAAATTGAAGTGCAAACCTGCCAGAGGATGATCACGTGGTTTGGCAGCCAGCAGATGGCAAACATCAGTGCCATGGCAACGATCATCAGGCAAACCTGAGATGGAGGGAATGAACGAATGAATGGATGAATGAATGAATAATGTTTACCTTCGGACAAGGTCTGCTTTTGTTAATTCTTACTCAAACACATTCACATACTACTAGAATATTGTGACAGGAGTAGAGCAGACCATAAAATTGCAACATTATGTAACAAAACACCAGTCACCATGGTGACAGACAAATCATGTCATTGGTCAGGTCAGAGGTCACTGTTTGGAGAAGATGAAGAAGAGGAAGAAACTGAGCAAAAACAACATGTTTTCCTTCGGTAAACATAATTAATGACACCAATGTTGTTCATCATAGGGATGCCCCAATTCACATATCGTTAAAAGCAATCATACACGGTGTATTTGTGTTTGTTTCATACCTTTCGCTTCTTCCGTAGGGCTTTCTGTCGGAACTGGAATGGCAGCTGCTCAATCCCAGGGTACACCGCGTTGCTGCCCCAGAGCTGCTGGACAACCCGCATGCAGCTCCATGAGGCCACCGCTAGGGGGAGCACGTAGGTCACCACCATGATGCTGATCCAGTAGGCCATCTGTCCGTACAGGCTGCTCCAGCGCTGTTTGTGGATTACCACAAAAATGTTTAAAAGCCAAGTAAATCTAAAACTACAAAATCAATAGTAAACTAGAAAGGGAACATTTGCAAAGCAAATGCATAATATTTACCTTCGCATATGGTCTTCTCTTTTAATTCTTACTTAAACACATTCATATATATGAATGTGTCAGACTATATATGTCAGACAGGAGTCCAAATCCCTCCTGCTATAAAATTGCAACATGATGTAACCCAACACTAGTTACCATGGTGACAGACGTCTGGTTCAGGTCATTGACCTTATTGGTTTGGAGAAGAATAAGAGTAAGAGAAAACAGAGCAAAAACAATGTTTTCCGTTGCGTTGGTAAACATAACAAGCACACAAACAAACAAACAAACAAACAAACAGAACAAAAGATCTAAGGCTACTTTATCTTATAAAGTATAAACAAGCAAACAAACAAAGTTGAAACAAACACAAAATGTAAATGATGCCATACTTCCATGCAGTAGGTGTTTTGGCTGTGCCATTCTACGTAAACGAGGTCAAAGTTCACAGCTAGCGGTGACGAGATCAGGAGGGCCACTGAAGGTGAAACATTTAGCTCAAGGTCAGAGAAATAAAGGTCACTCTCACGGTAAAACATAAGCGCGATAGTTAATAAAATAATGTAAATGATATAATGTGAACCTTAAGAACAACAGAACCGTGGCTTAAAGACATCCAATGCAATTTCAGAGTGGCAAAAGAAAAGATGAGGAAATCGGTCTGATATTTGCATTTGATGCCATTTCTTAGCACATTTACGTCATCATTCCATATATTGAAGCGTTTGAAATAGCCCCAAAACAAGGTACGTGAGGATTCCATTTATTTTATGATAACGCCAATAAATAGCAAGACCTATCCTAGATACAAAATAAGCAACCGTTTTCGATCTGTCAGCGACATCGCATTTTCCCTCACAGATATCAAAATGCTATATGTATAGGATATAGTTGATTCAAGTTACTACGCTTTTGGTGCATTAGGCCAGCAACTGTAACCACCACAAGGTCTGGCATCAAATGAAACTTAATTTGCATCTTCTCAAAAGTATCTTCAGAAAAATGATCATCATAGAAACCCATCTGCTCTCCAGTTGTTACTTTGATAGATGAAAAGCGACCGACAGGCAGATTGGAGCTTCTCATGAATAAAGAAAGTGTTGTTCTATTCGATTTGAACAGTGTTTACGCCTCACTATGGTAACTTGTTATTGGCTGAGAGCCTGGAGCTATGGCGTTTGAAATCACATCGACAGGACGTTAGTTACTCGTGCGTTTTGTCGGTCTTTCTGCCTTTGATGTAACATTATACCAACCTGCCAGCGGCCACTGCGCGCCCGCACGGCGTAATAAGGCAATCAACGGCGTATATTGCCCTTTAACGAGGTGCTATATGTAAGAGATGGGCTGCATTGGATTGGTTGAGAGATAATTGAAAATAAAAAGAATGGGGATATTTTTACGAAAGGTTGGTGGAGATAAAATAGATACAAGGAAAATACACGAAAAAAATACAAAAAATACAAGGAAAATACACGAATTGATGTTTAAAAAACAATGATGTAAATTTTAATGCAATCAACCAGTCATTGCAAGGTAGACCGTATTTACGTTAAGTTGATTTATAGTGTAGTTTCTGTAGGCATGTGTCCAGTGTCTGCAGATGTTGGGAGGTTGTACTGCCATAAGACTTTATAGCTCTCCGTACACATGAGCTGTTTGGCGGTTATTTGAATGGAGGCGACAACAACCAAGCAGACATGGTACCTGTAACTCCACTTCTCAGGCTACGGAGGGTCCCGGGGTGATATTCGTCGGCATCTTTCTGTGCATCTTATCACTGTTAATATGATACTCAGAATAATTACAGTAAACTCTGTGTTCAGCATCCGCCCAAGGGATTGAGGAAAATAGGTTCCACAGAAGTAGTTAATTCGAACATTATGGGTTTTGAAATATGCGTTAAGTCTCCGTTTCCTTGCTTTAAGGTTTGCTTAAAGATTCGATTTTGTGCAGTGGTAGATGTGGTAACTAAAGGTAACTGTAGTTTCATAATGGTGCCTATTTTTATCCGTGACTAATTTCACCAGGTTGGTGAATGATTGAATAGCAAAGTTGTGAATAAAGAACTTCGTATCTATCATACATGGTTGATGGCCTGATGATTAGTACATGGTAACCTGTCTTCAACCGTATCTATCTTTAGTTGAATACTTTACCGTAGCCTTATCAATGTGAAGATTACAGTCCGAATGAAAAAAAAAAAAGCTTCTTATTCTATTATTAGAATAAAATCAGCGGTATCGATGGCTGCGGATGTACACAGTTTGAAATGACCACTGCTGAGCCGGGTGCCACTGGTGCTGTCAATCAATTAAGGTTGCTGGTATGGGTATAAATGTCTCTTGGAGACCAGGAAATTGGTTGCTGCTTGGATACAACAGTTGGTTGCTTTATATAACATTAGGACGATACAGAAAGTTGATTTTCTGTATCAACCCGGTGAGTGGTTAAAACCTTACAGTCTTGGTCTCGGGGTTCGCATCTTGTAGAGGTGATAGTCACCTGTTATGTCAATTCTACCACGAATTTGGCAAATCGTTACAAATAAAGATAAATAAGTACGTCAAGACAGAAATATAAAATTTGAACAACATTACTGTCATTGCACAAACAAATAGCGCTACGCTGGACTCACAAAACTGTCGGCAAAGATACGAGCCAAATTCTGAGAAACAGCAAGGAAATAGTCTCCAGCCTAGTACTATATGGTCCCCAGCACATGGGAGAAGGAAGCCTGGAAGACCGCCCCTTGCCTACCCAGAGTGCTGCGAAGGGACACCGGTCTTCAGTCTGATGGCACGGGGAAGGCTATGCAGAACAGGAGCTACTGGGCTGCCATGGTGGTTAGGGTGGCAGAGGAGGACAGGCATCCGACGTAAGTCAAGTAATTACGACAGAAATATACTGACACGGCGGGGTCGTGTGGCGTAGCGACAGAGTGCTTGACTCGGAGCCAAGAGGTCCCCGGATCGAGTCCTGACATGCCATCGATACCCGGGACCTCTTGAATCCGAGTAAGTACGAAATGACGGCTGGAAGATTGTGAAGGGCACTTTACACGACTCTCCTCACTTCGCTCAGGTGAACATGAGTATGGTATTGTCCCTTGTGTTGGTGGCGGCATTAATATAAGTTGAAAAAAAATTGAGTGTGCCGTCACCACGTCTTTAGATTACATTTTTATTTATTTATTTATTTACGTATTTAGTCTTCAGACACCTGGGTGGCCTAGTTCAATTTTGACTAATTGATTTTCAATATGGCCCGGTACAAAGATACAATAAAATCAAAGATACAAACAAAGACCGATATTGGGATGTTGGGATATGAAAAAAGATATCAACTGACCTGTCCAGATGACGGCGCTGATGACGACTGCGGATCGCGGGGTCCGGAAGTTGATGGAGGCGATGGGATGGACGATAGCGAAGTACCGGTCCACGCTCAGGGACGTCATCGAGAAACAGGAGGCGTCGACGGTCACCTAGAGAAGCAAACAAACAATCAAAGTTATCAAACAAACAAACAATGAAGCAAGTCTCTTACGGACATGTTCGGACGGTGAAAGGAATGGTAATTGGTGATCAGACTCCCCAACTCTTTCCTGCAACTTGCAACATAATGTAATGTATTAATGCAACAGCTCAAGGATTCTGATATGATAGAGGCTAGCGCTAGTACTAGTTCACTTGCACATGGTCTAGCTCAACAAACCACTGCTTATTCTTACTCAAATACATTCATATATAGGGTGACCAGCCATTTCAACTCTGTCCTACAGCTTGCTACATAATGTACTGCAACAGCCCAATGAGTCAGCATGAAAGTTCATCTGTGTTGGTACAAGTCATTATGAAATAAAGACTATGCTTTGACTTCCAACACTTAGGTTACAGAATTGGGACTTGAGCCCAATGAGTGTTTTAGAGGCTAGTATCTCACCTGCATGACGTAGAAGACGAACTTGCACATGTTCCTTCCCAGAGTCCAGCTGGTGGTGGCGAACATGTAGGCGGTGAAGGGCGAGCAGAAGATCAGGAACGACAGGTCAGCCACCGCCAGGCTCACGATGTAATGGTTAGTCGGCGTCTTCATCTCGTTATATCTGTGAGGGGGGAAAAGGATAGCCTCCATAGCATGCCAAAAACTGGAGTTTTGGGGGGTCTTCGTGGTCTTTGGGAGCTTTTATGTGCTATATTCTGATTGCATATAGACAACATAGCCGTCCTGGTTGAATTACCCCCGTTACGGCTTTAGAACTGGGCTAATCAGAAAACAGCCGAATACCACCAAACCCCCAGTTCTATAAGCCTGCTACAGAGGCTAGAAAAAGGAAACAACTAGAAGCAAGGTAACATTTCCCAACCGAATGCATAATGTTTACCTTCACATGCTTTGGCTTAACAAAATACTGCTCTGTTTCTATATTTTACTCAAATACATTCATATATGGTGACCAGCTTCTCCAACTCTGTCCTGCAACTTGCTACATAATGTAATGCTACAGCACAGCACCAGTTGACCATGGTGACAGACGTCTGGTCCAGGTCATTGACCTTACGTGTTTGAAGAGAAAGAAGACGAAACAGAGCAAATAATAAGAAGATAACAGTGATGAGAAGTTTTAAGGAATCTGCTTGTCAGATCTTCAGTACCGGACTAAGACTTCAGCATAGACGAGCTTCGGGCCAACATGCACCTTAAATTATATCCATTGAAAGAATTTATCATTACATTTATTACACAAACTGCTCCCATCATAATGCTCCCATTGATTCTACTCTGGAGTACATGATTAGCGAGACTATCGTACTTGGTGATGATGTAGATGACGAGGGTGTTTGCAGAGATGCCCACAACTCCGATGATTGTGAAGAGCATGGGGACAACCCAAGCTTCCGGCCCGAGATGGTCCCCTCCGGCTTCCTGGGCTTCTTCGTACGGTCCAGTAAAGTTCCCTGTCAATAAAAAAATCAACCAATCAATCAATCAATCAATCAATCAATCAATCAACCAATCAATATTGATGGATCAATCAATCAATCGATCGATCAACGGCAAGGAAGCATGGATTAAATCTCAAAATACCATGGCAAATTGTCACAATGACTCCTAAAGGTTCACCTTGATCCTTTTCAGCTACTACTCGTAAAAATTATAGTATGTAAAGGTAAGAAACGAACGCCGTCTCACCTGTTTTGTTACTCCAGCTGGTGTCTAAGAACCCGTCCGACCAAAGGTCCGCGTCTGGCTGGAAGATGTCCGCATCTTCCGGCTCCATCCTGTACTACTGCGGCCGTCCGGCCAACCGGAGGGCCTGTACCTTCTGTGCTCGGGGGAAACGAAAGAAACAGCTATCAGATTTCAACTGTGTTGTACGAATCTGGAAAACGAACATTTATAGAGGTGTAGAGAACTGGGTTTATCTCCTACTAGATGTAAAAACTGCTTCAACAATGACCATACAAACAGCCTATGTAATACACCCGCTTGTATCTGGGTTAACGTCCAACGTCCACGTGACGATCAGCTCACATGTAGTCCTCTCATTACCTGCCAGTTGCAAAAGGAAAATTGAATTTGAACAGCACAGCACGCTAGCGCGGGAAAGACGCCTTCGTGCTTGTGGTGTTACCTTTGATAGATTAAACCCTAACGCCTGCTACAGCAACCGTTTCTAAAACAGCCCAGTACCGTGCACTGTGCGAAAAGGAATTCAATTTCATATCAAGCTTCTGGATAGGGAAATCTGTCTGATACTTACATTCAAATTTGTGAGTGAAGCGAATGTCAGCTACAAGACTGCCGGGTTCACGCAAATAATCCATTCGCGATTCTTCATTCAAAATCTGCCAGCTAGAATCTGATTGAGTGAGTTGAAAGACCTGAAATAAATCAAGGTCCTAAAAAGGACATGTGAAAATGCATGTCTTGAATGTCATTTCATAACCAGATGTTTTTTCTAATGTTTGAAATGAAACGCTAAATAAAAATTGTATCGCGAATATTCTTCTCGTGATTTGTATATCATTATGCCAACATCACTAGAACGCTGCAGCGGCAGATGTCCATGTCACATCGACAAACACGCTGAAGTAGTGCATATCAACTTCTTTTGACGAGAACATATTCTATTTCCATTCTGCAAAAGTCAACCGCACTTCATCTGCAAGCAGATCTCCAAAGGCAGTATCGAATTGGCAGTATCCATTTGCCAACCGGAGCTGGGCTGGCGTAAAACAACGATACCAGTACAACAAAGTCATAGAAAGCCGGATAAAACCCCCTAAAACACGTCACAAATAAGACGAAAGGTAGCCTCTGCTTGTAGAGTACACCGCACCGCAACTATCCACAAGGTCAGAAGATTTAAAACCCTTGGATTTTTCTGAAATCCTCTCCTGTTACAGTACAGCGTACGACTGCGTGTTGAAATAAAATATGACAAAACTCACAATTAAGGACGTCAGGATGTACGATGTACAGGGTCTATGACTTTCGGAGAATTGGACGATAAATGGTTTATTTATACATTCGAGACTGTGGGGTCTGAACCACCCACACCGGGAAGGACCCCTGCTCTTTTCGATAAGTGCCGTGGGATCTTTAACGTGCGTGGGGTGTGACTCGTCAAACAACGGACCTCCAGCTTTAATTCCTATCCAAGAGGACTACTTAACTATTCGAACTTTGGTATTACTCATTTTAATCTGAGTCAAGTGAGAAAATAGGTGTTAAGTGTCTATCTCAAGGACACATCACTGAGGCCTTCCAGGAATTCGAAGTCAACAACCCTAACCACAAGACCACTTTGCCAGTTAAAGGTTACATTCTAGAAAAAAATGCCGTCATCAACTTTATCAGTAAGGCTCGCGTATCTGAAACGTATTTTCTTTTATCTGCATGCATTGAAATTTCCAACACATCAAAGTCCACCCCCCCTCTTGATCTTCCCACTGCATTGGGTGATGTCCTGGTATCCACATCATAGGCGAGTTTTCATCTGGTTTCCTCTCTACTCCTAAATCAATCTCTATGGACGTATATGTTAATCTGATAATCTATGATAATAAATTCGGTTTACACAAGCGATCTTAAATCATATGTAAAACTTCTCATGCACATATTTTGTGCTCCTACCGTAGCAAACAGCTACAATAGGAGAATAAATAATAAGCAAGAACACAAACGAAATTGAAGGAGGAACACAAGAACAAGCAGGACCAGGAACTAGATGAAGTGCTCGGATAAAATCTCGCCACAAGTCCAAACAACAATCTCAATGAACGAAGTCAAGCATAGCCGTGATCAGATAGAAAAGTCGCCCTAGTCAGGACGACTAGATTAGATTGCCTGACATCGCGGCCAGCTTTGAAGCCTGGTGACCATTGTCTACAGGCCGGCATTGGTAGTCTGAGTGTCTGCCTCAGCTTTCGTCCGCCCCCCACGATCCGCTACCGGCCATGCTATACTTAGCGAGCGGATCGTGGGGCGCGGACGAAAGCTAAAAAGGCTGACACTCAAGCTTAAGCTTCGGCGTCGTATGGAGTGTTTCTGCACCAGATTGTTGGCACAGGCCTTTTCTCAGTTGATATTTCCAGTTGGCCTTTCTGATAACTGCTATCTAATTGAAACCGACCCGTAAAGAAAAACTCGGTGTGCGCTGATGCATCTGGGCGGGCCGGCAGTACTCCGAGCACCGTAGAGATACCAGGGAGCCTACGATGGTCTGGTCACCAGCTTCGCAGGCCCACAGCTGGTTAGGTTATATCTAACTCTATGTAGTGTATTAATAAAGCTTGTATTTGGTAATGACGACATCATGTTACACATGAATTTAACAAAAGAATCACCACATTCTCCACACTTCAGCAACAAGTCAGCAATTAAGGCATCATTAGAAGACGAGTTCGAAGTCACCATTTTACGATGATTCGAGGGAATTAGGGACATTTTCCACTGTAGAGTTGGTACCACAGGATTTCTGCCCTGAGACACGCAGGGGTCAGCATGGTGCCACTTTTGGCGATTTTGCTCAGACGAGCGAGCGTACAAGGACTCATGAATCATGAATATATCAACAGCCCACGCATCAGCAGACAGTCTTACACTTTTCTCAAGTCAAGCTCTCAACCAATTCATGCAGTTTCAGGGCGGCAATGCAAAAACGTTCTGATATTAACATTTACTGCCATTTCTTAGCACATATTCGTCATCTGTTTGATAATTGAACCGTTTGAAATATCCCCAAAAAGAAGATACATGATGGGCCCCTTAATTTTGTGGTGCCACCACCAATAAATAACTAGAATGAACCTACGATACAAAATATGATTTTTTTCCGTCAGCGACATCTCATTTTTGCCTCGCAGAAATCAGTATGCTTCGGGTATATATAGGATTAAATCAGCTTACTACATTAAACCTGACCAGAAAATTGACTTTCAAAATCACGTTGCACTGCCTTGAAATCGCTTTGGGGGATTTAATGAGCAGCATGTACAGTACGCCACCTGAAGCGGCCCAATTACCTACACGTACCAACACAGCCTAGAGCTCCTGCAAGACACTCAGATAGTGAAACATCATTTCTATCACTATGATTCGCGCGCTTGGGCTGCTTGTCAGATTCGACTGCTTGTCATGTGTATCTATGACAAAAATATGTGTTTTCTATCTGCACGCAGTTCATATTCGCCGGGAGGGGGGGGGGGAAATTGCTGTTAATGTCCTTATTACAATCAACTGCTGCAACGAAATTGGTCTCGAAATTGCAGCAATTGAATAATCCATGAGTCGCAACAACCCGACCAGACAGTATCCAATAGGCAAGAGAATATCCATTGGGCCACCAAAGCTGATTTTATTGTGGAGATTGCAGTAATTAAGATATCTAAGGTGGTCTTTCTGTGACAAAGACTTCAAGTGGAAACTAACCGGCAAGACAGTATCCAATAGATTAGAGACCTACCAGGCCACCTGAGCTGATTTGATTGGGAAGGCTATCAAAAAACGGCACGTAGGAGAAGATCACAATTCCCCCAATCAACCCGTGCTTGTGGAGTGTCGACTATCCACTGAATACAGCGGTATTAAAGCGGGCAGCCTAGACATGCAAGACCGTTAATCTCAATTTTTGGTTCAGTTCCTCTGTTTGTTCGTTTGGTAAGACAAGAGTACTTACATTGTGGGCCCACACGGCCAAGCACACTTAAGGAATAGACAAAGGTACATTGTGGCTGTGAAAGATGGAAACTAGTGGAGAAGCATAGTCAGGGAACGATCCAAGCGAGCTCTACGGAGTAGATTTCTAGATCTGTTCATTTGTTTGTTCGGTGTAAGCTGCTAAACCTCTACAGCGCACATCGCGACGCATCGGGCCTGTACCTATCCTCTACTAGGCACCCACGGAGGGTACGAAGCATATTGGATCCTCTCTGGCCGGCTAACTTCCCTGGTATGCTATTCCTTTATCTCGGCCAGTTTCTCCTATTTGTCCAGCGATCCGCGGTGCCTGGTAGAGGCTACCCCGTACCTGGCATGTAAGGATGAGATAGGTTTGATCCAGCGCATTACTTGTGCTTGTGAAGTGTGGCGGCCCTTTACATGACCGAACTGTCGGCTCAACGCGGTTTTCGTCCGACGCTTACGCATATTCTCGATATATAACAAAAAGGGTTACAGTCCTTTTACTGACGTAAAGGAGACATTGTAAATGACCATCATACACAAGAAAATGCCTGCATCAGCTGGCTCCCGGTTTGAAATAACGAACGGGCACAAACAGGTGAAATGCGTCTGATCTTGGCAAAATTTGGAGACCGGCTATCTAGCAAGGTGCTTCCCCCGTAAATATACAACAAGAAGCCATAGGCGACAATTCTCCGTGAAGTATTATATATTGCAACAAAAAGAAGTAGCCATTGGCGACAATTCTCTGTGAAGTGTGATAAATCGAACAAAGAAAAATTGTTTAAACGCGCGTCGGCTCAGTCATCTTAAGACGCAACAACCAATCAGAGATGCGAGATGCCTACACGTGACGCGGGAAGGGCGCGCGATGCCCGAAATATTTTTTCGTCAATATTCAGCGCCGTGATTCAAGAGATTAATACCCGGAAACAATTTTTTTCTTGTTTTGAACGCATTAACATGCATTTACGCTAATCTAGTATGATTCAGGGTTACTAGTACTTTTTTTTTAACCTGCCATGGCCAGATTATCTAAAGATGTGTGTATTGTGTGTACAATCTATAGAAAGAGAAATGTACATCAGGTCCGATCATCCGATTTTCACGTTTCGGTTTTTTGGACTCGGTTCATGAACGTATTTGGGTTTGGCTCCTGGAATGTGCAAAAAAATGACTCCCGGGACTGTCTACAGGGAACACTCGCACATTCGCGGTGTATCAGGACAGCGCGACTGGTCGTCATTAGCGCAGTAACAGTTGCATAAACGGACGAAACCATTTCAAAGAAATGGGGATGTTTCGAAAATAAGCATTTACTCCAATATCAAAACAGCTACGGTAAAAATAAAAAGACGTGCATCATCCCGGACATAATGCAACACCACATGCGAAATTACACAGAAATGCGACGTACGGAAGAATGCGTTTTGGCTGCGAACATCTTCCAAAAAACTTGGCATCTCTTAACCATGGGCAAAAACATCTGGAACCACTTATAAAAACCACCCCGTATCTGCATGAACTTTTTTGAACCCCACTGCTATTCCAAACAACGCGTTTTTCTGGACCATTCCAATTCGCCTCGTAATTGTAGGGGTGCGTCTGCGATATTACATTGACCGCGAAAGCAGCAACGGCAAAAATACACATTCGTGCATCAACACGGGCATGCCCGCAGACGGCGTATAAAATTGCGTGCCGATTACACAAAGAGAACCCAGTGTTTTGACTGCGAACATGAAAAATCAGCCGATTACAACACTCCGTCCGGAGGTCCTGACCTCCTTCACGGAGTAACAATCGTAGTATAGACTCCATAGCATGCCAATAACTGGGGGGTTTGGGGGTCTTCATGGTCTTTGGGAGCTTTTATGTGCTATTTTCTGATTGCATATGGACAACATAGCCGGCCTGGTTGAATTACCCCCTTTTTTCAGAACTGGGCTAATCAGAAAACAACCGAAGACCGCCAAACCCCCAGTTCTATAAGCCTGCTACGGAGGCTACAACAATCGTAACATTCAGCCCATACATGTGCTTATGGTCGAAAACAATGGGGGTATTTTAAGTGTACATGAACATCAAACCTACTCTTCCCCATGAGCACTATCTAGAAGCAGATCTCTAGGGACATATCCACACTAAACATTTTCACACAGACCTTCAGATAAATCCTACCCTGCATTAAACTGGTTGCAAAACGTATAGATATCATTTTATGCCTGCATACTAGTAGTAATAACTAGGAGCACTATCTCGGAAAGAAACCGGCCCTACCGCACGCACTCGCACCTGTCGTCTTCTTCAGAGCCAACACGAGCTTGTCCGGGAAGAAGACCGTGAAGAAATAAAGGAAGGCACCTTCAGCTAGCTTCTCTTATGAGAGCGGCGGCTCCTTAACATATTCTGGGCGTTGCTTCAGCTCGGTAGCGCGTTTGGGCCAGACCATTTCAAACGGTGCCTGGAAGCCGGGGGGGGGGGCGATTGCTGTTGAAAGGAGTTTCTTTTAAACTAAACGGTACAGGGAACGAGGAATACATGACGGTGTTTGTAATTAAACTGTGCTGTGCTGTGACGCAGAGGAGAAGGCCTTTCAATGTCTACTTTGACAAGGCGTTTGAAATTGTTCCGCGTACCCAATGCAGTTTTCTTGAATGGAATAACCTTCTTGGAACTAGGTTTCCTTTTTTTCACATATTTGCCCCAACGGATATGTATTTGTATTTCCTACATATAGATAACACGATAATGTAAATTGTATTTTACGTAAGTTC
Source organism: Branchiostoma belcheri (assembly GCF_001625305.1). Lineage (NCBI taxonomy): Eukaryota > Metazoa > Chordata > Leptocardii > Amphioxiformes > Branchiostomatidae > Branchiostoma > Branchiostoma belcheri. The sequence goes on from NW_017804043.1 coordinate 2,714,285, forward strand.
AAAGGAAATGGAGCAAAACATCCTCTTTGGCAATAGAGTTATCGTACATGTAATTCAGTGCTAATCATCATTATTTATATCATATAACATTGTTATATTGTGACCTGCTTAGTTCCAAAATAGTGTGCTAGCCTGTGTCCCCTTTACTTAATTTTCGCTACTCTATTGTCATTAGTCATGCTTTATGTTTTGTAAACCTCATCTTTACAAAATTAAAGTCAGAGGTTTGTCAGGTATAAAAAATCAGTTCAGTTCAGTTCATCCTTCAGGTGACACCATGTACTGTCTCCACAAGTTCCTGCCACGCATGACAGAGGACAGTTCAGCACCGCCCAGGCCTATGTCCTCCTCTATCACCTTCTTCTTAGTTGAAGAAGGGTGACCACGCCTCCGCTTTTCCGTTGGTGACCAGAGAAGTACTAACCCTGCCATCTCCTTCATGTCGCATAAAAATGTAAAAAATAATGTATTATAATGTACATAAGGGATTTATATTTCGTCTGTCTCTTCCGTTGCAATGTGTAATTTGTGTACGCAAACGTTTGCAATTCATGGAGTTTTATCCCTACTGTAAAATTTGCTCTTTTGGTGTCACGATAGAAATTAGTATGCCAAATTAAAATTGCAACAAAAAAAGATTTTGGCGGTAAGATGTATCTCCGCTCACGTTTTCTCTAACAAAAGACACGCGCCACTACCTAATTGGACAAATTAACGGGAAGCCATATTTGCTTCGAGCGAGGTTTGACATTTGCTTCGACTTTCGCTCATAAAAACCTGCCGGAGCGCCTTGTTAACAAACCTGTTTGCCTCCAGGGTGTTTTCTTTGATAATCACAAAGAGGATGGAGAGAAAAAGTCACCACAAAGGTTACATCTTGTTTCCGCTTAGTGTCTCCTTCGCCATTGCTTTTC
>NW_017804043.1:2715218-2750660 GCF_001625305.1 Branchiostoma belcheri
TGAAATGTACTCCTGATACTCCTACCAGGCAGATGCATCTAGATCTTGGTTGGCCGACTGTGAGAGAGAGATTCTTGAAAAGCACTTTGGTCATGTTCTTTAAGATCCTCACGAGTCACGAACCACAAAATATTTACAACTCCCTTTTGCCTGTTCATGCATCTCACAGTCATAATACCAGATCTTCCGCACACAACTTTAGATTACCAATACCTAAGTCCAACAGCAGAAAACGCTCATTCCTGTATCGTGCAGTCGTGCTCTGGAACGATCTACCATCTGACGTTAAGACACTGTGCGATGTTATCAGTTTTAAGAAAGCCGTTTCAAACAGTAGTAGTGTCACCTGATCCTTGACCCTTGCTCGCCACTTTTAAATTGTTTATATCTATGTGTATTTATTGTTGATGTGGTGTACATGTATGTATGTATGTATTTTTAAATGTTTCCACTATGTTGTAATTGCTATAATGTTTGAGCCTTGGAAGATTAGCCCTTCGGGGCTAAAAGGTTTCGAAATAAATGAAATAAATGAAATGTTACACATGAATTTAACAAAAGAATCACCACATTCTCCACACTTCAGCAACAAGTCAGCAAGGTATCATTAGAAGACGAGTTCGAAGTCACCATTTTACGATGATTCAAGGGAATTAGTGACATTTTCCACAGCTCACTGTAGCGTTGATAGTGCAGGATTTCCGCCCTGGGACACGCAGGGGTCAGCATGGTGCCACTTTTGGCGATTTTTCTCAGACGAGCGAGCGTACAAGGACTCATGAATCATGAATATGTCAACAGCCCACGCATCAGCAGACAGTTTTACACTTTTCTCAAGTCAAGCTCTCAGCCAATTCATGCAGTTTCAGGGCGGCAATGCAAAAACATCCTGGATCGGATGAGGAAATCTGCCATTTCTTAGCACATTCCGTCATCCGTTTCATACTTGAAGCGTTTGAAATAGCCCCCAAAAGAAGCTACATGATGGGCCCCTTAATTTTGTGGTGCCACCACCAATAAATAACTAGAATGAACCTACGATACAAAATATGAATCATTTTTCCGTCACCGACATCGCATTTTTGCCTCGCAGAAATCAGTATGCTACGGGATAGGATTAAATCAGCTTACTACATTAAAACCTGACCAGAAAATTGACTTTCAAAATCACGTTGCACTGCCCTGAAATCGCTTTGGGTGATTTAATGAGCAGCATGTACAGTACGCCACCTGCTGAAGCAGGCCAATTACCAACACAGCCTAGAGCTCCTGCAAGACACTAGGACAGTGAAACATCATTTCTATCACTACTTCAGTCGCGCGTTAAAGCTGCTTGTCAGAATCGACTGCTTGTCATATGTATCTATGACGAAAATATGCGTTTTCTATCTGCACGCAGTTCATATTCGCCGGGAGGCGGCGGAAAATTGCCGTTAATGTCCTTGTTACAATCAACTGCTGCCACGAAATTGGTCTCGAAATTGCAGCATTTGAATAATCCATGAGTCGCAACAACCCGACCAGACAGTATCCAATAGGCAAAAGAATATCCACTAGACCACCAAAGCTGATTTTATTGTGGGGATTGCAGTAATTAAGATCTTTAAGCAGGTCTTTCTGTGACGAAGTGGTGACTGACCGGCAAGACAGTATCCAATAGGTTAGAGACTAGTATCCACCAGGCCATCGGAGCTGATTTGATTGGGAAGGGCTTAGGCTGTCAAAAAAAAAACGGCACGTAGGAGAAGACCACAATTCCCCCAATCAACCCGTGCTTGTGGAGTAACGACTATCTACTGAATACAGCGGTAAAACGGGACAGCCTAAACATGATTCGGAGCAAAACCGTTCATCTCAATATTTTGCTCGCCTGCTTTTTTGTTCGTTTCGTAAGACAAGACTACTTATATCGTGGACCCACTCTTGGTCAGAAAAGCTCTGCTCGGTCAAGAAAACAGCTAAGGAATGTTAAGACAGAAACACATTGCTTGTAGCTGTGAACGATAGAAACTAGTGGAGAAGCATAGTCAGGGAACGGTTCAAGCGAGCTCTACGGAGTAGATTTTTGTTCATTTGTTCGCTATACAATGTGGTAAACCTCTACAGCGCACATCGCGACGCATCGGCCCTGTACCTAGCCTCTACCAGGCACCCACGGAGGGACGCATATTGGATCCTCTCTGGCCGGCTTACTCCCCTGGTTTACTATCCCTTTATTTCGGCCAGTTTCTACTATTTTTCCAGCGATCCGCAGTGCCTGGTAGAGGCTACCCCGTACCTGGCATGTAAGGATGAGATCGATTTGATCCAACGCAATACGTGTGCTTGTAAAGTGTGGCGGCCCTTTTACATGACCGAACTGTCGGCTCAACGCGGTTTTCGTCCGACGCTTACGCATATTCTCGATATAACAAAAAGGGTTACAGTCCTTTTACTGACGTAAAGGAGACATTGTAAATGGTCATCATACACAAGAAAATGTCTGCATCAACTGGCTCCCGGTTTGAAATAACGAACGGGCGCAAACAGGTGAAATGCGTCTGATCTTGGCAAAATTTGGAGACCGGCTATCTAGCAAGGTGCTTTCCCCGTAAACATGCAACAATCGTAATATAGCCTCCATAGCATGCCAAAAACTGGGGGGTTTGGGGATCTTCATGTTCTTTGGGAGCTTTTATGTGCTATTTTCTGATTGCATATAGACAACATAGCTGGCCTGCATGAATTACCCCCGTTTTTTTAGAACTGGGCTAATCGGAAAGCATCCGAAGACCACCAAACCCCAAATTTTACAAGCCTGCTACGGAGGCTACAACAATCGTAACATTCAGTCCATACATGTGCTTATGGTCAAAAACAATGGGGGTATTTTAAGTCTACATGAACATCAAACCTACTCTTCCCCATGAGCACTATCTAGAAGCAGATCTCTAGGGACATATCCACACTAAACATTTTCACACAGACCTTCAGATAAATCCTACCCTGCATTAAACTGGTTGCAAAACGTATAGATATCATTTTATGCCTGCATACTAGTAGTAATAACTAGGAGCACTATCTCGGAAAGAAACCGGCCCTACCGCACGCTCTTGCACCTGTGGTCTTCTTCAGAGCCAACACGAGCTTGTCCGGGAAGAAGACAGTGAGGAAATGAAGGAAGGCACCTTCAGCGAGCTTCTCTTATGAGAGCGGTGGCTCCTTAACATATTCTGGGCGTTGCTTCAGCTTGGTAGCGCGTTTGGGCCAGTCCATTTCAAACGGTGCCTGGAAGCCGGGGGGGGGGCGATTGCTGTTGAAAGGAGTTTCTTTTAAACAAAACGGTACAGGGAACGAGGAATACATGACGGTGTTTGTAATTAAACTGTGCTGTGACGCAGAGGAGAAGGCCTTTTAATGTCTACTTTGACAAGGCGTTTGAAATTGTTCCGCGTACCCAATGCAGTTTTCTTGAATGGAATAACCTTCTTGGAACTAGGTTTCTTTTTTTCCATATTTGCCCCAACGAATATGATTTGTATGTACCACATATAGATAACACGATTAATGTAAATTGTATTTCACGTACGTTCAAAGGAAAATGGAGCAAAACATCCTCTTGGGCAATAGAGTTATCGTACATGTAATTCAGTGCTAATCATCATATTGATATCATATAACATTGTTATATTATGACCTGCTTAGTTCCAAAATAGTGTGCTAGCCTGTGTACCTCAGAGGAAATCCCCTTTACTTAATTTTCGCTACTCTATTGTCATTAGTCATGCTTTATGTTTTGTAAACCTCATCTGTACGAAAGTCAGAGGTTTTTCAGGTATCAAAAATCAGTTCAGTTCAGTTCATCCTTCAGGTGACACCATGTACTGTCTCCACAAGTTCCTGTCACGCATGACAGAGGACAGTTCAGCACCGCCCAGACCTATGTCCTCCTCTATCACCTTCTTCAGAGTTAAAGAAGGGTGACCACGTCTCCGCTTTTCCGTTGGTGACCAGAGAAGTACTAACCCTGCCATCTCTTCATGTCGCATAAAAAATGTAATGTCGCATAAAAAATGTAAAAAATAATGTTATAATGTACATAAGGGATGTACATTTCGCCTGTCTCGTCCATTGCAATGTGTAATTTGTCTACGCAAACGTTTGCAATTCATGGAGTTTTATCCCTACTGTAAAATTTGCTCTTTTGGTGTCACGATAGAAATTAGTATGCCAAATTAAAATTGCAACAAAAAAGATTTTGGCGGTAAGATGTATCTCCGCTCACGTTTTCTCTAACAAAAGACACGCGCCACTACCTAATTGGACAAATTAACGGGAAGCCATATTTGCTTCGAGCGAGGTTTGACATTTGCTTCGACTTTCGCTCATAAAAACCTGCCGGAGCGCCTTGTTAACAAACCTGTTTGCCTCCAGGGTGTTTTCTTTGATAATCACAAAGAGGATGGAGAGAAAAAGTCACCACAAAGGTTACATCTTGTTTCCGCTTAGTGTCTCCTTCGCCATTGCTTTTCATGCTGGTTAATGTGAGACGCACGTCTTTCTAATTAACCTACAGGAAATGTATTCATATTGTTCATTCTGGCTTGAGCATATTCAATACAACATGTTAATTCATCACGGCTTGGATGAAATCTGAGTCTTGTACAGTAGATTATATTGCTCACCAACTTCGCTACCGGCTACAAGATACCTACCTACCTACCTAGTCCCATGACCGACACCGGTCGTCGGGGGGACAAGGCAGACTTTGCAGCAGGAGTGTAGCCAGGTCCTCCTGTCTTGGGCTGCTGTCAGATCTTGGGCTACAAGATACGCATATACAAAAGACGTGGTTGAGTTGTGTTATAGGAATAATTCAAAACTGTCTGTACTCCAAGTTGATCTCTTAGCTTATTACCAAAACACAAAACAAAAACAATTGGCTACACTACATGTTACCTACTTTGATAGCACATCATGACCACAAATGTGTTGTACGCTCTCTTTACAAACACATCGATGTGAAGGTGCACTGAATCAAACTTTTAATATCTCACAGAGAAAAAAAAAGTAGCTGTGAGACAAACTATAGACGCGATCTCAACATCACTTCGTGTGGGAGGCGAATGTTGTTTCTCCGCAATACATTTCGCCGACCAGAGGATGCCTAACTTTAACACAAGTAACAACCCTAACACTAGTCATTACCAATTACTGAGCTGGGAAACCCTGGGTAAAATGACAGAAATGTATACCCTAACCCTAACCCTAACCCTAACCCTAACCCTAACCACAACAACGTATCTACATGTACAAACATCGATACTGTGATTTGTAGTAGCCTTTTTTAAGACTAACTACAGCAGGTTAGGTGAGAATGATACATAGTGTTCTACCCCGAAGATATGACGCTAGTAGTAATTGCACAAACTTCAAACATGGATGCGTTGATTGGCTGAAAGGGCACAGTGTACCCCCTTCCCTTCTCAGGAAAGGCCAGTTCTTTCGCTGATAATGAATGAGATTGCCACTTCGCTCGTACGAAAAAGTACTGAAGAAAAACTAAAGGTCATATCATTTGTGTTGCCCGCAGGACTCCCCGCCGACGTAGATGAAAGCTACATTGGTGTTGGTACAAGGTGTAAGAAGGTAAAACTTCGTTGACTTACTGTTGTCTTTTCGAGCGCCGATTTTGAAAGGTACCTTCCGTTTGAACAAAGGTATTCTGCGTAATACGTTTATACATGACGTGGAGCTGACGTCATAGATGCTTTTGAAATTCCTCATATATCGGCACCTCGGTGAAAAGAAAAGTGAGGCAGTCAGTAGTTTTTAGATGCCCCGGCTAACACAACACCGTATCCTGTACCAAAGTATCAGCCGCGTAACTCTTGGCTAAAAGGCACAGGTGCGGGGAATAATCAAATCGCGTTCAGACGACTGGAAAACAACGTGACGTCGCCTTTGGTAAGGTCTTGTGGCGAGACGCCAAAACTCTAGAGTCGACGTAATTACGGGAACAGTTTGCTTTCACCCTTCTGCCAAGTGACGTTGTTTGTTTGAATGAAGTGGAAATGTATGAGGCTTATTTTTGGCTCACGGCGGCAAACAACAACTACAAAACACCTTCCAGGAACCGGTGGCATCAACTGTGTGGATCTTTCTGTCAAGCTAGAGCAGACATCCCTTTAAAATGCAACTTTATTTTTAACTTTTACAAAAAAGGCTAGCCTAGGTTTGCTAATAATGATTGGATTCATTCTGTCCTCTTGTCGACCGACGTTGTAGACGTGATCCGAACTGAGAACTCAAGTGCTGACGGTTTTGAATATTGAATATTGAATACGCCTACGTAGTGCTGTGTACCAGTCTGTAACCAGTTCCGGACTTACAATCATGTCACATTCTATTACCCCTTTTGTTCTAAACCACCTGAAATATTCAATAGTGAAAAATTTGCGCTGCAAAATGAAGGCATCGTCAAGTGTCAAGTGTCGGCCTCCAAAATTGTGGCTACAGTTTTGCCCAGACGTGTCCCATAAACAACATATCTTTCTTCTAAACCTGGTAGTGCAGTGCTTGCTACAAAATTTTGCGGTAAAGATGCCCCGTTTTCCATTGGGAAATGTTCACTGAGAAGTCCCCGCCGTATTTTCTATATGCCCAGGGTCTAGGTTCGGATTCACAAGTCACAACCTAAACCTCTGGACCTGAAATCCGGACCTGGACCTGAATGTGGGCACACCACAGCACTACGCCTACGAAATAGCCAGACCACACGGCTACGTGACACCACTGAGAGACAACAAGGCAGTCAGAGATGGCAGACTTTCCCCCATTCCTGTAACTGCCAGCTGCGACCCTACCAGTCTCACAGACAAAAATAATATCATTTTGTATATTGGAAAAGCCCCAATAGCCGCCACTAATCGGCACTGTTCATATGTAAACGTAGTTGACACGAAAATAGTACATTTCGTGAGAGTAAGGGTTGTGCCAAAAAAGTGGCTAACCCATTCTACCTTCACCTTCGTCAACATTTCATGAAATGGAAAGGCGCGTGGCTCACCGGATCTCAAAGCGGCATGCGACAAATAAACATCTTTGAGAACAGCGACGTGGATCGTGTGAGCGCGAATCGGCGCGTGATTGACCAATTATGTACTAAGTTTCCTGTCAGTAGCGTACATCCCTATTCCTATGCAGGGTTATCAACCTTTACATGCAGCATCACACAGCTCACTGGAAGCTGTCGGTACTCGTTCTGTAACCTCTTTTGTCAACCAACGTGCTTGGACATGATCCTAACTCATAAGACGGGCATCCTGTCAGGTTTTGTACATTGAATGTTGAACACGCGATGGCCAGACCGCACGTACGGTTATGTGACTCTTCAGAGAGAGCCACAGAGAGACAACACGGCAGTCAGACATGGCAGACTTCCCCCCATTCCTGTAACTGCTGCACGACTTTCCCAGTCTCACAGACAGAAATAGCACCATTTTGTATGTTGGAAATCGCGCACGCACGCAAAATGAATTAAACGAATCTGTAGCTGTCCTTGGTGCTGATTGCCATCCATGTACACACACACTGTGCACAAGGCGCTGCTCATATATAAAATATAGTTGACACGGAAATCGTATATTACGTGACATTACGTGACAATAAGGTGTGTGCCACAAAATGTGACGTAGCTAGCCAATTCTACCTTCACCATCTGCCACCTTCAACATTTCATAAAATGGAAAGGCGCGTGGCTCACCGGATATCAAAGCAGCATGCGACAAATAAATGCCTTTGAGAAGAGCGACGTGGATCGTGTGAACGGGAATCGGCGCGTGATTAGTCAATTATGTAAGTTTCCTGTCGAGAGCGGACATCCCTATTCCTGTGCAAGGTTATTAACCTTTACATGCAGTAATCACACAGCTCACTGGAAGCTGTCGGTACTCATTCTGTAACCTCTTTTGTCAACCAACGTGCTTGGACATGATCCTAACTCATAAGACAGGCATCCTGTCAGGCTTTGTACATTGAATGTTGAACACGCGATGGCCAGACCGCACGTACGGTTATGTGACTCCTCAGAGAGAGCCACTGAGAAACAACAAGGCACTAGACATGGCAGACTTTCCCCGTCCTCGCAGAAATACTACCATTTGTGTATTGCGAATACGTAGACACACATTTTCTTTATTAGGCAACATGACACAGGACAAAGACACAGTGGTGACGCACTCTAGAGAGATGCTAATTTTCACGCCACCACTGAGAAAGGGAAATTATAGCTGACAAAATTGAATTAATATTTCTGTCCCAATAGTCGGGAATAATGGACACTGCTCATATAGAAATGCAGTCGACATAATACTTGTGCCACAATATCTTCTCACATATAAATGTAGTTGTGCCAAAAATCTGCTCATATATAAATATAGTTGTGCCCATACACATTCTACCTTCACCTCTTTGGCAAGTGGCTTTAAGTTTCAATGAAGTGGAAAAGCTGGGGAGTGTGGCCAATTTGAGCTCACGACAGGAAGAATAAATGAACTGAAACACCTTCAGGGCCAAGGCGTCAGTAGTGTGTACCGGAGTCGGTATAATTGGAAGATTTTCTGTAAGGAGCTGACAGCCTAATTTCTAAGCAAGGATTTTAACCTTTACAGGCAGCTCATTCCTAGCAGCTTTTAAGGATTTATTATGTTCTCTTCTAAACCAACGTTTAACATGCTGTGAACATTGAATGTTGAAATCGCAACAGCCAGACCACACATACGGCTACGTGACTCCTCCGAGAGAGCCACTGAGAGACAACATGGCGGTCAGAGATGGCAGACTTTCCACCATTCCTGTTACTGCTGCACGACTCTCCCAGTCTTACAGACAGAAATAGCACCGTTTTGTATGTTGGAAATCGCGCATGCACGCAAAATGAAATAAACATATCTGGAGCTGTCCGTGGTGCTGATTGCTATCTGTGTGCACACACACGTACAGTGTACGCGCGGCACTGCTCATATATGTAAAATACGTGACAATAAGGGGTGTGCCACAAAATTTAACGTAGCTAGACAATTTTGCCTTCACCGTCTGCCAAGTGACATCAGGTTTTATGTGAAGAAGAAAGACTCATTTCTGGCACCATCAAGGCGGCAAACAGATAAAACACTTTTTAGAACGGCGGTGACAATCATGTGGACACGAGTCGGCGTAATTGAACAATTACTAGTAACTACTGTTATGTAAGTTTCTTGCCAAGAGCCATCCCAATTCTTATAACAATATCACAGCTCACTTGAAGCAGTACTCATTCTGTACCCCCTTGTTAACCAACGATACTAACCATGATCCTAACTCAAAATTAGGGCATGATGACAGTTATGAACATTGAATGTTAAACACGCAAGAGCCAGACAGCACGTGAAACGAAACGTCTTCAGACCCGAGGCGTCAGTAGTGTGGACGGGAGTCGGTATAATTGGGCAATTACATAAGGCTTTCTGTAAAGAGCTGACAGCCTATATATACAAGGATTTAAACCTTGACAGACAGCGATAGCAAAGATCACTGGAAGCTTTCAGGATTCATTCTAGTGTTTTGTTAACCAACGTAGTTAAGCATAATTAAACGTAAAATTCGGACATGTTGACGGGCTTTGATCATTGAATGTAGAAATCGCAATAGCGGCAGTCATTCTACCTGATCGTCAGTCTATTCAGCTTAATACGGACAGTTTTATTCCAACGGGAACAGGCGCTTTGGGATTTCGTCTGTTCTCTTGTTGTCAACCAAAGTTGTTGGACACGATCCAAACTCAATAAAAACTCGGGCATGCTGACAGCCAGGCGTTGATCTAAAGTCAGCCCATAAACATTCTACTTTGCCTTTTTGCCAATTTTCCTTAGTATCAATGACGCAGGAAGACGTGTGGCTCATTTGATCTCATGGTTAATCTCCAAGCAGATTCGGTGGGGCTAGGGGACTTGAAATTGGCTAGTCTTGTATCCATTGGCCGCCCCACGTGAGGCGAACGTTGGATACAGGCGGCCAATGGATACAGGACTGGCCAATATAAAGCCTCCTTGCCCCACCGAATCTGCTTGGAGATTACCCATGGTGGCAAGCAAAATACCTTTCAGGCCCGGCGGCGATATAGCACCTAATGGTGTGAACCACGCGAGTCGGTATAATTGGCTTCCTGTCAAGATCAGATTTCTGCATGCAAGATTTCCAACCTTCACATTTCTGTATGCAAGATTTCCAACCTTCACATTCAAACGTTACGCAACAACTGGAAGCTTTTGGTATTCATTGTATTCTCATGTCAACACAAATAAATGTAGGCACGCACTCATATGTACACATACACGCACGCACGCACGCACGCACGCACACACACACACACACACACACACACACACACACACACACACACACACACACACACACACACACACACACACACACACACACACACACACACACACACACACACGGCTAAATGTTGTTCCCCGAGAGATTCTTCTGGAATACTGCTTAGCTTTATGCCATTTCCAACTAAATCGGGAGGGGGCAGTAATTAACAGTTCCAAACGTCACAGCAATACAGTTTTAAGTCTGTAGCTGTTAGCATTCATTTTGTGTCTATCTTTTAGGGGAGGGATGAAGGGAAGGTGATTGCAAGAATAAACGTTAACACTCAATGATAACGAAAATTGAGTTTATTGCATTGAAAATGCAGTAATTTAGCTACAGGAGAGTGATAGGGAAGCAATGCTATGCTTTACCTTTACCTTTCAATTTGCTTGGCTCTTCTTGAAATATGTGTACACGAATTTACCGCGTATTCCACTACATCATATTAACTTTTCATGATGGCATTATGTTGTTCTTTTTAGGTGTACATATTTCTTTTCTGACCGTAAGGCAACAAGGCATTACGTATACCATTGTACAGTGCGCATTCTAGAATCATCTCACAAGCGTTTATCTCCAAGCATATGTTGGGAGATAAAATCGTTACATTTTCACTACTATATCATAAACTACACTCCCGCCTCCGAGTTACAAATAGACAAATCCTTTGCTCCAGAAAACGAATGAACTGGTGAACAGGCAACCACAGAGAATGGTCGCCAGGCTAGACTTTCTTTTGTAGACTGTCCTTTAACCTATAGTGACGTGGCGTTCCGGGTTGTTCCCGAATGTATCGGTATCTATTTGACTTCAAGGTGGTGATCGTATAACCGCTCCCGGATTGTGATATCGGGCGATAAAACACATCACGTAGTTTGATACCGGTATTTTTGGAGCTAGTGGTGTAGCCGGTTAGGCAGTGTACGCTTGAATACACCTGGCTTGTTCCTGGTAGTCGGACCTGTTTTTTCTCTGCCCTCGGGCACTCTGTGGCTACGTGTTTCAAGATGGCGCTATATGTTTTGGCGATCGCGACTAAAATTCCCCTTCGTTTGTAACTACCTGACTCAAGAATGCCACCATGGAAAACACAAGGAACTTAGTCATAGCAACAGTTATTTGTCTGGCTGTCGTAATAGGTAAGTAGGGTTCTTATAGGGTTTCCATGGAGGGAAAAATTGATATATAAATTTAAGGTTCAACTCGCTTTGAACAAAAGTCGCTCCTATGCCTACGTTTGCCAATCTAGATCTTTAGACCACCTGACAACTTTCACTTACAACATGTATGTATATTGATAGTATTAAATAGGTATGGTTTCTTGAACTTTTGTGGCCACCAAGGATCGATCAAATCATTTAGATTGATTCCAATCCTAGCTGTATTTCAGGGGTCATTAATTTTGTATGTTTTAATTAATGTGTGTTGTTTTTCATACAACGGGTACAAACGTGGGGTCTAAAAGACAGTATAGAATTGCTAAATTCATGTAAAACAAGAAAATTTAACATCATGTGCAAAAGTATCTTACTGAATGGTATGATATGAGTATAATTGTGGTATGTACTATATTGTTGTTCTATCCGGTCGACAGACAACGCTGGGTTTCAGGTTGACTGATTTGGGGTCACGCCATTGTCGCGTGTGTGGCATCATAGTTACAAATCCCGCTCCTTCAGCACACGGCCAGGGTTCTAATACGGGCTTACGTGTTGAATGAATGAATCATAGAAAGCACTCAAAGAACACGAAAAACACAATCTACCACGAATCTGTATAGTATGACGCAATGGCATGGCATAAATCTCCCCTTGTCCAAGCCGAGCTAGCTTGTAATAGACGTTCTAGAGAATGATAATTGCCATCTTTAGCACACTTTCTTTCTTAGCGCAAAAATAAACTTACATCATAAACATGGACATCAGCAGCAAACGCTGTTGTCAATAGAACCTTCTTTCTCAGTCCAAAACTAAATTATAAAGCTATTCATTCATTCATTCATACATACATACATGCATACATACATACATACATACATGCATAAATACATACACACATACATACACACACACACACACATACATACATACATACACTGACATGCCTTCATACACATACATGTATGTGGTGGCAACACATATAGTCATCACAACACTAGATACTGTAGGTTGGGACACTAAAACTTACAGAACACAGCGGCAGTAATGAGTTAAAAACGTCACCTGTCCACAGTGTCGTCTGAAGGCACAGAGAGCCATGCCCTCAGCAGATCCAGACGGAACATTTTCCAGACGATGGTGATGTTATCCTGTATCACCGACAAGTCGTCGTTTGACTACTCGGACTACGGCTGCTACTGCGGGCCGGGAGGGGAGGGCAAACCGGTGGACATCCTCGATCAGTGAGTGGGATTACCTTCAGCTTTACCTCATCTCAAGTATAGCTAATAGAAAAAAGCAGGATATCATGCTTCAACTCTGACGAGGATGACTAAAACATTACCTAGTCCCATCCTCATGTCTGAGGGTCGGGGACTATGGTGGCATCCAGTATCAGCCTCTTTCATTCCCTCCAGACGATGTCTCGGTGTTATGCCTATCCATTGTGGTCAGAAATATTATCTTTATGTTTACTTTAGCAGAATGGAGATATATTGTTTCTTGCTTTGTTTCCCATTTTCTTCTCCAAACACATAAGATCAATCACCTTGACCAGACGGCTGTCACTATGGTAACTGGTGCTGTAGAAGACACCTGGTGGTGTTGGGTTACATTATATTGCAAGTTGCAGGAGTTGGAGTGGCTGGTCACCATATATATCAATGTGTTTCAGTAAGAATAACAGAGCATTAGTTTTTTTAGGCTAAACCACGTGCCAAGGTAAAAATTATGCATTTGCTATTTTTTTCCACCATTGACTGAGAATTTCAGCTTTGACTAAAGATGAAACGTTATTTTGTGCTACGTAATGTTTACATTTGATTATTTTTTATTTTCCTACTGAAAGATGCTGCAAAGTACATGACGAATGTTACGGGACGGCTGAGGACAACTGTTTCCCGTTCTTTGAGTACCTCGGCATCTACGACTACAAATGTGAAAAAGGAAAAATATCATGTGGTGAGCTAACTGTTCCTAATATCTATATATCTAGAAACTTTTAATGGAATGCCTCGTATGGAAATTCAATGGAATGTAAAGTCTGTATTATTGCATTTTTTCCTTTATACCAAGGGAGTAAAGAATCGTTCTTGCTATGTAGGTGTGTGTGCGTCTATGTACTTGTGTAACGTTATGTGTATAATGTGTGTGTGTGTGTGTGTGTGTGTATGTGTGTGTGTGTGTGTGTGTGTGTGTGTGTGTGTGTGTGTGTATGTATGTGTGTGTGTGTGTGTGTGCATCTCTCTCTCTCTCTCTCTCTCCCTCTCTCGGTGTCCTCGGTGTCTGTGTAATTGGGGTGAAGTCTGCCATCTCTGATTGTGCGCGCGTTTATTTTCCAACAGTAATCGAGAACAAGACGAAGCTGTCGTGTCGCGAGTTTCTGTGCGAGTGTGACCGGAAGGTGTCGGAGTGCCTGACGCAAAACGAGCACGAGTACAACTCCGCACACTTCCACATGGACCAGGCCGGGTGTAAGGGATAACGTCACGTGACCCTGACGTCATTAACGGCCTCCATGTTGGCTGTGAAAGATAGTAGTTTCTATCAGCACGTCGACAGAGCGTACTGCGCCTGCGCCAGAATGTAACGTGCATAGCACTTCTAAAGAATGTATCGTATTTTATGATGAAATAAATTAATAAATAGATAAACATCGTTAGGACGTATTCACGTATTTAAAGAGGACACGCCGTCTGTAGTTTTCAAGTTTTGTGTCGGAAAAGATATCTTCTCTAGCAGATAAAATTCTAAACAGAAACCATGGTTCCGCGCAGGCGCAGTACGTTCTGCCGACGTGCTGGCTCTATCCGTGCCACAGCTCCTTGTGGAGCGGGTGAACATATCCGATGACATTGGCCAAATAGGGTGAATTGTTCGCAGTGGGCTGACTATGTGTAGGCTTTGCTCTCAAGGGCAAGACTAGACACGTGCTTTTGTGTGGATATCTACGTAAGAAAACTCGGACACACTTGGACTACGACAGTACGTAGATGTGCTAGATAGAATTATATAAATATGGGCTCAGAATCAACATGTTTCGTGTTATATTGCTATTTTTGCCTGGGGTGAAATATCAAATATTTTTATCCTTTCTCGCTGGTTGCATAGCATCAGGTTGGTAAAATGGAAATTTGAAGAACAATTAACAGGTAGTACAGGATGTCTTCGCAAAGAATTTCGCAATATCAATTCGTATCGTGTACTTGTGTAAGGTGTCTCTCTGTGCAATAATCAAATATACAGAAAACTGAAAAGCTTTATGTTTTAAAACATGTATCTGTATTTCTGCAATATATCGGTACATGTGTTATTGAATATATGAACACAGAAATAAAACAAACCCCTATTACATGTACGTTGTATCTATTAATTCTTGTGCATATGTGTAAAACATACTGGACTAATGAAACAAGCTAGTAGCCTCATACAACGATTTGCCTCATACTGTGCATTGTGTTTTCCATCAATATTTTAGGGTTTAGAATTTTCTTCTTTGATTGTACTAGAATGATGTAATTGGCTAGAAGTCTTATACTGCTGTTTGCCAAAACGTTTTGGGTTTTTGCAAGGGTTAGTTGGGAAACCGGTAATACAGCATTTTTCCCTGGGCCTCAGGCATGTTTTCATAATTAACCTGCAAAGCACCAGAACTAAGGGCCAGCATCCACGCCCTAAGTCGGAGGATACGGAGGCAAAAACTGACTCCGAAGACAGCTCACTGTAGAAAGAATTACACGGAAGACGTTCTAGACAAGGGACTGTCTTCATCTACGGAGACAAGTTAGAAAAATTCACAACCGTCTGATAGTTATCGAGACATTTCAGAAATTCAGACCTTCTGTGACAGACAAGTTCAGACGGAAATTTCCAGCCATGTTTGCTCCGAAGAGGACAGCTGCTATGATGGCAGTCACGTTATCACTTATCGCTTGTAAGTATGAATTTTTCACTGATACACGGTGTACATTCTAACGTAATTGTAGAGCTAGATCATCTATCTGGTAATCTTTTGACAGTTTATTTTCGATCGCAAAGTTACTATGCACATTTGTAAATCTAAAGGGTGTTTCTGTACAAGCAGATGACCGAGGTATTGAGTGCTACTATTGTAGAAAAGCTCGAAGAGGAGAGTCTTGGGTGGTATTTACTGTATGTGGGTAGCTACGGTACAACACTCGGTAACGCCAACATGGTTCACGATAGCATTTTACACATGTATTAAGACACTGTGTTGTTTTTCGAGCAAATAGAATGCCCGCGGGGCATTAGGCATCTTAATTGCCAGACCTCACCCGGTTTTTACACATATCGTACCTGATAGACAACCCGGTTAAATGTGCCGATAACAGGTCAAAGGTTACACAAGACAGAAGATTTTCGTTTTGTTCGAAGTCGCCAAATGTCCTTTGGCACACACATTCAAGATGGAGGAAGGTGGATGAAAGGAACAGGCTCTGCTATGTGTGACTCCGATAGGACTTAACCGACTAGGCATGATTGTGAGGTTGATAAATGTAAAAATCACATTAGATTACGAACGGTGTCTAAGATATGTTTTGATGCTTATAGAATACCAATATTTTGACAGTGTAGGCCAAACTTTGGTTATATAAGAAAATCCGACTGACACCCGTCAGAATTATGCACCTTTTGTTAGATATGCAGTATCTTTCCTGGACATGTATACCCTTGTTTTCAGTATGTACTTCAAATGCTGAAGGCCATAAACACAACACTAAAAGGGCCAAGAACGCCTTTTACCTGGGGCGGCTGATCTACTGCGCCACCCAGCGGAATCCACTAGATTACAGCGACTACGGCTGCTGGTGCGGACTAGGGGGGAGTGGTGAGCCCATGGACGATGTTGACAGGTGGGCTTATCTTAAATCATCTCTTCCTGATGATAGAATAATGAAGGGGGCAGTACGTATACGTATGTGTGTGTGTGTACGGGAGTGTACATGGATGGTATTCAGTTTACCTGTACATGTGTGTGCGTGTGTGTCTGTCTGTGTGTGTGTGTGTGTGTGTGTGTGTGTGTGTGAGTGAGTGTGTGTGTGTGTGTGTGTGGGTGTGTGGGTGTGTACATGTATTCAGCACTAATAACAGACAGGTTTACCTGTACATTGACAGGTGCTGCAAAGAGCATGATGAGTGCTACGATAGTGTGATGGACCAGTGTGGCTACCTGTTCCCTTACACCGCCACCTATAACTACAACTGCAGGCGTGGTCAGATCACGTGTGGTAAGTACCATTGTTGAATGGTTAGACGTAATATAAAACAGTACCGGTTAATTTTGCTCCGTTTCTTCTTCTCCTTCTTCTCCAAACACATAAGGTCAAATGATAAAGGACCAGACGTCTGTTACCATGGTAACTGGTGCTGTAACAGACACCCAATGGTGTTGGGTTACATTATGTTGCAAGTGGCCTACAAGAATAAACAGGGCAGTACTTCGTTTGTTGAGCTAGACCATGAAAATGTAAACATAATACATGTATATATTTGCTTTGCAAATGTTACCTTTCAGAATTCAAGTTTTCATTCCTTTCTGTTTTACAGACATGCAAGGCGCAGTGTTGGTGATCGCTATACTTTGTTATATCGCTATATGTTTGTTTTTTCTACAGCTCCGAATACCTCAGGTTGGTGGTGGAACAAACCTTCCAAGAAGACCAGCATGTGTAAACTGGCGGTCTGTAACTGTGACAAGACGCTGGCAGAGTGCTACGCGAGGTACCCGTACAACAACGACAACTACAACAACTGCGACAGCTAGGACTGTTACGGATTAAACATACAGTAAAGATCCTGTTTGTCAGCTTTGTTTGGCAGTCAACAAAGCAGATCTCGGATTCTTTCATTCTTTCATCTATTCACTGAAGAGAACTCATGGGATTCGTTACGGATTCTGTGTCTTCGTTGCGTTCGTTCAAGTTACAACTCAATTACAACAGTCTTCCCTTAGTAAGACATCATCTGGAGCCGCATAGTTCCCGTTTAGAACTTTTATTCAGCCTGTCACGCGACCGATTTCGCCTGTGTGGCTTCTTCAGGTGTACAGAGCTCGAGGCTAAATGACACAAGTGCATGAAGTTCTCACTTAACGATACGTTCTATAGGCGTGCTATGCACAGGTGCATGTCTACCGACGCTGTCTACTATTCGCTATGATCATAAACCAAAAGTACGGCGTCCCAGCCAGATTGTTTGGGTAGCTAAGCGATTGACAAATAAAGACGTGGCGAACCTTGTACCCTTAGGCCCATTTACCTACTTATCAAATAACTGGTAATTCCGCATGTAGCGTCGACAACAGCGCTACATAGAAAAGTCGTTCCTGTACGTAAAAGTCGTTCGTATACGTCGTATAGAACTATTGCAAAAGGTATCGTCAAGTACGGTAAGAGCCTCCTTACACATTCGTTTAAACAGAGTAAGATTTAAACATTCAGGGTTCCAGTAGCCTCCACAAGTCCTTCTTAATAGTGTCCAGTTGCAGAATGACTCAGCAAAAACAGGGATAGTAATTGGCGATGGGTAAGCTTGGGTGATGGTAGCACTTTTCATTGGAAGTGAGTGGGTTATTGAAGTCAAATATGGTCAATTATACTCCCGTTTGGCAATGAAGATTTTATTATTTTTGTCAACCAGTGTTGTTAGTTTGGCGGAGACCAGAGTTCTGGGTGATAAGTTAGTCGTTATGTTATAGGAAAAGTTCAAGATGGCGGAGACGACGGCAAGTTTCATGGACGATGATGACTTCTCACATGCCGTCAAGGGCGTCAGATATCCACCTGACGTCACCGAGGACAATCTGGAGGCTATGGCGAACTTTGAACTACGGGATGACGACATAGTCATAGTGGCGTTCCCCAAAGCAGGTGTGTGTTTCATGCCCCCCCCCCCACACACATGTACACCAACACACACACACACACACACACACACACACACACACACACACACACACACACACACACACACACACACACACACACACACACACACACACACACACACACACACACACACACACACACACTCACACAGAGAGAGAGACGCACACACACGCACACACACACACACACACGCACACACACACACACACACACACACACACACACACACACACGCGCGCACACACACACATACACGCACACACACACACACACACACACACACAGCCCCAAGGACAGACAACACGAAAGCTCCTGTTCTTGTTTAACCTTTGTTTCACTTATTTGCATATCAATCAATAATTCGTGCTTATATACCTGTATTTCTCCTCTGGTCTCTTAGTGTCACTGACGAAAGGTAGTGGATGCTACCTGAGACGTCTGACCGTTCCCAAAATCATATTACATCAAGCTTGATAAAACATCCTTGGTTCTGCCAATGTTTTCTATTCGCTGTGATAACCCCGTTATACGGCGATCGAGCCAGGTTGTTTGAGTAGTTCAGCGCTTGACAAATAAATAAACAGCGAACCTTGTACCCTGATGCCCCGTTTACCGATGGCTGAGAAGACTGCAAGTTTCATGGACGATGATGACTACACACATGCCGTCAAGGGCATCAGATATCCACCTAACGTCAAAAAGGACAATCTAGAAGCCATGGAGAACTTTGAACTCCGAGATGACGACATAGTCATAGTGGCGTTTCCCAAAGCAGGTGTGTGATTCATGCACACACACGTACACACAGACACACAGACACACAGACACACACACACAAACACACACAAACATTCTCAAATATACATACATACAGAGAGAGACTTGTATGTGTATGTGTGTACGCGTGTTTGAGTGTGCATGTGTATGTTTGTGTTTACGTTAACTTTGTGTTCCCCTGCTGAACCAGAAGAGCAAGAATAGGATAAACATCAGACTATGTATCATTCCATAACCCTCAGGAACTAACTGGATGCTTGAGATCGTGAACAAGATCCTGTCGGCCTGTGGAAAGACCGACACCTCGTCTGACGACATGGTGGGAAAACTGGAGTTCAGCTACCCTCACGAGCCACGCCCTCGTCACGTGATGTTGCAGACGTGTGCCTCTCCCCGCGTCATCCTGACCCACCTGACCCCACACACCGCCCCGCCGGGCATCTCACAGCCGAAGGATAACGTGAGGGTTTAACTGATGAATCTTTATCAATGATAGCTGTGACTTAATGAAGACTTAAACGCTATAGCCATACGTTACCAACAGTCTCCAAGTACCAAGTGGATCTTTGGATGACTGCAATACAGTGTTACTCTCCAAGCAGAGGTAGGGTCGCTAGGTATTTTGGCAGTATTTTCGCGTAAGGGGAGGAAGACCAGAGAAAAACCGTAAAAGTAGAAAGACGTATTTAAAACGCGAAAATACTGCCAAAATACCGAGCGACCCTACCTCTGCTTGGAGAGTAATACAGTGTCAAATCGGCAGGGCAGTATTAAACTGGCGGCCAATGGTTACAGGTGGCCAATATAGACTCCCCTTGCCCCAGATAATCTGCCTGGGGATAAGTATATAAGACCTTATAAGTGCTCTAGTCCTTATCAAATTGAAAAGGCCCAAGGCCCAAACCACGTGGAACTGTTACGTTAGCTACGAGTGTTAATTTGTAACAGCCCCGTCTCGGTCACAGTGTTCTGTTCGCATGTGACATCAAATTCTGTTTGGTTGAAACTAAAGAGGTTTTTAAACCTACAGGTTTTCATACGTATAAATCATAATGACGTGACTGAAGTGGTACTGGTACATGTACTGTAGAGTATAGACTTACATACTTTGCGACTTTCAAAATGGCGAACATCCAAAATGGCCGAGAATCCCTCATCATAGTCATGTGGGTGGGAAACCACTTGTCATTGGCTGCGTATGATGTATAATCAAAAGTGCTTGCTGACTATACTGTATGTAAATGAACATCATACACTGTACACAGGCAATGATAAGACGTAAAATTATCAGCACTTGCCGGCTATATATATAGAAGTAAATATAGGAGATATTATATATATATATCTATATCTATATCTATCTATATATATATATCTATCTATATATATATATATATATATATATATATATATATATATATATATATATAGTAGATAGATAGATAGATAGATAGATATTGATAGATAGATAGATATAGATAGATATAGATATATAGATAGATATAGATATATATATAGATATATATAGATATAGTATAGTATAGCCAGCAAGCGCTGATAATCTTACGCCTCTTATCATTGGCTGTGTACAGTGCATGATGTTCATTTACATACAGTATTGTCAGCAAGCACTTTTCGCTGATAATTCTATGCCTCCTTGCACAGGTTAAGGTGATCGTTGTTATGCGGAACCCTAAGGACACAGCGGTGTCCTACTTCCACTTCGAGCAGAAGCTCCGGGCTAGTTTTGAACGGAAACCGCTTCCCTCATGGGACGAGTTCTTCCAGTTATTCCTGGCCGGCAAGCGTAAGTAGGAAGACACTTTTTCAGACAATATGGTGGAAAATGAGCAGATCACTTTGAGATCAGCCTCACGCAAATGACACATGGTTTAGAGAAGTTACATGAACAATGGGCCAATATTGTATGTATTATCATGACCCATTGTCAAACTGTATCAAAGATGCATTGTAAACCCTTGGCCATACTCCTGAAAAGGCCGGAGAGTGTACTTTTATACATTGTCAAGGTTAAATAAAGGTTGAAAAAATATAAACAGCTAAATCTATACATCTATAGCTAATTGACGTGCAGAGTTTGTGGTTAAATTGTTGTACAATCATATAGTCTACCTACACTATACGTTTTGAAGGTCACGAACGTTTCATAAAATGTTATAAGTAATCGTAAAAACGTATAGGGCTAAACCTGTCTACTTGTCAAGCTTATGACATTGTTCTAATTCTCAGATACGTACGGTTGCTACTTTGACCATGTCCTTGGCTGGTGGCAGAGGCGTGACGACCCTCACTTCTTGTTCTTAAAGTACGAAGACATGAAGAAGGTACGTACATGTAGATACCAGGCGTATATGATTATACTAAGCGAAGAATGTAATGTATTTCCACCTTGCCTCAAGATCTCTTCCCTACCCTCGTACTGTCAAGCTATTTTTTCCAGACAAACAGATACAAACTAGGCTAACAGTTCTGGAACCCAAAACAATACTTCCGTACCTGTAAGTTTATGTGTAATCATGTATGTCCTCCTGTTTGATTCAGGAGCTCTCTCCCACCCACGTGACATCAACCTACCCTATCCGAAACAGATCTGAGACAGATACACAGACCCACAGTCCAGGCACCCAAAACAATACTTCGGTACCTGTATGTACATGTAGATATGTAATCATGTATGTCCTTTTGTTTGTCTCAGAATTTACCGAACGCCGTCAGGTCAGTGGCGACCTTCCTAGAGGTCAAACTGGATGACGCTTCCATCGAGGCTATCGCGCATGCGTGCACCTTCTCCAACATGAAAGCGGCCCTGGATAAGTCACGTTACGGCGACAGGACCGTCAACGCTCGCAAAGGTAACGTCAAGGTCATTAAATTGTAGAGAGCACCATTTGAATTGACTACTACAGCACTGTGTTTACATTTGACATCTTATATTACGTTTGGTAAAGCGTACGTGGCCAGCGGGAGTGGCTGTCAATTGGTGCAATATCGTCCATATACAAATGTACTTTTGACTGTTATATATTAGACTTTTTTCCTTCGCCCTAACTTTTCTAAATGGCTTAGTTTTAGTAATAGGTCAATTTCGCCAATTGTTAAGAGTAACAAGCATGCATTAGGACTACTTGTGCGTCTTGAAAAATGTACACAAACTTAAACTGTGTATTCAAATTATGAAAACAGTATTTTAACGTTGGTCAATGTAACACTTCAATATAAGATAATAAGTGTCTAACACAGGCATGCATGAACATCAGAAGATATGTATAAATGAATATTTCAATATTTGTGTTGATTCTAGGTCTTGTCGGCGACTGGAAGACAATGTTTACCGACGAACAAAGCAAGTTGCTCGACTTAAAATGCAAGACAAAACTGGAGGGAACCGGACTAAGTCTTGACTTTGAATAGGTCCATTTCTCAGTTAAGAGTTTGTTTGTTTGTTTATTAGATCTCCATTAGATTTACATGAAATCTATTCTTCCTGGAGTCAGTACTAGTATAATATTTGACAGTCGCGTTACAGTGTATATTGACGCTAACCGAACACGATTACATGTAGTTTTGAAGTGACAAGAACTCGTGCTACGAGGCAAAAAAAAAAAGACACGGTGAGCGACAACAATGAGCAACAAGTATTTTGATTTATTTCATTTATTTCGATTTATTCTCGGAATTTCTGACAGTCTACGGCTGTCGTTCCTAACGAACCGCCTTGTTCCCAAGTGATCATTCATTGACCTGAAAGAGGACAGCAAATAAGATGTAAAGATGAGGACTTCAAGTGTGTTTCTTGAAGAATTTTCGTCCGAATAAATTTCGTCCACATTCATGACAGTATTGCGTTTGCTTAAACCCAGCGTAGTCAACATTAATTCTGCTTTTATACTGCTTTAGGAACTTGGCAATGTGCAATCTGTAATTCTGTCACCACTAATTACTAATTTTCCTTGGCTTTGTGATGTTCATTTGAATATAAAGAGAATAATATCTTGCACGTGCGAATATAATCTGACATTTAGAGGTTAGGTACAGATCACAGATCCCGTACCTCTGGCTGAGGCTTAGGTGATCCTATATGGTGCAGAGGGGGCAGCACACCCCCGCGATGTGTACGGGGTTGGGACAGCCCGGGGGAGGGCACGCGATGAGCGAACAGGCAACCGCTCCTCCGGCAAAAGGACAGGTACAGACCATGCATGGATCCGACGGTATCTATATGAAAGAAAGACTTACTTTGTAAACATATACATGTACATGCACTGACAATACAGTGTAGTAAATCTCATCTACATGTACAGTGCTTGTTTCAGCAAAGAATAGCAAAGATTTTTGCTCACAACTACTTGTTTAACAAGAGCTGACGTTTCGGATGACCGTCTGTCATCTTCATCAGGGCAATTGTGACAAGTTCACGGTCCACTGAAGCTAGGTGTTACTGGTTCACGGTCCACTGAAGCTAGGTGTTACTGGTTTACTGTCCACTGAAGCTATGTGTTGCTGGTTTACTGTCCACTGAAGCTAGATGTTACTGGTTTACTGTGCACTGAAAATCTAGGTGTTGCTGGTTCACTGTGCACTGAAGCTAGATGTTGCTGGTTCACTATGCACTGAAGCTAGGTGTTACTGGTTTACTGTGCACTGAAAATCTAGGTGTTACTGGTTCACTGTGCACTGAAGCTAGATGTTGCTGGTTCACTATGCACTGAAGCTAGGTGTTACTGGTTCACTGTGCACTGAAGCTTGGTGTTACTGGTTCACCGAAGTAAAATATCAGTTTTGTGGAGTCCATGATTTCATAAACAACCCGGGAACATTACAAATGTTTACTCCATCTGCCATCTAAGAATCTCTGCCCTCACGATAGTTTTGACAGATGTAACAAGTCTTACCGCGTAGTCGTATCCCAGGGGGATGAGGAAATTGTCATTCGGATCAAACAAACAGCCGTCCGGAGCTGGAAAATTAGAATTGATCATCAATATGATTTCTCAGAGGTGTCCAAATCTAGGACCCTATTCATTTGCTGAAGTCTTTCCCGCTCCGGAGTACGTTATTGTGGATAGAGGCAAATTTTGTTGAAACAACGAAAGTACGGCGACTTTCGTGAAGTCTACTACAACTAAACACACAATCAAGTGGATACAAACGAAAAGGAATTAATCAACATGTTGAATTTGACGTGTCAGTTATAGTATAACTACTTAGAACTATCAGTACAACTTATGCTATAAGATATAAACATTCTTTGATATATTTACCTATTTCTACACAGTAAGGGTTATCTCCTACTCAAACCTGACTGGATTTTTCTGTTGTTGGACTTAATGATATTCTGATGAACAAGCGGAAAGATACTATCATGAAAGTTCATCTGTGTTGGTAGTTACATGTTTAAAGTTAAAACTTTTGGTCCAACACAAAAAATTCTCTCACCTAGAGCTTTCGACCAGTCACTCTGGTCTTCCTCAGTAGACTGACCCAGTGAAGCTTGTCACGTGGCTTCTTTGAAGTGTGACTGGTCGAAAGTTCTAGGTGAGAGAATTTTTTGTGTTGGACCAAAAGTTTTAACTTTAAACAAGCGGAAAGATAGTAGAAAGATAAAAGCAGTCTAACCGTCGGTGTCGCACATTGGGCAGCACTGTGTTGGGAGGCGGAAGTAATGTTCGTCGTCACAGGGCGGAGGTGGACAGCCGGGTGTCGGGTAGCACACCGGCTCCGTCCCGGGCTCCTGACAGGTGCACCAAGTGCAGGGATCCGGCTGGAGCGTGGGACCGACAAGTGAAGTGCCAGCGTCAGTGTAAAATGTGGTAATTTCGTTATAATGACAATGACAATGAACTTCATTGCATGTTCACGCCCTACACGGACCAAATGCACTGAAGTTAAATAACTTGGTAACAAGAATAGAAGGAGCAATTGTTACATTCGTGTGCTATTTCTCTATCTACAGGATCTAACTACAGGATCTCTTCTCTCTTTTTGAAACATGTATGAACAAATTTACATAGTTTTTCAATTATATTATAGCGCTTGGATGTCATAATATGTTTGAACAATTCTATTTTCGGCAAGTATGCAAATTTCTTTTCTAACTGTAAGGAGCTAATAAAGGATTTTCGGATGTCATTGTATACCGCACATTCTAAAACAAAGTGTGCTTCATCCTCTATACAGTTATAGTTACATAGAAAGGGTGGCAACTTGCTGGTGCATGAAATTGCCAACCCGAGGAAAAATTAAGTCGACCCCGACTGCTAGTAACAAACATTCATGTTGTATGTAATGATTTCTAACCCTCTGCAATGGGGTATCATGTATTTTTTTGTAATTTAAGAAACGACCTTCATGTGATTGTAATTTATTTCCACTTCTCATCATATTTGTATTAGATATTGTTGGGCATGAAACAGCCCACACGAGGCGCACTCATTTTGTGGCACCATCACAAACTATCAGAATTTACACAAAGTTGAATAACATCTGTGTTTCCAGCTTGTAAACACACTCGTATGGTGTAATATTTTGGCACCTTCACTTCCCGAATGGCACTTATTTGCAATGGAGTACGATCGATTCAACTGACTTTGTAAAGAATAAAATGGACCAGAAAATTGCCTTTTTGTGTCGTCCTAATATTACATAATGTAGCTGGCTGTGTAAAATGACGATCTACCACATGACCAAGTGAGGTTCAGCTTTGTGAGCCCTAGCTCTCACCCAGAAGGAGTTGTCCGGCAGGATGAGGCCGTACTCATGTTGACAGCCGATCGGCGTCGGGCAGACTGGGCAGCATTCTCCCGGGGGCACCACGTAGTTCTCACATGGAGGAGCTGCGCAGTCCATGACGGCACAACTCGGCGTGGCCCCGGCGTAAGGGCAGGAACAAAACGTGCAGGGATTTGGCTGAAGAGGGAAGGTACGTACGTAGTGATCATCATATATAGGGATTTCGTTTCGTACACAACCGGTACTTCTCTTACCTTGTATGTTTACGGATCAAGGAAGCTGTCTGGATTAAGAAAGTCAACCTCAGTGGTGAACCGGGACAATGTGTGTGTGTGTGTGTGTGTGTGTGTGTGTGTGTGTGTGTGTGTGTGTGTGCATACACTGGGATTGTGTTCTCGCCGCAAAAGCGCCACCGCAAGGCAAGGGCTGACCACTGACGGTCAAGAATGAGAAGGCCAAGAAACTAGCTAGGAGAACAATAGTTACTGGTATGTCAGACTGGCTGAAGACCACCAGATGTGGCAGACCCTGCTGACACGCATGTTGTCCAGTTACGGCTCTGTGAGTTCCAGGAGTGAGTGAATGAGTGATTTATGTCAGTCTAATGTATGTCTGACCTGATAGGTAGCTCCCACGGGGATGAGGACATCGCCCTCCCAACAGCCTGGACAGACCGGGCAGCACTGCCCCACGATGTGCACGGGGCAGGGGCAGTCCAGAGGTCTGCAGGCCTGCGCTACGCACACGGGTTCCGCTCCGGCCGCAGGACAGGTGCAGGTCGTGCAGTCATCTGGCTGGAGGAGAGGGAGAGGAATAAGGCAATGACAATGAGGTTTATTGCAAATAATGTGTTGTTCAATATAATAATAATTTTTTTGCTAAGATTGACTGATAATTTCCATTTGTTGCAGTAGCCACCTAGTGAATCTATTGTATTTTGTAGACCAACTTGACTTGTTGATAATAGGACAAGGTCGTCTGCATAAGAATAAGGTCGGCTGTGGTTGGCAGGTGTTCCGCTGCACCAACCAAATTTTTCAAAACGTTAAAATACATTCGGGTGTGTACTACAGGAACTTTGGGGGATGGTAGATTGATGTGTAGGTCAGCTGTGGTCGGGGCGTGGTTGGGAGTGGAATTTGACTAAAATTTGATTCGATTTGTATAGAAAGGTACGTGTGGCCTAAATCTGGTCAGACTGCTCCCGAGCTTCAGTCAACCTTGTTTGGTCGGTGGTTGAGAAAGGTTCTGAATGTGTGACAGGGGCTTTTCACACAGACGTACGTACATACAACACGGGCGAGAACTTGCCCCCCTCCCCCTCATGACTTGTTTGACAGACAGGTGTCAATCCTTACCTTGTACTCATCCCCCAAAGGAATGATCTCTCCATTGTACAGACAGCCCTCCGGAACTGTATGGAATGGCGTAAATATATTAAGGACCAAATATGGTTTCATATTCAAGTCAAAACTCTATATCGTGCACTCCTTCCAACGACTAACTTGACCAGACGATTTTTGTTCATTCATCAGAAGGAAAATGAACTGAACGTTATTTTGTGAAACTGAACACAATCTGCTGTTGATCTGCTGACCCAGAGAAACACTAATCTCATCACCATTGTCACATCCCAATTGCAAGATCTTCCTAGACGTTATAACAATCCATGAGTGCCTTCCAGATAACCATTTTTCTATGACCTATCTTGCTTCTAAACTTAGAAGAAGAAGAAGAAGGTCTCCCATGCTCTTGCCCGAGCGTAGGGTGGTGCCCATCTCCATTTCGTAGCCCCTGGGCGACACACAATTGTGCAATGCACTATAGCAGGGGGCTGGTCCGCTGGTAGTGCTGTGTGTTTGACCTTCCCACACTCTTTCCCATATGTGCTGAGTGCTAAGCAGAGAAAGAAGTGTGTACCATTTTTAAAGTCTTTGGTATGACCCGGCCGGGGTTTGAACTCACGACCTCCCGGTTACAAAGCGAGCACTCTACCAATTGAGCTATTCTAAACTTACCGTTATAATAATTAAAAACATCGTCAGCGCAGGCAGGGCAGCACCAGGTAGCGACGTCCACCGGGTTCTGGCATTCCGGAAACTGCAGTGGACAGCCCACAGCCGTGCAGAGCATTTCTCCATTGTCTCCACAGACGCACTTTCCGCATATCCCATGTCCCGGTATCTGTAAGATGGGGGTAATGAATGCATATGGAACTCACATGTACCGGTACTGTCCCTTCGTCATTACCTTCGCCAGTAATTGACGAAGGTTATGTTTTCCTGCCCGTGTGTCTGTGTGTCTGTCTGTCAACAGCATAACTCGAGAAAGCTTAGATGGATTATCTTGATATTTGGTAGGTGGGTAGGTCTTGATGAGACCTGGAAATGATTAGATTTTGGACCCCCTAGCGGCTTGTTATGGTACTGCAGCTAAACTTCCGGTTTTGATATCTCATGATCTAGACATGCTGGGGTGACAAAATTTGGATGGTAGGTAGCTCTCATGCTGGGGAAGAAGTGACATGAGTTTGGCGGCTTGCTCAGGAACTGCAGGGCTATCTGTTTGAAAATATTCAAAAGAGGATAACTCAAGAACTGGTGGACGGATCGTCGTGATTTTTGGTATGTAGGTAGCTCAACTGACGCTTGTTCAATATGCGGACATATCATACGTCCCACTGGCCGTATATGTCGCGTGCCAGAGACACATTAACTGCGTCTAATGCCATTTCTAATACAAATGCGGTCAATTTACTGGTCATTTTTACAATGTTGTAAGTTAAATCAACCATATGCCATAGCATACTGATATCTGTGAGGCACAAAATGCGACGTCAACCGTGAAAAACGGTTTCTTGTTTTGTATCGTGAGCTGGTTCTAGCTAATTATTGATGGTACCAAACAATAAAGGGACTCATCGTTTGCGATCAAACGCTCTGCTTCCTTCTCAATTCATGCCCCTCGGTACCCAATGTTCCACGCACAATAGTCGGGCCTTACCTAGAGGGTTCCATGGGTCCCATTGAACCTCAGGTCTAGAACTCACCTCGTAGGAGTACCCTAAGGGCACAATGGCGTCATTCTCACCGAGACAGCCTGGTACACCTGGAATGACATCAGCGCTATATTTACCTATTTATCTGTATGTATGTATGTGTGTATGTGTATGTTTTTGTCTGTGTGTGTGTGTGTGTGTGTGTGTGTGTGTGTGTGTGTGTGTGTGTGTGTGTGTGTGTGTGTGTGTGTGTGTGTGCCCTCACAGTTGTTGATGGACTGCTTGAATCAAGCGGATTGTATCATGCAGAGATACAACAGAGATTTTCAACCCCCCTCTAAAATTGTTGACTTGTACAACACGTACATGTAGATACCATGGCAAATGAGAAGAGGATAAAAAAAAAATGACATCTACACAAGATAGAATATTTCATAGAGGTCTGGGACCGCCGAGGTCCTGTTTGTATTATTTACCCGATGACTTGCAGAGGTCCGCCAGGATACGGAAGGCGACTTTGCAGGGGATGTCTGTGTTAAACACGCGGTCGGGGCTCCCGGCGATGGCCCCAAGCGCAGCGGTGTCTACCTGACCCGGATCTTGGAGACTCACCGCGTACAGCTC
Source organism: Branchiostoma belcheri (assembly GCF_001625305.1). Taxonomy (NCBI): domain Eukaryota; kingdom Metazoa; phylum Chordata; class Leptocardii; order Amphioxiformes; family Branchiostomatidae; genus Branchiostoma; species Branchiostoma belcheri. The sequence goes on from NW_017804043.1 coordinate 2,744,834, forward strand.
GATATCGTCAGCCACGGCTGCCGCAACTGCCGCCGCAAAGTTGTCCGTAGACTAAGAAGATGGTATCAAATTCAGTAATTCAAATGTATATGTAATCTTAATTGTTTAACTCTGTTCTTGTTAGCTGGATGTTACCCATGTGATATTTTGCTGTCTTGTGTTGTCAAATTGAGTAATTCATCAATGTACATGTAAAATTATAATATCTTAATTGTTTAACTCTGTTCTTGTTACCCGGACGTTTCCCATGTGATATTTTGTTGTCTTGTGTTGCAGTTTTTATTTTATGTCTATTACATAGTATTGGCGACGTGAATATAAGTTATGTCGGTTGAGCGCGTCACCACTTTGTATTGTATTGTTTGTACATTGAAATAAAGAAAAATGTATACGTTTCTGGATAAGGGACAAGATCAAGTTGAAGATATACCAGTCAGCCTTAGCATAGTCAAACACCAGTTGAACCACAGTGTGAAAATCCTGGAAAAACAATGTCTACTATTTTTCCAGCGGCCTAGAGAGCCTGGTCGAGGCTAGTCACCAGAGCGAACAGGAGGTCCTGTGCCGAAAACAGAACATCCTGGAGAGAGATATCTGCAATCGCCAGGTATCAGCACCTGGTGATTCATTTGTATTTTGTAGGAATATATAGTAGCTGGCTCGGTGAAAAGGAGTTATTTGGACCGAAGCCATGACAATAGGATATCCTGCTACCCCTCTATTGTTTACTGTATTGTGACAAAGATGAAATGAATCAATAAAAGTAGAAGAGCTGCACGAATATTAACTCTACGGAGGCTCAGGCTTAACAATTGTAAAAACTCTCCAAAGGACAAAGTTAGTGACTCACGAATCCGTCCGTCATGACCACGGCCGCCCGAGGGACCCCGGCACGGAAAGTGGACTAAACAAAGAAACAAACAAACAAACAAATAAATAAATAAACAAACATGTGAGTCATCACGAATTCAAAGTGTGGCAAACATCTATGCAATAAAGTATTGCTGAAATTTTAATTGCACACTGTAAATAAATGCAATGCGTAATACAGATTAAAATGCAGCAGTAGAACATAGTTACTGCATCGGCAGATAATCAAAAACGCTTGAACAGAAATGACATCTAACTCGGTCGTACCGTGTCCGTCATGTAGCGGATAGCCACCCCGGTCTTGCTCAGACCCCCCTTCTGCATCAAGTAGTGCATAAAGTTACCGGTGGGTGTGCTCAACGGAAGGTATGTCCTCGGGACACAGTTGTACGGAATGACTCCAATCTATGTCACCAATAACTCACCATAAATAACAACAGAATATAAACCATTTCTATCTTCTCTAGGAAGTATATAGTTGAGAGGATTCACTTCACTCCTTAAGTTAACCGGCATCTAGAACATTCTAGGCGTCCCTCAGTAAGATATCTGAAGCCGCATCTGAAGGAACTTTGAATCTGAAGGAACTTTGATTTAGCCTGTCTTCGTCAGGAAGGTTATGCTTTGCGCGCACATTTAAAGCATTAAAGTATGCGTATAGGTATGCTTGAATATTGGACATGTAATGGTGTGTTATTAGCCTTTTTTCGTAGAATGAGCGCACAATACCTAAATGTAGTTTCAGCCATTGTCAAAAGAAGTAGAGGATTTGTACGTAAGGTAGTCAATTAGCATGAATGTCAAAGATGAAAAAAAGCTCAGCTACTCACCTGGATATCGTGAAGGTGAGTGAAGCAGGTGAAAAAGTCGGCGATGAATTGTTTGGCGCGGCCGAACCAGGAGCTCGATATGCTCGAGGATTCGTCCACAACGAAAACAACGTCAACGGAGCAAACTGTAGTTTTAACACATGAAATAGTTAGCTAATCTGTGATGGAAATGTACGTAAGGAATTTTTTAAAAGTCAGATTCCCTACGTGCGTGTTTTCAACCATTTTATTAGAAAAATGCGAATCATTAAAAGAAGCCACCATAGTATACTCGAGCTGCCCAACATCTACGGACATCACAGAATGTGGCATATCGTCTTCTACTGCTTCTAAAGAAGACTTCAAATTCAGAAAGCCTAGACAGACCTAGTCAACTTGTATCAGAAATAGCCACTAGTTTTCAAACAACTGTATCGTCAGAATAAAATCCGTGCAGTCTGCTACACAATTAAGTATTATCATAAATAGCAGAAGAAGTTAGGTATACTTTTTCCCGCATGGCAACAGTACATTATTCTGTATTCATCTTAACGTAAATTGCAATTAGACATCGGGCAAGAATTTGCAATAAACAGATTCGTCTAACGCAGTGAAGCATGCCGCTCGCATGTAGTCATGAATATTCTCTATGTTTTATCAACAGTTTTTCTACATATCATATCCGGGATCAGGCGTACCCATCTTGGGACCTTATCCAAATCGTATATTATAAAAATGTATGTTTTTTTTAAATTCCAACATGTAGTCACAAGACGTGGTGACGGCACACTCAAGGTTTTTCAACTTACTAGTATATTAATGCCGCCACCAACACAGGGAACAATACAATACTCATTTTCATCTGAGCGAAGTGAGGAATGTCGTGTAAAGTGCCTTTCCCAAGAGCACAAGATCGGTGGCATGTCAGGACTCGAACCCGGGACCTCTTGGTTCCGAGTCGAGCACTCTGCCGCTACGCCACACGACCCCACAAAATATATGGTTTTAGACGGGAAGGGTTGCTACCTTTCCATAAAAATACACACAAGTCATACTTATAATCGGTTTGGAAATGTGACCTGAGCATAAAGAGCGCACACACCTGGGCCCGGCCCTTCCGACAGGACCGGTGGCGGCTGCGGCGGCGTGGCGGACTGACCGATTGGGAATGAGCCGAACATCACCACCGTGGGCAGCAACAGTTTCAACAGCATGTTTCTTTGTGTGTGTGTTGAAATCTGGAAGAGAATTACGATGTGCGTTATCTTTTTTTTAATTAAAAAAAATTAACGGCTCTCAGTGGCCAATGTGCAGACGTTGTAACATCGGCGCACCAAATCCGTGGTGAGTTTTTCGCACACAGTTAGACATATTAGCGTAAGAGGCTCAGTGGGCGTCACTCCACCGTACAGGTGGGAAAGTCGTGTAAAGTGCTTTTCCCAGGGGTACAACGGCGGGCCACGGTGAGTATCGAACCCGGGACCTCTTGGTTCCGAGTCCAACGCTCTAACCGTTGCACCACTTAATTCCAACATGTAATCAAAATCCAATTTTACTGCCCTGAATTCGCTTTGGGTGCATTTGACTTAATTCTAAAGATTGGAAAATATGGAATGTACAAGAGAAATTCAATGTAGGGGATACTGTGGTGTGAGAACATTTCTTACCGTCTGGCGAAGCTAAAAAAACACCGGTAGAACACTGTCAGCCGATACGGAGTTGTCACAAACTTCAGTCTGGTCGTGTCGAGTACAGTACGGTTCACAGTCCGTACTAGACGACTGTCGACGGAGAACTATGTCGGGGTGTCCGGCACAAACCGTCAAGAGCCGAAATCCAGGACGTTTCCCATTGGTCTACGTCACCCTTATCGGTACCGTCTATCAGGCTACGTCATACCAGAAAGCGCAGCCAGCTTGTAGACTCGATAGCAGACACCAGCTACGGCTACATTTTGGATTATGCCTTTTTTTGCCGAGTATGTTCTGATTGCTATCGTATTCTGGTAGGACAAGAGGAGGAGGTAGCAAAAACACACTGTCGTTACCTTGACAAGTGATTTGTATTGTTTGCTTGTGTTTCTTTGTGAGTAACTTTCATGTAGTATTATGTCTTTGTTGCTTATTTTCTGTTCGATGGCGGAGCTTATATAAGTGTATTAACTTGAGTGTGTCGCCATCTCAGTCTTTTATTTTTTTTATGTGCATGAGAGGGGCTTTAGGGAGGCCAGTTCCCTCGTTCAACCAGGATGTATACATACGCCGTCACTTTGTTCTGTGCCGTTGACAGTCAACGAGAATGCATGCACGACTGTGACTTCAAAGAGACAGGATCTAGGAGTGTCTGCTTTGTCAACAGCCATCAGCCATCTTTCTACCTCCGACACATGGTACGGAGTTTTAGATGAATATCTGATATTACAATATGATGAAATGTCTCATTTGCAGCATACAAAGAACATATCATGTTCACGACTGTGACTTCAAAGAGACAGGATCTAGAAGTATCTGTTTTGTCAACAGCCATTTCCACCTCTGACACAAGGTACGGCGTTTTTTTAAATGAATATCTGGCATTACAATGTTAATTGTCTCATATGTGACTTCAAAGAGACAGGATCTAAGAATGTCTGTTTTGTTAACAGCTATTTTCCACCTCTGACACATGGTACGGCGTGTTAGATGGATATCTGATATTATATATATGATATTAAATGTCTCATATGCAGCATGTAAAGAACATATAATGTTGTATTAAAGCCACTGCCAAACATTCAGGACCTTCCCCCGACCACCAGCCAACACCTGCCAACCATTTGAAGATCCGCTGAAGTTCGGGAGCAGTCTGACTAAACTTATTTTAGGCCTCGCCTACCTTTCGATAAGAATCGAATTTGAGTTGAATTTTAGTCAAATATTACCTCCGAACACTCTTTCAGTCTTAACCACTCCCGAACACCAGCCAGACATGGACACACTTCCCGTCCACACCCGGTTGTTTCGAGGCCAGAATGCATTGCAGATCACATACAAACCGCTAGGGGCTGTTGCAATTTGCTCAAAGCCTGTACTTACTCATTGTAAAAAAAAGCCCATGCCATCATAATCAATGAGTGGTCGGTGCTTTATTCCTAGTATATATAATTTTGATTGTGCTGGTAATACCTAAGCTAAAAGTATCAATAAAAGTATCAATAACAAGGGAAATCGTAGATTTCAAACCTCCGGGTTTTTTGTGTTCTATTGGTTTAGGTTATTTGTTTGTGTGTAGTATGAAAGTTATGTGCGTAATATGTTTGTATGTGTTTGATGGCTACTGACGGTTGGTTCGGTATGGACTGTTGATTAACGTGTCTGACAGTCTGACAGCCTGCACCGTCACCCGCGCCATTACCCCCGCCGTCATCCCGCGCCGTCATTGCTGCGCCGTCACCCAAAATTTTTATCCGGAAACCCAGACACCCCTCTGTTTGACCCCTTTTTGAATGCTAAGACCCAAAACTGCAACCGCCCCATTCCTTAACAACATGGTAATTACCATTTCCAGCATGGCGGGGGTGTCCGGAGCACTTAAACACCTTTTATTTCGACGCCCATAAACACATATGCAATTAAACAAAAACGTTCTGCATCATCTGCAGCCTAATAGCAAGACGTATACCGAACCCCAGACAAATCCGTCGAGCCGATCGCGAGAAACAGCTGCTGACAGAAATGTTTCGAACCATATATATTAAAACCTCCTCGCGGAAGGATATCTCCTTCCCCGGAGGTAAAAAATAATGAAGAGTACAGACGTGCAGCTGACTTCTTCCTGTAGTCGACACAACCCCGACAGTGGCAATGGTCAGCAGTTTTGCCGCACCAGTTGCCAGAGGAGCAGCATGGGGTTCCACCGTCAGGGTCACATTCAGCAGGACTGCCGTCTTTTAAAGGAAACTTTCGGCCACATCGCCAATCTTTGCGCCACTTCTTATACCCTGTTGGAAAAACAGTTATGAAAGCAAAGATTTGATCCCCCCCCCCAACAAACATGAATATAGCAGAAAGATGAAGAGAGAAAATGATATGACCGTTGTACCATTCAGCTTTCCCCTGGTTAAGAATGGATACTAGTACTGATGACAACCTTTCAGTAAATATTAATAT